>NW_016806471.1:164849-178908 GCF_001698545.2 Rhinopithecus bieti
GGGGCGGGGCGGGGCGGGGCCGGCCCGGGGCGGGGCCAGCGCCGGCGCCGCTGATTGGCAGCGAGCTGCCGGCAACCTGGTTTGTGCCGTTCGGCGGCCTTTGTTCCGGGCTGACAGCTGGGGCTGCTGGCGACCTCGCTGCTCCTTCGCGCCCGCGGCCTGCGCGGGGTCCCCGGTCCGGTCTCTTGCTCTCACTTCCATCAGCCCCATCGGGCGACCCTGCCCCCCGGTCTTCCTTTCTTGCCTGGCCCCCTTTCTCCGATTGTTCCTGTCTTGCTCTTATCGCATCCTTTTTTCCGTTTCATTACCTGAAATTCTTACTCCGGTTATTTTCTTTAATCCATTCCTTCTCTCATTCTCTGTATGTTCCCCTTTCTTCATTACCCCTTCCTCTTACTCGCCAGTTTCTTTTTCCTAATACTGTCTCTCCCACTCCCAACTCGCGCTAAAGGGCATGTGTTTTGTTCAAGGACTGGACTGGCACCCAAGTGAGGGGCATTGCACACCACACCGGGATTACAGACTAGAGTTCAGAGAACCGAGACTCCCACTCCCAAAACATTTCAAAAGCAAACTTTTCCAACTCTGAGAGAGCTGAGTTTCAGGTGAAAGCAGAGGCCTGTTTCAAGTTTATAGCTATTAATCTCACCCAGTCCCCTTCTAACACTATCATTTTCTCTACCACCCTCACTTTTAACTTGTAGCAATTGAGCCAGGAGAGGATACAAGCTTACAGGGTTTTGTAGGACAAAGGGTCAGTTAACCGGAGTGCCAGGTGCTGCCTGAGGCTTGGGGACTTGAGGGTGCACTGAGGCTAATCCGCTAAAACCAGGCTTGACGGGAAGGTGGCAGTTCTGCCCAAGGAGTGTCAGCCTCACCTTGAAAGAAGCGTGTGTGGGGGGAGGTGGGGGAGCGGGTAAATGTAATGGATTAGGATTGACATGACCGATCTCTGATTATAAATAGCATGGGGGCTGGATGCGGTGACTCATGCCTGTAATCCCAGCACTTTGGGAGGCCGAGGCGGGTGGATCACTTGAGTCAGGAGTTCGAGACCAGCCCGGCCAACATGGTGAAACTCCGTCTCTACTAAAAAAAAAAATAATACAAAAATTAGCTGGATGTGGTGGCGGGAGCCTGTAATCCCCGCTACTTGGGAGGCTGAGGCTTGGGAATTGCTTGTGCCTGGAAGGCAGAGGTTGCAGTGAGCCAAAGCGCCACTGCACTCCAGCCTGGGTGACAAGTGAGACCTTGTCTCAAAATAAAATAAAATAAAATAAAATAAAATAAAATAAAATAATTAAATAGAATGGTAGGGAGTGGGGAGACAGCTCAAAGGAAAACAAGCCATCTGGTTTCTGCCACACCCCTGCTCCCTGCTCAAAACCCTGTAGGGGAACCTCACTGCCTTCGGGTCTTGACCCTGAAGACTCTGACCCTCCAATCTAGGCTTCCTGAAAGACGGCATAGGAAGGGGTTTAAGAACACAGACAGACTTTCTGCTTGTCATTTGAGCCAGTACCTTCCCCTCCCTCTAACTCAGTCTTTTTTTCTTCTTTTTATTTGTGAAATGAGATAACAAGTCCCAGAATGTAAATTCCCTGAAGGCAGGAACTTGTTCTCTTTTATTGGTGGCTGAGGGACTTGGTCTGTTTTATTCATAGATGTATCCCCGACACCTAAAACTTGCCAGGCAACATAGTAGTCACTCAATATGTATTTGTTAAATGAATGAATTTCTCACGTATAGGTTTGTTCTGATGATTAAGTGAAACTCACTGCCTTGTGGTAAGTACATACACATGGCAGTGATTACAAGCAATACTATAATTTCTAAGTGTCAACCCCAAAGGCTAATCAGCATTTTTCTGAACATCACCTCCTTTTCCCCACCTTTTTATATGCCTGCCCCTCAGTCTGAAAAGCTTTTCTCCTGCTCTTCTAACTGTACCTCTCAAAATCTGAGACAAAACATGGGACCCTTACTCATACCTTCTCTTATCATCCTAGGCAAAATAATGCCTCCTTTTTCTAAAGCCCCATGCTTCTTTGTGTTCCATTCATTGACAAAGAACATGTATTCTTGCTTGCTGGTGAGAGTATCTCAAGAATTTTAGCCGAATGAGTTAATATTGATCAAACATTCCAGCACTTTAAGGAAAGGGCAGATTCTTGGAAGGTAGATTAAGGGATCAGGTGGGCTCCAGACCTCAAACTCATTTTTGTGTCTTCAGAGGTGAGATTCCATGGAAGAGACAAAGGACTCTGGAAGCCCACTTTTTGTTATGGCCCTACCACTGACTATATGCTGTTGGACAAGCCATGTCCCTGATGAGGCCTCAGTTTCCTCATCTGGAAAGTGGGTGGTTTGGAGTCCCTGATGAGACCTTGGTTTCCTCATCTGGAAAGTGGATGGTTCGGATGAGAAGATACTCCTTAAGGACCCTCCTTCAGCACCGACACCTTTGTCAGTGACGTGCTAGGTAAACGCTGGGTATGATGTGACGCCTTCCTGGAATGACTGAGTCGGGCAAAGGGTATGAGGAGTGTGTTGGTCTGTGTATGACAGGTGGAAATGGGATACTCTATGGAACAACAGAAACACCCTTCTGAAGGGATACTTTAGAGACAGAGTAGAATGCGTCGAGAGTGGGGGTGGAAATGAGAAGGCAGAATGGAGGAGGAGATCAATGATGGACAGCACAGCGTGTGTGTATGTGTTATGGTTCCGTGTGTGTGCATGAAAGCCTCAGGAATGTGGTCTCCAGCAGTACAAAGCCATAATTAGCTCCCTGATTCAGCAGTTGGGTATGGTAATGCAATGGCTGGGTGTGTCTACCCCCAACACCACCGGTGGGTTCTCAGTGTGGCTCTTTTTCTTCCTTGTCTAGTGAAGGTTCGCTGCCCTTCCTGAGTGTCTGGGTTCCTGAGAGGTGTCTCATGTGAAACTCTGCATCCCTCAGGCTCTCCCTTGTCTGAGTCGAGTCTAGAAAGCTGGGTCACAAAACGTTTCTTCTAAAAATCTCCTACCCTCCTCATCTATTCATCACCTGAGATACAGAGAATCTTGCTTCATCTCTAGAACCTAAGATTGGCCACACTGGACCAGACCCACAGACCAGTTAAGCCAGGAGCTTGTTTGGATTACAGACAACTCTGCCTTCCTCAAGGCACTTTCACTTATCACAACTTAATTAATTGCCTGGCTTCTTTTTTGTCTGTTCAACTCTTCTGTAAGTTTCTTGTTCAAAGATCATGTCTGTCTTATTCAACACTGAATCCCCAGAACTCAGCACATTATTGGTATAAAGCAAGTGCTCAAAAAGCTATTAGAATGAGTGCTTAGAGGGGAGGGGGGTGAGGTGATGTTTCAGAGAGATAAATTGACTCAAATTCAGAAAATCCACATGTATTCCTACTTCTTCCAATCTGCAGTCTTCTCACAACCTTTTGGAGGCTTAGTTGGCTATCAGTAAAAGAGGCCTAATAACATTTTCCCTATCTATCTTTTGGCAACAATACAAAATGAAAAGAATTAATAAAGTCAAAGGTGGTATGAAAAATACAAAATATCAAATAATTGTTTAATATTATTTCGAGTCTAAAAATCCAGGGCCTTGTGTTAAGAGACAGGAAATGCTGACTATATTAAGTGAGATTGGATAATCTCCAAAAACGGGTGAAAAAAAATATGAACCTAGACCACTGAGCAAAGCTTTAAGGAATCAACTGAGGCCGCTACTGATTTCCCAGTGACCCCAGGAAAGGACCAAGAAGACCAGTTTTTCTGCAGCCAGAGCCAATGGTCCCATGACCTTAGAAGATGTCTTACCATCCCTGTCAAAAACAGTTCCAGTAGAGTTGCTCTGAACGTGCAATTTTTTAACAAGAATTTTCATTCCTTACCTGTAGGTCTCTGAGCACCTTGAATCTCTTATCCTTGGGCTTCAGGAAACTTGTCTTTGAATTGGAAGGACCGTCTCTTCTCCGTCTTCTCTGCCTGTTACAAAGACAAATGAGATAAAATGAAAGTAGTATTTCTACTTTCCTCGAAAGTGTTGCACGACTTCAAGAAATTGTTAATCATTATCATCACTCATAATAGCATTATTATTCATAACTTCATTCTAAGTCTTCACCTGTATTCAGGTTAGGGAGATCAGAGAAGTTACAGAGAGAGCAAACACGCTTAGATGCCCTGGGAGAATTTGCTGACATACAACATTCAACATTCATAGGTCATCCCTATTCACTGATGACCCCTCCCTACTAAGACGCTCAAGTTATATCAGGAAAGATGTCCACCCTACTCTTTTAGTGAAAGGAAAACTGAGCCAAAATGCAAGACAAGAAATTGACCCAGCTTCACTGGAGCCGGGACATCAGAGTTTAATGGCATGTGCCTCCTACCTGCCTCAGAAACCTTGTAACTGATACAGGGCCTGAACGTGGTTTGATTTGGGCAGTGCTGACCACAAGCAGGCAGCCTTCTCCTGAGCAGAGAATAGTGAGACAACTAACTTGGCTAAAGCAATGTGAGGGCTCAAATGGCACTAACGGGCTGCGCTCATGAATCGGCTTTCTTTAGGTACCAGCTGGCAAAGCTCATCTGAAAATTAAGTAGCAAGCCCTTTGATGGAAACTCAGGGTTGAACTAAATTACAGAGAAATGAGAAGGAAGTATTTTGAGTTGACTTCCTCGCTCCATCTTTTTCAATAGTGTATAATAGACTATTTATTTCTTTCCTTTCGTTTTCTTTTCTTTTCTTTTGAGACAGGGTCTCACTCTATTGTCCAGGCTGGAGTGCAGTGGTACAATTTTGGCTCACTGCAACCTCTGCTTTCCCAGGGCTCGAGTGATCCTCCCACCTGAGCCTCTGCAGCAGCTAGGACTACAAGCATGTGCCACCATCCCTGGCTAATTTTTGTATTTTTTTGTAGAGGCAGTGTTTCGCCATGTTGCCTAGGCTGGTCTCGAACTGCTGAGCTCAAGCAATTCGCTCACGTCAGCCTCCCAAAGTGCTGGAATTAGAGGCGTGAGCCAGTGCGCCTGGCTAACAGACTGGTTCTAATTTAATATCCAGTCTCTGAAAGGTCTGGCCTATTACTTGTTTTGAAATTTATCTCCTCTGTGGTTTTGTCAAGTTTGTCCACAATTATAAATCTTAAGGCTATTTCCATGTACAGGTAACAGAAAAGCTTGACTCAAAATACCTTAAACAACAGAAAAAAACCTCATGGATTAATACGTTCAGAGATCAGGTCCCCAGGTTCCTTTGTACCTTGGCTTCCCAGTGGCATCAGGAATCCGGCCTCGCCATGTCTCTGCTCTGCCATGCTCAGAGCAAGGGCTTGGCTTACCCTTGGGATGGTTACTTCATGATCACAGGTTGAATCTCTTGGTCTCGTCGGGACACCCAGAACTAGCAATGGGCTGAGGAATAAAGGACCTTTGTTCCTACATCTGTTTTTCAAGATCAAGGAAACCTTTCCCAGAAGGCCTTCAGCTGACCCTAAACAGCTTGGCCACGTCATCCAGCAGTCATGGGCACACTCAGTAAAATCACCCTGACGGGCTTTGACCAGTCCATTGGTGGTAGATAGATACTGGAACATACCTGTGTAGCTCACCTTTGTCTTCAAGAAGGGGGAAGGAAGCCTTGTAGAAAACTAACAGCCGTTGCTTGCCTATCACAGACCACACCTTTGCTGGACATTTTACCTACAGTGTCTTACTTAATAATCACAGAAATTGTTATCTCTGTTTTCCAGATGAAGAAACTGCAGTTCAGCGTGGCTAAACAACTTGCCTCAAATCCCACCACTAGTAGTGGAGGAGAAAGAATTGGAATTCAGGCTTATCCACACCCTTTGCTCTCTCTAGTCTTCCAGGCTGTCTCTCCAGAGTCTATTCTTTTCAGCTCTACCCAAGGCTAGAGACCCCCCTCCCCCACCAAATGAATAAGAGCCTTCTAGGACCACTGTAAGCACAAGGCATAGAATAGCTTCCCCTCTTCAGCTTTCCCACACCCCCCACCTCCCCAACATACACATCTCCTATGTCACCCCAGAGCTCCACATTGCCTCCCCACCATCAAGGCCACATCCACATCTGTCCCTGTCCTGGCCCTCCTTCAAGCCAGATGGAAGTGTCTTTCAAGGCCTTCGCCAGGTCCTGACCCACCCTCCTTAATCTCCCACTCCCACCCCATTGAATGAAGTTTCACTGAACAACACATACACGTCCTACTATTCATTGCTTTATTGCGCACTTTGTAACTTAGGTGCTATTGTTTCAGGTGAATGAATCTCATTTTCCTACTGGTTTTGAAGTGCTCTGCTCAATGCTCAGTACATAATAGGCACTCAATAAACATTAAAGAAATACATGAGGACAAAGACCACCCCTTATTTTTCTATATCTTTAATAACACTCCGCTTGCTGCTGAGCACATGGCTGGTGACTAATGGACTAATTGACTTGGGGCTAATTTCCCCCCAGGGCTAAGGAATGGCACGCAGACAAAGAAGCTGGCATGGCCCTTGTCAGTTCTGAGGGAGGTCTTTTGCAAATGGGCCCTGTCAAACTCACATTTGCTTGTAGCCCTAAACTCATTTAAACAAATAGAGCATATGAGATCATGACTTCTGGGAAATCATTTAGTTCCCCTATGGGGAATGCTGGCATGCTCATTTCCTCTCCCCAGGGGGTAGAAAAAAATAGCAGAGGCTTTGGAAACCCTGTGTGCTGCAATTTAATTTACACATTTACTCAGTGGTTTCTCAGGAAGCGGCTCCAGGAGTCCTAGAGGAGAGGATGCCGCACACAAAGGGCTGGGGAGATCAGAGACTGGTTGTCTGGGGCAAGGGAATGCCCTGGGCTTGGGGTCCTGCAGGCCTGCTTGGTTTTCTAATTGAATCCTCCAGGTCACTGCCCCCCTCAATGAGCATCTCCACTCTTCCCTCATGTCTTCTGGCATTAACTATGCTCTCTTTACGCTGCATATCAGCTTTTCTAGGTGTTGACCATATATTTTGCTTTTATTCCCAAGACTGACTGTAGTGTCCAAGAGATGGACTCAATCTAATCACTTAATTTGGGAGGAGCATAAGGGGGCAGGCGGTTGCAGAAGGTCATCACTGAGGTCAACACTGAGATCATTTCCAGTGTTCTCTCTCTCTCTCCTTTCTTTCTTTCTCTCTCTCTCTTTCTTTTTTTCTTTCTCCTTCCTTCCTTCCTTCCTTCCTTCCTTCCTTCCTTCCTTCCTTCCTTCCTGCCTGCCTGCCTGCCTGCCTGCCATCCTTTCTTCCTCTCTCTTTCTTCTCTCTCTCTCTCTCATTTGTCTATCTCCCTCTGTCACCCAGGCTAGAGTGCAGTGGTACCAACAGAGCTCACTGCAGCCTCAGCCTCCTGACTAGCTGAGACTACAGGTGCTCACCACGACACCCAGCTAATTTTTTGTAGAGATGGAGTCTCGCTGTGTTGCCCAGGCTGATCTGGAACTCCTGGCCTCAAGTGATCCTCCTGCTTCAGCCTCCCAAAGTGCTGGGATTACAGGCATGAACCACTGTGCCCGGCCTCCAGAATTTTCTGTCTCTTTTCCCCCAGTTTCTAATAACAGAAAAAAAAAAAAAAAAAAAAAAAAGGCAGCCAGGTTGAGTGGTCCATCCAGAAAAGGTCCTTGGTAAATGCTGACTAATTTTGCCTTCAGGGTTCAATGGAAACAATATTGCGAAGTAGCATCGGTTTCGTTAAGGTTTCCCAGGCATTGTGCCTACCTCACAGTGTTGCGGTGCTGGTTAAATGGGCTAATACTTGTGCAGAGCTCAGGACAAGGAAAACTCTTAAGTGTTAGTTGTGGTTGTTCTCTTTGCCACCTCTCCCGCAATCATGAACCCAGAGCCCTTTCTACCCTATTTCTTCTAATTAGAAAAGGTCTCATGATTTGGCCTGAAGCCAATGCATTCAGCATGATGCAGTGGAAAAAAACATTTCGAGTCTATAGACCTGGAGTGGAAGACCTCGGTTGGAATTCTACTCTGCACTTAGCAACTGAGTGACCTTGGCCTAGTCTTTTGACTCCATAAGCTTAAGTTTGTGCCCTCTTGAGTGATATTAATAATAATATTCCACAGGACTGGACGCAGGAAGAATGTACAACAGACTAAAATCTACCACAATCCTCGGTGATAGTGATTGCTATACAATAGAACACTTAGACTAACATCTACCGCAGTTCTCAAGGATAGTGACTGCTGTACAATAGAACACTTTCCACTACCGCGAAGCACAGTGACAGTGAAATGTTACTTCCTTCCCAGTTACAGCCCCACCCCTTCCCTAAGGTCTTTTCCTTTTATCAATGGAGATGATCAATTAATCTAAATGAATGAGGCAGCACTGAACTTCCTGGCATTAGCAGTGGGCGGAGGAGGTCCTTGGTTGGACAGTGGAGCTTCATTTTGTCCTTGAAACCCCAAGGTTAGGTACAGAGTGGAGATGGAAGGCAGAGAGCGAAAGTCTTTGCTCCAAGTTAAGAGAGACAGCCAGGGGAACCGATCCAAAATGGCAGCTTGAGAGGAAGCAGTCGGCTGCCTGTTCTGGAACCTCTCGGAGCGGTGTTTAGAATGTTCTCTCTTATTAATCCTATTTAAAGCCCGGCTGCTGAGAGGGGAGGCGGGGAGTCTTGTTTCAACTTGCAGTGGTGAGGTTCGCTGCCGCCACTGCCTCTGCTGTGGATGCAGGGCTGAGCCCAGTGCTGGGAGGGGCAGGGGGATTTCTCGGGGCCACCGCCGCTGACTCTGGCAGCCCCTCAGGAGATCTGCTGAGGCATCCCCTCGCCTCAGACCTGCTTCTGACTCGCCCGACCCTGACCCTGAATTTTGTTGCGGGAGAGGCTGTTTGCTAAGAAAGCAGGAGGTGTGGGCTGGCCTGCCGGCTGGTGATAAAGGAGTGTTGCAGAAAGGTGACTCTCCATTGAAGTGCCGTGGATAGTGGGTTAAAAAAAGCGGGGGCGGGATTTTGTGCAAGAGTGTTTTCTGGGAAATTCCCTCTCCCTCTGGGCATGGGGAGGTCTCTAGCTGGTTTTGAAAACTAGGAACGAGTATTCCCAGCCTTCCTCTTTGAGGTTCTTCTGGAAGAGCCAGATCTAGGGAACTGGGGCCTTCCTCACATTGAAGGGGAAACGTGTGAGTGAACCTGCGATGAATAATGTGGAGCCAGCGTTTGCAGAGAAAGAATAGTGGACAAATTTACCTCTGTGGCGTTATTTCTGAGAGGCCAAAAAGAGACTATTTTCCCCCCTTAATATTTCCCTGTAATTGATAGTCAATGCTTGGGGTTCATCTATGGATGGGCAGGTGTTATCTGCAGCCTGGAGCTCTTGGGCAGCTCTGACATTTACTAGCTACATGATGGTGGATAGGTCATTTACTGTGAGCTGACTTCTCTGTCAAGTGGAGAGAAGCCCCCTGCTCCTGTAAGTCACTGTGAACACAGGGCAGATGCATTCCTTTCACTGGGGAATCTCCTCCTCCCTTGTGCAGATTTTAAGCCTGTGGCTGATACTTTTCCCCAATATTCCCATTTGCTTTAAGGGTCAAACACTGAAATTTTAACAGAGACAAGCTTGCTGTCCTTGTTTCTTCCTCTTGATTTGGGGACAGTTTCCCTGGATCTGCTTCTGACTGTCTGCAAAGGTACGGTGGAGAAGGTCCCAGCCTTTCTTAGCAGGGCTGGCCTGTGATTGAGACACCTGTGTGCTACAATTGGGGGTAGAACTGACCCCCAGGAACAGGCAGAATCCTCCAGTGGCATCTGAAGATTTCGTAGCAAGAGTAATTTGCCAAGAGGAAGCCAAACTTGGGTTCGTCACCGGTCAGGCCCAGTGACCTTTGTGCAGGCTCTTCAGGGTTCTGTATCTTGTTTTTTCCTCCCAGTAAAATGGGGATAATAAAACTCATCTCATGTTTCCATTTGGCTTGGATGAGGGTGACAGGAGACTGTGAATGAAATGCTGAAAACGTAAGGTAATTTAGGCTCCTGGGATTGTCGGCTCTTCTTGATAAATGCCCATTTGGCGGTGCTCTTGTTATCTTGAAACACGGCCAACTTCACTCTGATCTGCGTTAAACTCCCACATTGCCAGGCACGATCCTCAGTGCCTTGAAAGCAGTAAAGCAGTTGGGTAGAAGATGCTATTTTAGGACTTAAAACTGAAAAGCAAAAAAAAAAAAAAAAAAAAAAAAAAAAAAAAAAAAGGAAAATCAATGTGAGCATAAAGGGATAATTTAACAGGCTTGTACTCGTGAGGGAGGGGAAGAGACACTGTATATGAACTTCTAGTTCTAGTGGAACTTGACATTTATGTAGCAAGTTAAGTCACCACAACCGAAAAACAAGTTAATAGCCCTATTATCACCAAGCAGGGAAAGACAGAGAGGTTAAGGGAAAAATACTCTTATTTTGGACTGACAGAATCTTGGCCTGGATATCGGGGGATGTGTTTTTTTTTTCTTTTTTTTTTTTTTTTTTTTTTGAGACGTGAGTTCTTGCTCTGTCCGCACCAGGGCTACCGGCAGTGCATGCCGGATCTCAGCTCACTCAACTCCGCCTCCCGAGTTTATGCCATTCTCCTGGCTCACGCCCTCCGGAGTACGCGGCCTACAGGCGCTCCGCACCCCCTCGCCCGCCTAGGTTTTTGTATTTTTTTAGTAGAGACGGGGGTTTCACCGTGTAGCCAGGATGGTCTCGATCTCCCTACCCCGTGATCCGCCCGTGTCGGCCTCCCAAAGTGCTGGGATTACAGGCTTGAGCCACCGCGCCCGGCCAGGGGGATGTGTCGTTGTGAATTTTCTATTCTCCCTGAGGAGCAGAGACTTAATATATTTGTAGAACACTTTATACATTCAAAGTCCAAACGGTCTCTCATTTGATCTTTGCCAAACTTTTAACATAGGGTGGACAGGTGTTACTATCCCCACTTAGCAGATGAGAACACTGAGGCTCAGTAAGATTAAGTCACATACCTACAAGTCACAGAATGAGGCAGAAATCACTTATTTCTTTGGTTCCCGTTCCTGGCACCAAAACTGAAACACCCAGCCTGTAATTAGAATTTCACAGAATCTGACGAGGCTAAATGTCTTCCTGTCCAACTTCTCACCCAATGCAATAATCCTCACTACCAGGCACACAGCAGGTGGTGTTCCGACTCGGCTGGAAGACGTATATTGACAAAGAACTCACTACTTTATGAGACAGATCATTCTATTTTTTTACATCTGTAAATGTTGGGGAGTTTTGATAAAATGAAAACAAAAATCTGTCTCCTAGTAATGTTTACCCATCAGTCAGTGGTATATTAAATGTTGAAGCCGAAAGAGATCTTAGAAATGATGAAATGATGGCTCAGGTCTAAGTGATGGGGTTACTACGAGTGGGTGGGTGAGCTCAGGGCTCTGCCTGCCAGTCCAGTCCTCTTAGCCCAACTACGACAGGTTAGTTCTGCCCACCTGAGCAACCCTGATGAGCCTACTTTTCACCTGGAAGTCTTGCAGATCTCTGAAAACCACAATCCAGGCTGGGCGCAGTGGCTCATGCCTGTAACTCCAGCACCTTGGGAGGACGAGGTGGGCAGATCACTTCAGGTCAGGAGTTCAAGACCAGCCTGGCCAACATGATGAAACCCCATCTCTACTACTACAAAAAAAAAAAAAAAAAAAAAAAAAGCCGGGTGTGGCAGCATGCACCTATAGTCCCAGATACTCAGGAGGCTGAGGCACGAGAATCACTTGAACCAGGATGGCGGAGATTGCAGTGAGCCGAGATTGCACTACTGCACTCCAGCCTGGGCGACAGGGCAAGAGTCAGTCTCAAAAAATAATAATAATAATAAAATAAAAATAAATTTAAAAAAATAGAAAACCACAACCCAGTCTACCTTTAAAAAAATTTTTTTTTTTAGATTCAGGGGGTACATGTGCAAGTTTGTTACATGAATATATCACGTGATGCTGAGGTTTGGGCTTCAGTTGAACCTGTCACCTTAATAGTGAACATAGTGGCCACTAGGCAGTTTTCCAACCCTTTCCCCAACTCTCTCGCCCCTCTAGCAGTCCCCAGTGCCTATTGTTCCCATCTGATGGGAACAATAAGATATCCCGGCCGGGCGCGGTGGCTCAAGCCTGTAATCCCAGCACTTTGGGAGGCCGAGACGGGCGGATCACGAGGTCAGGAGATCGAGACCATCCTGGCTAACACGGTGAAACCCCGTCTCTACTAAAAAAATACAAAAAACTAGCCGGGCAAGGTGGCGGGTGCCTGTAGTCCCAGCTACTCGGGAGGCTGAGGCAGGAGAATGGCATAAACCCAGGAGAGCGGAGTTTGCAGTGAGCCGAGATCTGCACGCACTGCCACCTCCAGGCTGGGCAACCAGAGTGGACTCTGTCTCCAAAAAAAAAAAAAAAAAAAAGATATCCCATGCGTACGCCAATGTTTATGTCCATGTATACCCAATGTTTACTTCCGCACTTAAGAGTGAGAACACGTGGCATTTCATTTTCTGTTTCTGAGTTAATTCACTTAGGATAATGGCCCCCAGCAGTATCATGTTGCTGCAAAGGTCATGATTTCATTTTTGATGGCCAGAGAGTATTGTGTCTATGTACTACATGTCACATTTTCTTTATCTAACCCACTATTTTTTTTTTTTTTTTTTTTGAGACAGCCTTGCTCTGTCTCCCAGGCTGGAGTGCAGTGGCACAATCTCGGCTCACTACAACCTCTGTCTCCCAGGTTCAAGCAATTCTCCTGCCTCAGCCTCCTGAATAGCTGGGATTACAGGTGTGTGCCACCACACCCGACTAATTTTTTTGTATTTTTAGTAGAGATAGGGTTTCACCGTGCTGGCCAGGCTGGTCTTGAACTTCTGACCTCATGATCCACCCGCCTTGGCCTCCCAAAGTGTGGGAATTACAGGCATGAGTCACCACGCCTGGTCTGCAGTCCACTATGGATGGAATCAAGGTTGCTTCCATGTCTTTGCTATTGTGAATGGCACTGTGACAATCCCGTCTACAGCAGTTTCCTCCTGTCCAAGTTTAGTGTTCCCAGTTGACTTCATCCTTATTGTGTGATGTGATTTTCTTATTCATTCAACAAGTGCTTCTGGAGAATCAACTCTGCTCAACATGTGCTACGTGCCAGGAACAGAGTAGTGATCATTCGGGTTTGTCCTTGTCTTCATGAAGCTTACAGTCTGGTGGGGAATGTAGTCATTGAACAAATAAAATAAGATGTGGTGAATGTAATGCTGTAGGAGATTAGGTGAGGCAAGTGTTATGCTGTTGGAGGGATGGGGACATCTAAGAGCCATATTAGGGAAGGCACCCAATCTGTGCTGCTACTAACCATCGTTGTTGCTTATGTACCCACATGCTGTCTCGTTAAGGTCTCTTTAATGTGTGGGCCCCTGAAAAGGTTGTATCAATTCAAATATTTGCTCAAGACAGAGAGCAGCCATACTCCTCTTTCTCTCTCTTTTTGCACACACCATGCTTTTGTGAAGGCACGCTAAGGCTGAGTTTGCATTTTCCCCAGATGCACGGTATTGCTGGCTTCTAGTAGTCTAAGCTCACCTAAAATCTGTGTGATCTACTGTCCAGTCTGATTTGTTTAATGTTTTTAGTGGCAATGAAGCAATCGACAATTTACACATATTATATTTCATCCTTTTGGTTTGACTCAAGATTCTAGTCTGTAATGATCTCTTCTTGTCTCTGTTTCTGTTAACAAAGATATGTTTGCAAGAACTAGAAACATGCTCGGGTTATCTGAGTTCATGGGAGTTTATTGTAAAAACAAGAAAAGCTTCTGCAGACTCCCATTGAGGGTCCCAGAAAAAGGACTATTATTCATAAATGAGGAGGTGACCTCAGCAGTTGCAAAAAAGAGAATGGCCTTGGGACCTGTCTACCACTGAAGTGTTCTCCCTCCTTTACCTCTTCTTCCTACTCTATTCCTCTATTCTCTGTTCTTTTTCCTCCTCCTTTTTTTTTT
>NW_016806471.1:181244-193795 GCF_001698545.2 Rhinopithecus bieti
TTTTTTTTTTTTTTGGAGACAGGGTTTCACTTGTGTTGCCCAGGCTGGAGTGCAATAGCCAGATCTCCACTCACTGCAACCTCCACCTCTCAGGCTCAAGTGATTCTCCTGCCTCAGCCTCCTGAGTAGCTGGGACTAACCAAGAAGGGAGACACAGAGCTGGTTCTCTGAAGGGATGGGGATGTATGTGTCTGCGGTTCCTGTAGTCAGCTATTCTAACATCTGCTTTTTTTTTTTTTTTTTTTGAGACGGAGTCTCGCTCTGCCGCCCAGGCTGGAGTGCAGTGGCCGGATCTCAGCTCACTGCAAGCTCCGCCTCCTGGGTTTACGCCATTCTCCTGCCTCAGCCTCCCGAGTAGCTGGGACTACAGGCGCCCGCAACATCGCCCAGCTAGTTTTTTGTATTTTTTTTAGTAGATACGGGGTTTCACTGTGTTAGCCAGGATGGTCTCCATCTCCTGACCTCGTGATCCGCCCATCTCGGCCTCCCAAAGTGCTGGGATTACAGGCTTGAGCCACCGCACCCGGCACATCTGCTTTTTTTGACTGAGCTTTATAGTATCATTAGGATTCGAAGTCTGCCACTCAAAATCATACCTCACCAAGGGTCGATTGACTACTCCCTACTTCAAACATGACACACAATTCCTCTTTGAGCTGCTTGCAAGCCAGGAATGAAGGTGAAGTCGACTAGTGCTGGCCTCCATAAAGTCTCCGTTTGGCTATAGACATTAAAACAAGCATTGAGATAGGTAGAGCAGAAGTTCTTTAAGTATGAAATTTAAGTATGGCTGTGAAATCAATGTGCCCCTATTTTCTATGCTGTGACATTCAACGTATCGAGACTTATTAGAAAATGCAGTGTCTCTGCTAGGTTTGATGGCTCACATCTGTAATCCCAGCACTTTGAGAGGCTGAGGCGGGCGGATTGCTTGAGGTCAGGAGTGTGAGACCAGCCTGGCCAAAATGGTGAAACCCCAGCTCTACTAAAAATACAAAAATTAGCTGCACATGGTGGTGTTCTCCTGTAATCTTGGGAGGCTGAGACATGAGAACTGCTTACACTCAGGGTGGGGTGGAAGTGCAGTGAGCCAAGATTGCACCAGCCTGGGTGACCCTGCAGCTTGGGTGTCAGAAAGAGACTCTAAAAAAAAGAAAAAAAAAGAAACAAATGCAATATCTCATGCAACTCCCCTACCCATAGAACCAGAAGCTCTGAGGATGGGACTAGCGATCTGTGTTTTCTTTATTTCTTTCTTTATTTTTGAGACAGGGTCTTCCTCTGTTACCCAGGATAGAGTACAGTGATGCAATCATAGCTCATTGCAGACTCAACCTCCCTGTCTCAAACAATCTTTTCACCTTAGCCTCCTGAGTAGCCGGGACCAAAGGCATGCTCTGCCACGCCCGTGTAATTTTTCCGATTTTTAGTAGAGACGAGGTCTTGTTATGTTGCCTAGGCTGGTCTCAAACCCCTTAGCTCCAGCAATCCTCCCACCTCAGCTTCAAAATGTACTGGGATTGCAGGCGTCAGCCACCATGCCTGCCTTGATCTGTGTTTAAACAAGCAGCCTGGATGGTTTTGTGGCACCATTGAAGTTTGAGAATCACTGCTTTTAATCTGAGAAATCAGGGCCAGTTTTACTTTTGCAAATATCGCTTATCAAGATAAAGGGCAAAATAAATGTGTATTGTAGATATTTATAATTACAAATGACACAATTGTGTGTGTAAGTTTATATAGACATATATTTATAATTTCATGTATATGTGTACTTATATTATTATATATTGTGTACTATATTAATATAATTCTCATAGGTACACATATTAGTGTAAGCACCTGAAACAGACCTTGTGAACTACGTGCAGTGTGAAGATGATGGTCTTTTGGGGGTTAAATAACACCATTTTTTTTTTTTTTACTTTGCACTCAGAATCAATTGATTAATAAGACAAAGAAACAATGAAGGTGCACAAAAAATCAAAACTCCACATTTGTTATTCACAAAGACTAGGTTGGAGAATGTGGCTTGAGTCAGTGGGAAAGTATCCCAAAAAACCCTCCTGTGAGGAAATGACAATCAGGAAAGCCACACATCACATGGAAGGAAACATCAAAAACAGTTACAAAGCATTGCTCCTTAACAAACCCTGGATGCTTAACCCCCAGGGTTTAGCCTTGAAACTGAGGGTCAACTAAGAATATGGCTCTCTCCATCAAGGGTGAAGATCAACACTCAATCAGGGCAGTCCAGCTTCCCAGCTTAGTCTCCACCTCCCAGGTTTCAGCTACAACGCTCTTGGACATCTTCCTGGTGCTTCTACAGGACAGTTTAGTTTTTCTCTGAAGGCTCTGAAATAAATCATAACAGTCCACTGGTTAAATAAACCCCAAACTGCTCTGTACCTGTGGTTGAAACTGACTTCCTTTCCCATTCCAAATTATGTCCAACCCCATTTTTCAACATAGTACATCAGAAGTCCTTGAATAAAATTGACTGATCCACTAAGATCTTCTAGTTATTAACTGCATGAAGACAATTCAGTAATAAAATTCCAGCAATTTCAGAACACCCCACATTCAAATATAAATGCCTCTCATTATCGAGTTCCCAAGGAGAATTCAAAGCTCAAAGTCTAAATTCCCTTGGTAAGTCAAAGTTCAAAGAAGCTAATCTCCATAATCATTCACTTGCTTGTGTGAGTTAAAGTTCAAGGAAATTAAAGTCTGAAATTCATCCTCTGCGATTTCTTACTCTGCTCAGACTCAGCCAGAAGAGTTCACGATGGCTGGGTGGAGCCAGGATTCTTTCAGCAGCCTCAACCTGGATTCTCATTAGATCATGTAATCCTTGCAGGGCCTTAGGAGTTTTATTAATGCAATGCCAAGTCTTAGATACCTCACTTTTGTTTTGTTTTATTTTGTTTGAGACGGAGTCTCGCTCTGTCGCCCGGGCTGGAGTGCAGTGGCACTATCTCAGCTCACTGCAAGCNTTGGCCTACTGCAACCTCTGCCTCCTGGGTTCAAGCAATTCTCCCGCCTCAGCCTCCTGAGTAGCTAGGATTACAGGCATCTGCCACCACGCCCAGCTAATTTGTTTATTTTTAGTAGAGACAGGGTTTCACCATGTTGGCCAGGCTGGTCTCAAATTCCTGACCTCAGGTGATTCACCCGCCTCAGCCTCCCAAAGTGCTGGGATTACAGGCGTGAGCCACCGTGCCCGGTGGGCGACACCTCACTTTTAAAGAGCTTGATCATTTAACAAGACACATAAGATGATCACAGTTACAGACTTTCCGTACTCCTACACCCCCAGTTAAGAAAATCAGCCAACCTTTAGCACTTATCTCAGGTAAAATTACATTCTCAGACTCTAATATTTAGTGCTGTCCCAGGGCCATCCTGAGGGCAGGGGAACAGACAGAGGAGACCTTGGTTTCCACTTCACCATCATGCCTTTCAGTGGATGTCAGTTGTCTGGGATCCACAGCTGAAGAACTTAACCTCAATTGGAAGAAATCTCCTAGCAAAAGGTTAATTTTGGCACTATGCATTATTTTCAGCACTATAAACTTACCTAAACTGGGGCAGGACTCCATCTGTGTATACCGTCTGCACTGTATGAGAAGGACGTCGAGATGCTTGCGGAGCTTGCAAATTCGCATTTACAGTGTCTCTGTAGCCCTGAGTTCCGGAATTTCAGTGCTTCATTGAGGGGTGAGCCCTGACAGATAACACAGCCTCCATTCTATCAAGTGAGTAGATATTTTCAGTTCTAGGCCACAACAATGGCTGCCACTGATTCTTGTTATGGAATTGTTTAAGACCAAGAGCCTTCTACAGAAGATTTTTACCTCATGTCCACATTTTTTTAAGCTGGGAAAATTACCCTCTGATGATTCTGATGAGGAGCTGCTATGGGCTTTTAAACCCTTTGCCTCTATGACCAAGAAAGAACCAATTCTTCCATCTTGACTTCTCAAGGCATTGCATTTTCTAGACTTCTAAATTCTATACATGTCCTGGACACATGGCCACAGGGCCCAAGCAGTGCCCAATGTCTACCTACAATACATGAATTATCTTGAAAGTTGCCTGGAAATACTATTATTTTATTTTTTGTTTGCACCTTAGAATAAGCCTCATGAATACAAAATTAATTATTCCAGATGCTCCCTCCTTGAACCTGAATGCAAAATGGTATTCGGGAAAGCAAATCTGGCTCTGCCAACTTAGGCCTGGAACTAATAATTGTTTTGTTTTGAGTCAGGGTCTTACTTTGTTGCCCAGGCTGGAGTGCAGTGGTGTGATCTCGGCCCACTGCAACCTCTGCCTCCCGGGTTCAAAGGATTCTCCCACCTCAACCTCCACAGTAGCTGGGATTACAGATGCATGCCATCACACCTGAATACACACATACAGAATACACACAATTTCTGTATTTTTTGGTAGAGATGGGGTTTTGCCATGTTGGCCAGGCTGGTTTTGAACTCCTGACCTCAGTTGATCTGCCCGCCTTGGCCTCCCAAAGTGCTGGGATTACAGGTATGAGCCACCGTGCCTGGCCCTGGCACTAATAATTTAAAATTAGAACCTCAGTAGTACCTTGTAACAAATATAGAACTAAGATGCCTTGTTTTTTAGAAGGACCTGATACTGCTCTGCCCTCTAAGGACTGAAAAGATCAAATGCCATCTCAGCCTAGCCTGGGATACAGGTCTAAGTTGCTTCTGCATAGTAAATTGCAGCAGCCTGCATGGACACTACTGTTTCTGTGTTGAGGCCACAGCTGACTTACCAGGCTGGTGTTTTCTCTGGCCAATCATATGGCCTGAGTACTTTTGCTTAAGGCAGGTACAGCCTGAGCAGCATTTGCTGGAAGCTGCCCATAATTCAGTCCCCCCAACCCTATTTTTTTTTTTTTTTTTGAGATGTAATCTTGCTTTGTCGCCCAGGCTGGAGTGCAGTGGCGTGATCTCAGCTCACTGCAACCTCCACCTCCCGGGTTCAATTGATTCTCCTGCCTCAGCTTTCTGAGTAGCTGGGATGACAGGTGCCCACCACCGTGCCTGACTGATTTTTGTATTTTTAGTAGAAACAGGGTTTCACCATGTTGGATAGGCTGGTCTTGAACTCCTGACCTCAAATGATCTGTCTTCCTCGGCTTCCCACAGTGCTGGGATTACAGGTATGAGCCACTGTGTGCCTGGCCCATAATTCAGCTTTGACTCTATAGAAACAGCCTCTCTTCAGTGAACAAAGCCATTATAAACGTTTGCTCAGGGTGCAGTAGTTAAAAGCCAAATGCACAATGGCTAAAATCTAACTGTTTCAATATAAACCTCCACAAACACCTAAGGTCCCAGGGCCTTGCCTAGGTCAATGCCCATATACCCTGGCCCTACCAAAAAAAACTTTTCATGTGTTATTTTGATTTCAAAACTCCATTTCCTATGGATATGGTTTGGCTGTGTCCCCACCCAAATCTCACCTTGAATTGTAGCTCCCATAATTCCCATGTGTTGTGGGAGGGATCTGGTGGGAGATAACTGAATCATGGGGGTGGTTTCCCCCACACTGTTCTCAATCATTTTATAAGAGGTGTCCCTTTTTGCTTGGTTCTCATTCTCTCTTGTCTGCCGCCATGTAAGACATGCCTTTTGCCTTCCGCCATGATTGTGAGGCCTCCCCAGCCACGTGGAACTGTGAGTTCATTAAACCTCTTTTTCTTTATAAATTACCCAGTCTCAGGTATGTCTTTATCAGCAGCATAAAAATGGGCTAATACACCTGTCTTACTTCTCAGTACTCCTGACCCATGCAACAAATGATGGTGTCTCTGAGTGTGCTCTCCATCAATGACTTCTCCTTTCCCTACCTTAGTTCTGATACAGATGAAAGCAAAGTCTTAAGACGTGGCTTACATCTTTGGGCAAGTATGCTTCCTAACTCCTTAAATTAAAAAACTTCTGCTCCCTACAGGCAGCTCACTCGCAAGATGAAAAAGGGAAGAACTGAGCTGAGCTGAGCATCCTCTGTTTCTTCTCTTCAAATTCCTGAATCCTGTTAAAACATAACCTTTTCCCCTGGAAACTGAAAAGTCCAGAGAGTCCAGGAGTGTCATACCTTCCTATGGAAGAAGCATCTTGAATGAGGACAATGTGCCCCCACATCCATGTAGAAGAGGTTGCATTAAATAGGAATGTAAGAGTGGTGTTTGATAAATCTACTGTGCAACAGAGTTCCCAAACTGGGAGTCCATGCCTTCTTTTCTTTAGGTTTTGCTCTAGAGATATGTTAGAAAGAAACAAACCAACAACGCCCTTTACATTGTCATGCTTGCATTTTGTAAGCTTTAGTTTATCCTTTTGCCATTCTTAGCACTGTTTAATTGGACTCTGAAGTATTTAATCATCTGAATGGTTTTTTGTTAAGTCTAACAGCAACACCTATGGCTACCTCAATTCTCATAGGTATCTTGTCTTTTATTGTTTTCAATAAAAGCAGGTTACATCACACATCCTCAAACAGGATGGTAAGCTAGTCAACTGATTTTCAGCATAGGTGCCATAACATTTAATAAGGGAAAGAATAGCGTTTTCAGCAAATAGTGCTGGGACAACTAGATATCCACGTGCAAAAAAATAAAAATGGATTTGGACTCCACCTCACACCATATCAAAAAAGAAAAGAAAAGAAAACTCAAAATAGCAAATTTATATGTATAAGCTGAAACTGTAAAACTCTTAGAAGAAAACGGGAAAAATCTTTATGACCTTGGTTTAGGCAATGATTTCTTAGATAGCTGATAAAAGATATCAGAATATTTGGAATATATAAAGAACTCTTACAACTAAATAATAAAATGACAACTCAATTAAAATTAGGCAAAGGATCTAAATAGATATTTCTGCAAAGGGGACACAGAAATGCCCATAAATATATGAAAGAATGCTCAATATCATTTTTCATTAGAAAAATATCAATCATAATGCAATAAGAGGGCTAGGCATGGTGGCTCACACCTGTCATTCTAGCACTTTGGGAAGCCAAGGAAAAAGGATCACTTGAGCCCAGGTATCTGAGACCAGCCTGAGCAACATAGAGAGATCCCATCTCTACAAAAATTAAAATGAAAAAAACTAGCCAGGTATGGTGCTGCACACCTGTGGTCCTAGCTACTCAGGAGGATGAGGTGGGAGGATCATTTGGGCCCAGGAGGTCGAGGCTGCAGTGATCTGTGAGTACACCACTGCACTCCAGCCTGGGTGACAGAGCAAGACCTAGTCTCAAAAAAAAATTGTTTTAAGTGTTAATAAAAAATGCAATAAAATATCACACTCACTAGGATGGCTAGGAGAAAAGACAGATAATAAGTGTTGGTGAGAATATAGAGAAGTTGTAATCTCAAACATTGCTGATGAGTGTAGCCACTTTGGAAAACAGTCTAGTAGTTCCTGAAAAAGCCCCTATAATAGACTTACCATATGACCCAGCAATTTCACTTCTTTTATGTACCCAGGAGGAATTAACACTTATATCTACACAAAAATTTATGCATGAAAGTTCACAGCTACGCTATTCATAAGAGCCCCAAGGTGGAAACAACCCAAATGTCTATCGACTGGTGATGGATAAACAAAATGTGGTATGTCCATACCATGGAATATGACTCAGTATAAAAAGGAATGAAGTGCTTGCATATGCTACAACATGAATGAGCCTTGAAAACACATGCTTAGTGAAAGAAACCAGTCACAAAAGACCACATATTGTATGATTCCATTGACACAAAATGTTCAGAATACACAAATCTATAGAGACAGAAAGTGGGTCAGTGGTTGCCTAAGACCAGGGAAAGGGGATGATTTGAAGGGAAATGGGGATTGCCTACTAATGGGTACAGGGTTCCTTTTAAAATTGATTGTAGTGATGGCTTCACAATTCTGTGACTACACTAAAAATCGTTAAATGGTACACTTTATTTATTTATTTTTTTTTTGAGGCGGAGTCTTGCTCTGTCGCCCAGGCTGGAGTGCAGTGGCCGGATCTCAGCTCACTGCAAGCTCCGCCTCCCGGGTTCCCGCCATTCTCCTGCCTCAGCCTCCCAAGTAGCTGGGACTACAGGCGCCTGCCACCTCGCCCTGCTAGTTTTTTGTATTTTAGTAGAGACGGGGTTTCACTGTGTTCGCCAGGATGGTCTCGATCTGCTGACCTTGTGATCCGCCCGTTTCGGCCTCCCAAAGTGCTGGGATTACAGGCTTGAGCCACCGCGCCCGGCCAAATGGTACACTTTAATGGGGTGAATTGTAGGGTGTGTGAATTACATCTCAGTAAATCTCTTAAAAGACAAACAAAATGATACAAAACAAAAATGCCTGCTTCTTGAAGGTAGAGATCATGTTTCACACTTCTTTGTGCAATGAGAATGAGTAAAAGAGTATACCTCACTGATTTTGCACTTGATTGAGGTCCTCCAGCCATTCAAGGCTTGACAGCACTGAAAACAATAAAAGAGTCTCCTCAGTGATGTTTCCGAAGACTGCACAGGGCAGAGAAGAGTTCACCTCCGCAGGCAGTTTTCTTAAGGCACTTGGGGAAGGCTGGGTCCAGAAATACCACAACAACAGGCACTGGAAAGCCAGTCCTCTTCCCTCTATGCTTGTGGCTGTTGGATACTCTGTCACCATTGGATTACCCCACAGACCTGCCCCTGTCCCTGGTGGTCCCTTCTTATTGTCATTGTCCACCATGGTGTGGGAGCACTGTATAAGTGCCTCGATCTGCAACTGTGTCTGGAAAAGTTAGGAAGCTTCCGTGAACTCTGAGCACGAGTTCTCAGAAAGTCTGCTGCTTACTTTCAGTTCCTGGAGTACCTCTGCCCAAGACTTTCGTCTACAGATGCAGACACAGAAGACAGATCTTACCACTTTGTGCTGTTCCCTGACCTAAAGGATGCCTCCGGGAGACATGCTCTATCCTTTTCCAAAGCTGAAGCTCTCCCCTTGCTGAACCCAGACTGGATCAATAGCCTTCTCCCTTATACTCCTTCCTGCCTCTGTCATCGTCTTCTCCCCTCCTCCACCCTCTCCCTAGAGCTTCCAACTTCTTTGCTGGCAAGCAGTATCAGGAATAGATCAACACAGAATTTGAAGTTAGACAAACCCGATCAGCATCTTCCCTCCTCTTCTTGCTATCTGTGTTAACTGGACCAAGTGACTTCACTACTCTCTGCCTTTACTAGAGAGAATTACAGCTCCCTGGAGGGCAATGGGTAGTGGTGGTGTGAAGAGTTAAGGAGATAATGCAACTAAAGCATTTAGCGTGGTGTCTGGCCCCTGGTGAGTGGTCTGAAATCGATAGCAGCTGTTCTTATTTCCTTCTTTGGGCAGCAAGCTCACCCCAGATAGTGTGCTGTGGAGACACCCTAATGTGCTGAACCCCCAGCCTCTTGGCTGTGCTGTCAGGCATGGTCCCATGGGGCTGGACTTGTAACATCTTTCTCCACTTTTCTGGGAATTGTCTTCCCCGCACGTTTTGATAGGGTAGAGGCAGCTTGCCCAATTGCACAAACACGCAAAACAGTAACTGTGGCCCCTCGGAGTTCCGGGCTTCTGGATTTGTTACTGGGGTGGGGGCTGGAGAGGAGCGAGGGATACACAATTGCCACTTCATTTCTTCCCTCTGCCCCACCTCTTTCTGTGAAAAAGCATTTAGTCCAGGACAATCATCTAAACCCTCCAAAGCATTCAGATCTGGAGAAAAGTCCATCCACTGACTAATGACTGATGATGTTGGTTAAGATAAATATTTTTTCTTTTGCTTTAAGAGATGGGGTCTCACTATTTTGCTGCTTTTTAGAAGCTGGTCTTGCATTCCTGTGCTCAAGGGATTCTCCCACTTCCACCTCCCGAGAAGCTGAGATTATAAGTGCATGCCCCTGCGCCCAGGTTGAGGACACGTTGACATGTTCAAATGCAATGCATGATTGCACTGAGGCCCCTTGGTCATAAGCACTTTCCAGCAACCTCCATCCCAGGCCTCTCCCAGCCCCCACACACTCCAACACAGCCAAAGTGTTCTTTCTCAGGGTTGGTGACCTTATTTAAGGAAGCTGGGGCATGGGGTTCTCATCGAGTCCCCGCACAGCTCTAAAGCCCTGGATGTTCGATGTGTTCTCATGTTTTCTCATAATGCACAGTACTTGACTAGGGCTCAGTAAGTATTTCTTGACTGGTTAGTCAGCGTGGGCTACTTTCCCTCTCCTTCCCTGAGAGCCCAGCTGAGGACGGAATGAAAGGGAAATGAAATAAACATCTCAGGCCCTGCAGCCCACCAGGGTCATGGTATTCTCAGCGCTGTTGTGAGTCAGCGCTGACCCTTCTTTGTCATCGACCGAGGCACCGGAACTAAGAGCATAAACAGAGGCGGAAGAGGAGGAGGGTTGGGAGCGGTGGGATTTGTCCCTGGGTAGTGCTCTATCAAAACCCACAACTTTCAATAATAAACTTCCAGTAGAAGCACTTCCGAGGCCAGACTGGTTTCTGAGCTCTCATGTACAGTATCACGTTAGGTCCTCTTAAGGCCCCCACAAGGGAGAGTTTTTGCAAGTTAGAATTCAGTGGGAGCCGTGAGCAAGTCCCCAAAACGATCTGGTTTAGCTTATTTTCAGACAGACTTTCGCTGCATCAGAGAGTGGCGGCCTGTGCTCTGTCTAGTCAGATATGGGGCTGGGGATTAGAAAAACGGAGCAGATGTTGCACCATTAATTGTCTGGGATTAGACAGTCTGGAGGTCCAAGATTTAAAGTTCCGTTTGCAATTTTGCCCACAGGTATTTAATGGAGCAAGGCATTTCCTTGGGGGCTTACCATGGAATTTAAAGCCCCCAAGGGTTTTACATTTAAGCTCGAATGTAAGCTTGAATTTAAAGCTTTTCCTACACACCTTGGTTTACAAATGCACCAAAACTAGGACAGAGAGAGGTTAAGTGACTTGTTCAATGCACTGCCGTAAGTTAGGGTCAGTGATAAGACCAGAAACAAAGTTTTCTGGTTCCTAATTCATGATTCTTGTTAATTCCTCCTTGTCTGGGACTTAGTTCCCATCTAAAGCCTTTGTGTTGAGGCTATGGAATGCTTGCTGGTCTTTCCTTAATGGGAAGCGGATGATGAGGCAGCTTAAAGCTTAGACACGACTCAGTGTTGTCCAGCATTGAGGATGGATCAGACTCAAAGGAATAAAGATCCAGTCACCTTTTTTTTTTTTTTTTTTTGAAACCGAGTCTCACTGTAGCCCAGGCTGGAGTGCAGTGGTGCCATCTCTGCTCACTGCCTCTGCCTCCCGGTTCAAGCAATTCTCCTACCTCAGTAGCTCGGACTACAGGTGCACGCCAGCATGCCCGGCCAATTTTTAATTTTTTAAATTTTTTAGTAGAGAAGGGGTTTCACCATATTGCCCAGGCTGATCTGGAACTCCTGAGCTCAAGTGATCTGCCCGCTTTGGCCTCCCAAAGCGCTGGGATTCCAAGCGTGAACCACCACGTCTGGTCCCAGTCAGCTTTCAAGGTGAGCTTTGAAGAACTCTATTTCCAAGTCTTGGCAAGTAGCTCATGCAGGATTTTGTTGGTCTGGTTCCTGCCAATTTTCTGTAGCAAATAATCCCATGCAATAAATCATTCTTTTGGTTCATGTCTATGTCATGTTTTATGATGAAATAACATATATGTTTGTACTTGGATTTGAGGAGAACGTTTGCACCCTTAGCCACAGAGCTTACATGGATTAATGTTTCCAGCGTGTTGATCTTGGTTTCCTAATCAGATGACAACTTTCTGGAATGCAGAGAATAATCCTTAGATTTCTTTATATTTCTCATAGTATCCGTACTATTTTGTATTGTCGAGTGCTAGATTTTGTCGTACAGTCGATACTTTAAAAGTATGAATAAAATGGGCTAGGCACGGTGGCTTATGCCTGTAATCCCAGCACTTTGGGAGGCTGAGGCAGGCAGATCACGAGGTCAGGAGATTGAGACCATCCTGGCTAACATGGCGAAACCCTGTCTCTACCAAAAATACAAAAAATTAGCTGGGCGTGGTGGCGGGCGCCTGTAGTCCCAGCTACTCGGGAGGCTGAGGCAGGTGAATGGCCTGAATCTGGGAGGTGGAGCTTGCAGTGAGCTGAGATTGTGCCACTGCACTCCAGCCTGGATGACAGAGCAAGACTCCGTCTCTAAATAAATAAATAAATAAATAAATAAATAAATAAATAAATGAACAAAATGGATTATAAAGAATTGAGTGAAGCTAAGGCAGGAGGATCACTTGAGCCCAGCAGTTTGAGACCAGCCTGGGTAACATAGGGAGATCTTGTCTGCAAAAAAACACAAAAATTAGCTGGGTGTTTTGGTGTGTGTCTGAGGTCCTGGCTACTCGGGAAATTGAAGTGGGAGGATCACTCGCCCAGAGGTCGATGCTGCAGTGAGCTGTGATCACAGCACTGCACTCCAGCCTAGGGAACAGAGTAAGACCCTGTCTCAAAAAAAAAA
>NW_016806471.1:196589-214591 GCF_001698545.2 Rhinopithecus bieti
GCAGGGGTTGAAAAGGGCCAAGATCGTAAACGCCCCCCCAGCCGGGGGGACAAAGGGAACCCCCAATCTCAAAAAAAAAAAAAAAAAAAATAGAAAAGACATAGAATAATGATAAAAGAAAAAATATTTTTGTACAGTTGTACAATATGTTCATGTTTTAAGCTAAGCATTATTACAAAAGACAGCTGGAACTCTTTAAAAAATTTTAAAAGATTATACATTTTATAAAATAAAAAAGTTACTGTAGGCTAAGTTTAATTTATTATTGAGGAAAGAAACATTTAAAAAATTAAATGTAGTGTAGCCTAAGTGTACAGTGTTCATAGTCCACAGTAACGCACAGTAATATCCTGGGCCTTCACACGCACCCACCACTCACTCATGGACTCACCCAGGGCAACTTCCAGTCCTGTAGGCTCCATTCATGTTAAGTGCCCTATACATATATCTGTTTTTTAACTTTTATACCATACTTTTACTGTATCATTTCTGTTTAGATACACAAATACTTACCATTGTGTTTTAATGACCTTTAGTATTCAGTACAGTGCCATGCTGTTTGTTACAGGTTTATAGCCTCGCAGCAACAGGCAATACCACACAGCCTATGTGTGTAGCAGGCTATACCATCGAGGTTTGTGTAAGTGTACTCTGTGACATATTACGTTCCCACAATGACAAAATCGCCTAAACATGCATCTCTCAGAATATATCCCCATCATTTAGTGATTCATGACTGTATTAGGTTTTCAGTTTGCCATTCATTTCACTCACACTCTCAATAAATATTTCATTGAGCACCCTTATGTGAAGATCAGTGCATTAGATGCTTACAGAGCCACAAAGCAGAGTCAGATACAGACTCTATGCTCAAGGGGTTTGCTGGGGTGGTTTTAAAACATAAGATAGACAATGATACATATAATAAGTAAGATTAAGTACTGTGAGAGAGGAGAGAGAGATTTCTTGTAGCTAAGAATATGAAAAGTTTCATGAATGCGGTAGTCTTAGAGTGGGACTTTTATGTTTTTATGTTCAAATATTCAGTATAAGGAAAGTTTTCCAGAGAGATGGAAAAAAGTATGAGCTGGGAGAGGGAAAGAAAGCCGGGAAATTATGATTCATGCACAGTCACTAGATATTAATGCTGAAATGCAGTGAAGGAGAATCATGGGATAAAACATTGGAAAAGAAGGTTGTGGCCAAATTGAGGGAGAATTTTATAGCAATGAGGAATGACAAATGTTTTCCAACTAGGCAATAACATGATTAGAGTTGAGTTATAGAAAACGTGACCACATAGCATGAGGAGGTTGAATTGGAATGAGAATTACTGGTGACTATGGTCCAGGACTAAGGTGACGAAGTAGGGTAAAACCAGTGCAAGGATTTGTTGAGGTTTAGTCTGGTCTAACCAGGCCAAGATAACCACAGTGTGAATTCTCTTTGATATTTCAGCAGCGAAGGTGATTTCACCTTCATTCTGTGATATCCTTACAGAGAAGGCAATTACAACGACTTGCTTCCAACAGGCAGCCAGCTTGTACTAACTTGAAGTAAGGAGTCAGTCTGAAGGACTTATGTTAAGCAAAGAAAATAAAATGTCTGGACTCATTTTATCTCACTTTCTCCCAATGAAGCCTCAGCTCGCTTCTTCTATTTGCTCTTGGGCATTTGAAATCGGGTGCTTGACAGATATTTGAAAACCAAATATTGTACAGAGAATTTTGAAGTTTTAGCCAAGAAAAACTCTCCAGGTAAAAGAGAGTGGCAATAAAAGCAGCCCCGAATTTTCTCCCTTATATTTCATATTGGGGTTTTCATTTCGTCCTGTTGGAGGAGCCATAGTGGATCTCTGGAGCTCTCTGCTGTTCAAATCTAGGAGGATTTTGTGGCTTAGTTTACAAAATAGACCAAGATTTTCACATCTGTCCTTTTTGGAATAACTGAGACCATGCATACCTTCCTGCTGTAAACAACTGGAAAACTGGAAAAATATTTGAGACAATAGTTTTGCATATTGGAAAATAGGTAGCATAGGATTGTGGTCCCAAGAGAAAGGAAACAAGTAAGGTGAGCCCTAAGATTTCCCCAGCTTTCTACCTGGAGCACTTTCTGGACATTAGCGTGGGGAGGTGATCCCAAGAGAACACACCAGTCTTTCTGAGTGGTACAAATGGAAGATAGAATTTGAAGAGGTTTAGATAGTCAGAAATTATGGAGCAGTGTGTAGGAGATGAGGGAGCTGCATAAAAAAAGAAATCTGGCCAGGCGCGGTAGCTCATGCCTGTAATCCCAGCACTTTGGGAGGCCGAGGAGGGCGGATCAGGAGGTCGGGAGATCGAGACCATCCCGGCTAACATGGTGAAACCCTGTCTCTACTAAAAAAAAAAAAAAAAAGTAGCCGGGTGTGGTGGCAGGTGCTTATAGTGCCAGCTACTTGGGAGGCTGAGACAGGAGAATGGCGTGAACCCAGAAGGCGGAGGTTACAGTGAGCTGAGATCGCGCCACTGTACTCCAGCCTGGGCGACAGAATGAGATGTCGTCTCGAAAAAAAAAAAGAAAAAAAGAGATCCAGTCGGGTGTGGTGGCTCACATCTGTAATCCCAGCACTTTGGGAGGTCGAGGTGGTAGAATCACTTGAGGTCAGGAGTTCGAGACCAGCCTGGTTGATAGGGTGAAACCCCATCTGTACTAAAAATACAAAAATTAGCTGGGCATGGTGGCAGGTGCCTGTAATCCCAGCTACTCAGGAGGCTGAGGCAGGAGAATCGCTTGAACCTGGGAGGCGGAGGTTGCAGTGAGCTGAGATTGCGCCACTACACTCCAGCCTAGGCGACAAGAGCAAAACTCTGTCTTAAAAAAAAAAAAAAAAAAAAAAAAAAAAACCCAGAGGTCCAGAAACCCACATAAGAATTCTCCTAAATTTGTTGCTCAATACTAAGCTACACAGCATAGAGTGAAACTCTCACAGGCCAGGTAAGGAACAACCAAGGAACAGGAGATTGAATAGCTGCCAGAGCCAGTCTGCAAGAGGTTTCAGTTCTGACCAGCGAAAGTGGAGAGTCCTTACTGAGCCTCCAGGCTCAATGGAAGCTCCAGAGGGTCTCGTCATAATAGGGGGTGCTAACCTAGTGCTAATATAAGGGCTTGTTTAAATCTGCCCTATAAATCTTATAAACAAGCCTTGAAAGGAGCAAGCCAATCCATAAGGAACTTAACTGTCTGCCAGAATAAAATGCAACACTCCCAACACTTTTCAAACGGAATGCAATAAAATTAAACACATGAAATATAAATTATGATTTCTAGCACCCAATATGAAATTAATAGACACAGGAAGAAGCAGAAATATGAGACCATAACGGGGAGAAAAATCAGTCAATGAAAGTAGACGCAGAAATTAGAGAAATGATAAAATTAGTAGACAAGGACTTATATATATGTGTGTGTGTATATATATTTATTTATTTATTGTTGGAGACAGAGCCTCTCTTTGCCACCCAGAGCTGGAGTGCAATGGTGCGATCATAGCTCACTGTAGCCTCAAATTCCTGGGGTCAAGCTATCCTCCCATCTCAAAATTATCATAAAATTGCTCAAAAATTCAAAGGAACATATGAAGAAAAGAAAGAAACGTACATATATAAAATAAATACATAGAATAAAAATAGAAATAAGACATGAAAAATTCACTGAATAAGAAAAGATTCACTACAAAAGAAAAGATTAGTAAACTTGAAGACATAACAATAGAAACTATCTGGCTGGGCATGGTGGCTAACACCTGTAATCCTAGCACTTTGGGAGACTGAGGTGGGCAGATTATGAGGTGAAGACATCGAGGCCATGCTGGCCAACATGGCAAAACCTCGTCTCTACTAAAAATACAAAAATCAGCTGGGCATGGTAGTGGTCACCTGTAATGCCAGCTACTTGGGAGGCTGAGGCAGGAGAATCACTCGAATCAGAAGGTGGAGGTTGCAGAGAGCCGAGATCGAGCCACTGCACTCCAGCCTGGTAACAGAGTGAGACTCCATCTCAAAAAACAAAAAACAAAAAACAAAAACCCAAAATAACTCATAACAATAGAAACTATCCTAAGTGAGTTACACTTTCACTTTAAGAAGCTAGGGGAAAAAAAAAGAAATTAAATCTCACCCAAAGTAAATGCCTAGAAGGAAAATAAGGAGCAGACATTTTTTTTAATTTCAGTGAAAGTAAAATTAGAGAAAATAAAATCAATAGAAAAGAACAAAGTCTTTTCTTTAACAAGATAAAATGACTAATCTCTAGCTAGACTGATCTCAAAAAATAAAACAGAGAGACATAAATGACCAATGTCAGAAATGAAAGAAGGGATATCACCATGCATACTCATTTATTAAGAAGACAAAACAGACTTATATCCCTGCTTTTGTGATGGAGGTAAAAAACTCAGGAAAAGGATTTTTTGGTGGAGAGAAAAAGGAAGAGTAGAAAAAACATTCATTTGGTCCACGTAGGTGACCCTATGGAGAGAAGCATGGCTTAGCATTAAGAAAAGCTATGGAGTCTGGGAGGGTTGGGGAGATACTGGTCAAAGGACACAAAATTTCACTCAAATAGAAGGAATAGATCTATTGCACAACATGGTTACTGTAGTTAACAACAACGTATTGTATCCTTGAAAATTGCTAAGAGAGTAGATTTTAAATGTTCTCATCACAGGCAAAAAATGGTATTTGAGGAAATGCATATAATACACTCAATTTAGTTATTCCACAATGTATACATATTCATAACAAAAGGTTGTATACAATAAATAAATAAAACTTTTGTCAATTTAAAAAATAAACTAATATTTTTTAAAAAACCATCTAGTTAGTCCCTGGTGTGAATATTGGAGTGGTTGTGTTGTATTCCATTCTGATTTTTAAACTTTAGGCCTGTTGAGGAAGGCCACACCCTTTGGGTAGGTCTGGAGTCCCCTGCAGTGAGTGCTCGTTCTTTGTCAGGAGCAAAATTCTCTTGGGTCTTAGGTGGAAAACAGAAAGGAAGACCTTTAAAAAGTGTGAAAGTAGAAAAGAGGACTTCCTTCTCTCTTTCTTTCTTGCTTTGCTCCTGAGTCTAGGACTGTGGATGCCTGATGGGCCTACCTGGAGTGGTGTTTGGATGGTCTCTGCCATCGTGTGGGAGCAGGTTGAGAGCAGGAAGGATGAGTGACAGTAGTGGCTGCTAGCTAAAGATGAGTAAAGCATATCTTGCATGACCCATGTAAAAGCCTTAACTGATACAGCCTAGCAGTAGCGTGTTGCATCTGAAGAACAATTTAACGGAAAGTCAAATTCTTACTGACGGCTTCCAAATTCATTCAAGGGGATATAAGTACAGTCTAGAGACTCTCTTATTAACATACTCTGTCTTCACTTATTCTCTTGTGCTCAACAACTCCTGGACACCTCTAACCCAAAAGATCGTCTTCTTCTCTGTATTATCCTGTCTCCTTGTTCTACTCCTTCTGTCATCTCTCAATCTGGCCCTATTCTTCAGAAAACGCTGCTCCAAATACTTGTGCCCTCCAACCTCCCATCATATAAAACTCCCTAGGGAATATGTTTCATCATCTTTGACTATTTTTTATTTCTAGAATCCAAGTGTGTGGATTATTTTCTTTTACAGTAAGGGAAAGGGCAAAAGGCTATTGTGGTGGTGACGGTGGCACGAAGGGATGAGTTTCTGAATCCCTACGCAGACATCTTAAACTCTGCTCATACGTGTAAGCTTGGTTATTTAGCTTGATGTTATTTTAGGCATTCGTTTTCTCTTTATTTTTTATACATTGTTGGGTCTTTATAAATGTTAAATATTTTGTAATTTATCATTTATGCTATTGAGAAAAGTAATATAATATTGATAGAGGAAAATTTAACACTGAATAGAAAAACATTGAAGATATGCACACCTTTACCAATTTTACTACTAGAAGAAAATCTTGAAATCATTTTCAAGTTGTGCAAAAATTTAGCCAGATGTTACTATAACCACGTTCATAAAAGTGATGTATTAGAAAGAACCTCATGTCCACTGATATGCACAATATCACTGTGGAAAGAGATCAATAAAATAAATTACAGTATATACTATCTAAAATAATGCTGTGAAGTACTTCTTGATGAAAAGGTTTAAAAGTTTTATAATATTATGTTAAATAGTTGTGAAAAACCATACAACTAAAAGATCTCATTTTATAAAATGTAACATTTGCAAAATACTGAATCATATGCAACAAACTGTGGTGGGAGGGGACGGGGTTTTCATCTTTGTGCTTTTCTCTGTTTTTGACAATGTATGTGTGTATTAGGAATGTGTTTGTCTGCCTGCAAATTACAGAAAACTGATTTCAGTTGCTTGTCAGATACCCCCGTTCATTTACTGGAAATCTGAGTGTAGATGGCACCTGGCCTGGGCTCAGCACTTTGATAATGTCAGTGGGGGAACTGGAAGCCCTTTACTACTCCCAAGTCTCCCAAAGGGCCGGCTCCTTATCCTGAGGTCTCTGCTCAGCACGTCACCAGCATCTCTGACAGTCTTAGAGCCGTTTCCTCACATTTGCCCCATAAGCCAGAAGATGCTGCAGTTCTAGAGGTCATGGTCATGCCTGCATTCTAGGCAGAATTACTCTGAAGGAGGAAGCGGCAACATGGCAGGTCACCACTTTCGTCTTATCATCAGAACTGGAACCTGTGCCTTCTGCCTTTCCCCAACTCCAAGGGATGCTGGGGACTTGAGTATCTCAGTTATTCCAGCGTTGACAACAGAGAGATGTCTAGGATTGTGTGGTAGAGTCAACCTCTGACATCTGCCCCAGTATGTATTAATTGATGACAAGGTAACATTTTTAAAAAAGAGATTGCTAATAATCAAGATTATTTTAATGTTCTTTAAAAAGAGATTGCTAACAATCAATAGATTATTATAATGGAGGCCACATGAATGCTATAGAGTGTAGAATTTGATGGTACGATTCCAATTGGTTGGTTTGCTAGTATTTATGTGCACAACATTGCGCAAGGCGGTTATAGAGGAAAAGGAAATGTCTGAGATGATCAGCCATCTGGAGACTAATACTGCAGTCTAGGAGAAATGTCTTATATTCAGAACTCAGTATAATACTGCAGTCTTGGAGACATGCCTTATCTTCAAAGCTTAGTATAATACTGCAGTCTTGGAAACATGTCTTGTATTCAGAGCTTAGTATAATACTGCAGTCTAAGAGACATGTCTTACATTCAGAACTTAGTATAGGGTAGAATACAATAGGAATAAATGTCAAAGCCAGTGGTAAAGATAAATATTGCCCTGAGATATCAGCTAAGAAATAAGTGTGTCCAAGGTGTTTCCTGGAGGAGATCACACCCAAGCTGGGCTTTAAAGGATGCGAGGACTCAGAGGAAGGCCTCTTTGAGCATGGCAACAGCATGTGGCCATGCACCTGTCAGGTGGGGGCCAGTGATGAGGTTGGGCAAACTTGAAATCAAGAGTAGGGGGTGCCAGAGCGAGCTTGAAAAGGTTTTCAAACAGATATTGAAGTATTTCCATTGCAAGGTGAAGGAAGCCACATCTTTTCCCAGGAGCTCATAGCTCATCCCTGTGACATTTGTCCTGCTGACTCAGCTTCTCTGCAGGACGGTTCCTGTTGTTTGCAAGGGGCCTAGATGCCAAGAGCTTGATTCCTGCTGTCAGGCATCTGCCTGCACTTTCTACCCCACTGGGGGCTGCCCTGCTCAGGCCTCTGCCTCCTGGTCTCACACACCTACTTTGCCAACTTTGCCGTTTGCTTTCTCCCACCCACCAGCAAGAGTCCTTGGTGATGACTTTGTGAGGCCACCTCAAGTGCCAGCATCTATGAGTTGTGACTTGTGACATGTGGCTGGGGTCGTTTACAAGATGCCTCAAGAAGCTGATTTTAGGCAGCCTGGATACAAGAGATGAATGACAGTTATAGTGTTAACCCAGGAAGCATGGGAAGATGGGGGTACTGTTATCAACGTCCACTGGGAGTGCTGTAGGGCAGATCTGAGTGCTGGAGGACCCAGGGGCCAGGGCTCAGTGGTGACCACAGAAAGAGCACTGGATTGAAAGCAGGCTCTGCTACTGACATGCAATGGAAGCTTAGGTCTTGGAACCTTGTATAATCTCTCTGGGCCTTGGCTTCCTCATCTGTTAAATGGAGGTATTAACACCCTCCTCACTCCAGTTTAACAATCCTTATTTATTGAACACACTTTATATGCCATACTATTTCTAGTCTGAATAAATGACTCAACAAAGCCTCAGGACCCCAGACTCACAGACGTACACAAACACACATGCACACACAGAATGGCCATCCTTAGAGGGACCTTGGAGGTGGAGTAGTCCATTGTAGGTAGAAGAAAGGCACAAAGGTTAAGCATGAACGTAATGTATTAATTGGGGAATGAGATATGAGTACCAACTGCCAGGTTTCCTTGCATGGATCTATCTCAGCACAAGACTTCATCCTTCCCATTCCTCTGCACTCAGTATTCAAATATAAATAAGCGTTAGTTAATGCCTGTCCTCAAGTTGCTCACAGCCTAATGAGGAAGCTGATACAGATGCAGATAATTGCAATATAAATGGCAAATGCTGCAGCATTTATATGCATTTATATATATGCATCACTAAGTCAATGAACCAGGGAAGTCAAGTTCCCAGAGGACGTGATGTCTGAGCTATGGCATTGTGAAGGGTGGCAGAGTGATGATCAAATCTAAGAGGCAGGTATTATCTAAAATAGCTGCCAGGGACATGGATCATTGATCCTTTGCTCCCGTGACTTATCCTACTTCATCCCTGTAACTTTTTCCACCAGTTACTTCTTGCATGCACAGGTGAGTAGGAAGAATCCGAGTCATTCAGTCAGGAGACCTGGATTCTCATCCCAGCTACTAGTAACTTCCAATGTGGGCATTAGCCACAGTTGTGAGTGCTGTGCTTTGAGAGGTAAAGAGGACATTTGCCATTGAATCCCTTTCTCCATTTAAGGAATCCTCCATCTAAAAATTCTAGGTCAGAAAAAAAGTCCATGTCTCATTGAGAATGTGAAATTTGCCTGTTTCCTGCCCTTTCTTGCAGCTCGGGTGGAGATTGGTGAACTCGGTTCTCCCGATCAGAAGCCCATTGGCCAGAGTATGAGTCAGAAGGGAGTGAGGACCGTGGTGAGTCCTCCTGCAGGTGGTAGCTGTCCGAAACAGGGGTGTGCCTCTGCAGTACAAGCTGCAAAGTCCAGTGTCCACGATAGCAGCACCCACTTTCTCCCCTGACCTGCTCAATGGAGTGATGTTGGGCTTTGCTCCTGGACAGTAGTTCTCCAGCTCCCTTACCACACGCACTATCCTTTGAAGATGCTCCTTTTTTTTTTTTTTTTTTTTTTTTTTTTTTTTTTTTTTTTTTTGGTAATTTAAGCCTTCCCACTTTCTGCTGCTTTCTACAAAGCACCTTAATTGCTACCAGTGGTGCAGGATATTTTCGTGAGACTCAGGACAGAGGTCCCCTGTTCACTCAGCCCACCATGCTCAGCCATTCACAGGAGGGAGCACACGGGTGAGCGAGTGCAGGAACTGACCAGCTGTTTAGGTGCTGGCAGGAGCAAACTCTGTCCAGGCCCTGTGGCAGCATCCAGGTGGGGGAGCCTGTGACCCCAAGACCCCAGAGGACATGTCACAATACTCTTAGCTCTACAATCTGAGGACAGCAATGTGCTTTCAGTTCAATGGGCCCTCTGTCTCGTCACGTGGGGTGACTGTCCACTGCCAGTGAGGGCAAAGAGCCAGTGTGACAGCCTTTTTGGGTATCCGCACTTAGTGGCTCCTGAATTCTTGTCCAGTACCCAAGAAGAATTAGGTAATGCAGGCAATTTGAACAATGGTGAATGCAGAGAGAATTTTACTGAAGGATGAAAATGGCTCTCGCGGAAAGGGGAGCTGGAATTGGGATGGAAAGGTGTCACTCTCCCATGAAGTCAAGTCGCCTCGCTGCCTCTCTCCTCTGAAGTCAAATCACCTCTTTCTGATGTCCAGTTGCTTCTCTGAAGTCAAGTCACCTCTTCTGATGTCCAGTCACTTCTCTGAAGTCAAGTTGCCTCTCCCCAACATCTAGCCATGTCTCTGAAGTCAAGTCACCTCTCTCCAACGTCCAGCTGCTTCTCTTTTCTTACTGGCTGAGTCTTGGGTCTTTATAGGCACAGGATGGGGGCAGGAAGGCATAGGTTGTTTTGGAAAAGGTAACATTCAACTGGTAAAAAGACTTTATTCAGAAAGAACCAATTGGGAGAGAGCAGGCAAACAGGAATAGAAGTTCTCACTTTGGGTTACAGGTTTTAGGCTACTTTTGGCTTGAAGGTGGGGTTTCCACTGGGGACCTGTCCCTGTCTGCCTGGAGTTTCTCTGCCTCCTGCCTCTGTCACCAGGGTTTGGACCAGATGCTTTCCAAGGTTCCTTCTAGTTCAGCGTTCTACAACTCTAGAATTTGTCTTTAGATCAACTGGTGCATTGCTGGGCCCTAAATTAATGCTTACCGAGTGAGTGACCAAAGAGGCCAAAGGATCCCTGCCTCGAACGTTCCCCTTGCTGTGCTTTTCACTATCTCACTCAGTGATCACAGATACCCACATGGAGGTAGCAGGAGCCACATCAGCAAGAAGCAGCAACGCCATTCCACACTGCCCTATGATTTTATTAATGTTTTGAAAAATCGGTCAACATGGAAGCACTGTCTCCCTGCATGGTGTGCATCTGCAGGAGGATGTGCAAGATAAGGAAACCACGGTTTCTGTCCCCAAACAACAATAGTCTGATAAGGAAGAAGAGGTTAGCACATTTTAAACTTTTAGTGCTAAACAACGTCAAAGAGACATAAAGACTCAGAGAAAGGAGAAATTGGTGAAGAGATAAAAAAAAAAAAAGAAAGTGGGAGGCAGAGTATGAAAGTTTGAGTATGATTTAGTTAAGCAGAAGGAAGTTCATATTTGGTGGGGAGCCCAGCACAAGTTGGGACCTAGAGCCAAGAACAAGTTGGAAACTTATTTGTCATTGGGGCATCGGGTTCACATGGGGCAGTGGCAGGAATAGGGGGGACGTCTTGTTTTCAAGGGCCTTGATTGCTTGGCAGGTCCTTCCACACTCTGCTTATAGGTTCAGAAAACAAACAAATGAGCCAGGTACGGTAACAGAAGCCTATAATCCCAGCTACTTGGGAGGCTGAGGCGGGAAGATCACTTGAGTCTAGGAGTTCAAGGGTGCAGTGAGCCATGATTGTACCATTTGCACTCCAGTCTGGGCGACAGAGCTGTCTCTAAAAACATTTTAGAGACCCTGTCTCTAAAAAAAATTTTTTTTAAATGTTTTTAAAAAATACACCAACAAATAAAGAACACCAACAAGGGAAATCACTAGACCCAGTTAGGTGGGAATCACTTGAAACCAAAGGAGGAGAATTCAACTCAATAAACGATTTTGCAGACTCTGGCCTAGGCACAGAGATACAGCAATAAACAAAGCATAGCCTGTTCTCATAGAGCTTGTGTTCTATGAGGATCAAATACATGATATTTACACATGCATACTCACACATAGACACATCCATGTCAGGTGGTGATATGCATCTGAAGAAATGGAGCCGGGGAAGGGTACTCAGGAGTGCGACTCCAGGGGGAGCATGCAGTGTTTGAGGGGTGTTAAGGGAGAGATCAGGTCACCTCTTGAAGAGGTGAAACCAAAAAGAAGAGAGCGAGCTATTTGGGTTGCTAGGGAAAGAGTCATCTAAGCAGATGAAACAGCAGGTGCAAAGGCCCTGAGGCACAAGCCTGTGGGGTGTTCATAGAACAACTGGTTGGCCAGTGCCATAGATAAAAAATGAATTGGGGGGCCGGGCGCTGTGGCTCAAGCCTGTAATCCCAACACTTTGGGAGGCCCAGAAGGGCAGATCACGAGGTCTGGAGATAGAGACCATCCTGGCTAACACAGTGAAACCCCATCTCTACTAAAAAATACAAAAAACTAGCTGGGCGAGGTGGCAAGCACCTGTAGTCCCAGCTGCTCGGGAGGCTGAGGCAGGAGAATGGCATAAACCTGGGAGGCAGAGCTTGCAGTGAGCTGAGATCCAGCCACTGCACTCCAGCCTGGGCGACAGAGCGAGACTCCATCTAAAAAAAAAAAAAAAAAAATTAACTGGGGGCTAGGCGCAGTGGGCCATGCCTGCAATCCCAGCACTTTGGGAGGCTGAGGCAGGTGGATCACTTGAGGTCAGGAGTTCAAGACCAGCCTGGCCAACATGACGAAACCCTGTTGCTATTAAAAATACAAAAATTAGCCACACGTGGTGGTGGGTGCCTGTAATCCCAGCTACTTGAGAGGCTGAGGCACAAAAATCACTTGAACCCGGGAGGTGGAAGTTACAGGGAGCTGAGATGGTACCACTGTACTTCATCTTGGGTGACACAGTGAGACTCCGTCTCAAAAAAAAGAAAAAAGAAAAATGATCTGGGCTGGGGAGAATGGAGGGTGGCAGGGGACAAAGTCGGAGAAATCATGGGAGAGGGTAGATCCTGAGAGGGCTCGGAAAACACGTGAGGAAAATAATCAATGTGGTGTACTAGCGTACGTGCTGCCCATTACAATCCATGCGCCACTGCGGCTGGTGATTCCCGTGGGTGAGCTGTGCTGGCTGCAATCAAATCCCAAAACGACCTGATGGCGCGGAGAGCTTGTGGCTCCAGCTCCTTTCTTTTTCATGTGAAATCTCGTTCAGGAAAGCCCCACTTCTCCTGCTCTTCTATCCCGTGGGCTCATCTCACATCAACAGGCCATGAAGCTGGCTAGGGCTTATACCACCTCCAGGCTTATGCTTGTCTTTGACTACATGAATAAAATGCTGATTTTCCACACGTGACCATTGTACCAACACCTGGTGACGGTTTCTCCAAGAGTCTTTGCTTTTGAAAATCTGTTTGGGCAATGTCAGCAATTTCCACTCTCGCTGAGTTTGCCTGTGGTCCTATTATTCTTGAATCCAGTTCATTTCATGCCTTACCATTGGCTTGGCCTTAACTAATAGTGGTGGCCTGTGTCTTCATGCTGTCTTAGTACACAGCTTACCTGTACCAAGCTTTACTGCAAACATAGCTGTAAGCTTCTGCCCTTCTCTTTAAGAATACCCCGAGGGTCTCGGTTCCCTACCTGCATGAGGGATGGTGGAAGCCTTGCCTGCCACCCCAGTTTTCTCAGAAGCAAATGCTATGAGCATCCACTCCTTCTAGCATCTTCTAATGATCTTTCATGTCCCTACTGGATGTTTCCCTGTGCATTGCCACCCGTGCCCACAGGACTGAGGAAGCACACTCTGTGGTTGTCACTAGTGATCTGAAGGTGGAGGAGCGGTCTTTCAGGATGTTACAAGAACTGCATTAGAAATGCAAAGGGTGGGTTTTCAAGAAATCACGAACTCCTGTGTCCAGGATCTGATTAATCTCAGGCAGACGGGACTGCCAGGTTGCCCCTAAGAACCCTGTGTCTGTTAAGTCCCAAGGGCAGCTCCCTGGAGAGGCTCAGGATGTCCTTTTAAGGAGAGAGCTCACAGGGGCTAGAGGCAGAGCAGGACCCGGGCATCTTCAGTGTCTGTGACCAAGGTGCTGGCACCCTCCAACTGCCCCCAGCCCACTCAGGCTCTGGAGTTTCTCAGTGATGTCCTCCCCTTCTTGAGTGTCCCTCCACTTCGCACACTCTGTGTGAAGAAATGCCTCCCCATTGAGAAGCATTTCAGTGGGGTGCGTAAGCACACGGGTTCTGAGCCAGAATGCCTGGCTTTCTTCCTGACTCTAACTCCCTAGCATGAGACCCTGGACAAGTGACTTGACATCTCTGTGCCTCAGTTACATGATCAATAAATTGGAAGTCATCAGAGTCCCCACTTCAAAAGACAGTCATAAGGATTTTATGTGTGAATACGTAAAGCTCTTAGAATTATTAGTGCGTGAAAAGCAGGTAGCACACATTGTTGATACAAATGACCTCACAGGATTTGTTGGTTCTATCTTGAGGTCTGATGGTGCCTCGCAGGCACTTGCCCACCTCTGGCCAGAGTTCCTTCCACGTGAATTATACTTGGCAGGTATAGGAACTCTCGTCTTCTTAAGGAATTAAAAAAATGAATACATGAACATAGAAAGCCTCAGATCTTCAAGCAAGAGAACAAGTTCTCCTTTGTGCCCATCTCCCTGGAGTTACGGCTTCATTTTGCCTGTATATAGAAGAACCCACAACAAGAGAGTTTAGGGTGCATGACAGTACAGGAAAATGGCTTATGCAAACTGTGACCCTCAATAAATACATACAGTTTATATTGGTCTGTTTTCACATTGCTATCAAGAACTACTTGAGACTGGGTGATTTATAAAGAAAAGAGGTTTAATTGACTCACAGTTCCACATGGCTGAGGAAGCCTCAGGAAACTTACAATCTTGGTGGAAAGAGAAGGGTAAGCAAGGCCCATCTTATATGGTGGCAGGAGAGACAGCGAGAAGGGGAAGTGCCAGACACTTATCAAACAACCAGATCTCGTGAGAACTCTTTCATGAGAACAGCATGGGGGAAACCACCCCCATCATGCAATCACCTCCACCAGGACCCTCCCTTGACACGTAGGGATAACAATTTGAGTGGAGATTTGGGTGGGGACGTAGTGTCTAGCCATATCACACTAGTTCTTTCACCAGACCACAAGGAGACTTAAAAATAAACAAGGCATGATTTCTGCCCTCCAAGAACTTACAGTCCTGTTAAAAGACAAGATTTTTTAAATGAGATGCTGAGTCCCAGGGAAGCATGAAGTAGAGTATCAATGATGGGTGGGCTACTCTTGGGGAGAGTCTTCCCTGCAGAGATGGGACTTCACGAACGGGTACATTGGACAGGTGGAAGGAAGATCATTTCAGCAGGAGGGCGGACCTCAAGGTAAGGATGAGCATAACCTATTTATCCATGGACAGAGCCAGGGAAGCAACTTTACCTCTCAAGGAGATCCCAAACCAAAGGAAGATGCATCCATTCTATTCACCTGCAGGCCTTCCTCTTAAATTGGGGTAGATAAGAAGCCTGGGCTGGGCATGATGGCTCACACCTGTAATGTCAGCAGCTTGGGAGGCTGAGATGAGTGGAACACTTGAACCAAGGAATTTGAGACCAGCCTGAGCAACATGGTGAAACCCCACCACCACAAAATACAAAAAAATTACCCAGGTGTGGTGGCATGCACCTGTAGTCCCAGCTGCTCAGAAGGCTGAGGTGGGAGGATAGCTTGAACCCAGGGAGGTGGAGGCTGCAGTGAGCCGGGATCATGCCGCTGCACTCCAACCTGGGTGACAGAGTGAGACCCTGTCTCAGAAAAGAATAAAAAAAAAAAAAAAAAAAAAAAGGTCTGGGGTCTATAGGATAATAAAGAACTCTTAACAAATCCTCAGATTTAAAGTGTACTGTAAAGGACAGGTTTAACAGTTATCAAGGCAGTATTTTAAAAATAGATATTATCTTTTATATTCTTCACACTGACACTAAAGTTGGTTTTTCTGCACATATTTTACAGATGGACTTATGAGGTCAATGGGTTTACTTATAAATTCCTGGTTTCTGCTCCTTACCCTTCCTTTACATCTCTCCTCTATCCCCATCCATATCACCTGCCTGCTTCTAGGAGCTGTAGAAGCAGCAATCAAAAGCTTCTTTCCTGCACTAATGCAATTGCATTTCCTCAGGGTGAGTGGTAGGAAATCTCTGGTTCAGGCAGTGGGGAAAGGCAGGGAAATTGCTGGTTATATTTAGTGTTAGAGGCTCTGGGGGAGGAGCTGGGGGCTTGGCAGAATTTCCTCACAGCTTGGAGGCCCCTGGAGGCCCGGGGCACTGCCTGCCCAATTCTCAGTGTTCAGGCACAGATGGCCCTCGTCAGCCCTTGAATTGGTGCGGGGCGGGGGGGAGGGAGGAGGGGGCACACGGGTTCTTACTCCGGTGAGTCTAGGGGGAGGGATCTCCAGAGGTCCCTGCCCAGCTGGCCACCTCCTGCCCAAAACTATTCAGTATAGAAGAGGGAGGGAGAAACACCAGATGGGCCACAGGCTTTGGGCCTCAAGGTGTGAATTCTGTCCTAACCTCAGTCATCTTGGGTACAAGAGGAGAGACACCTCTTTATTAGGCAGCTGTTTGTTTCGTGATTAACCTAGGGGGCTTGGAAGGCATCCAGGATAATTGCCAAAGCCCGGCAGCCATCTCTGCTGTTGAGATCTTTGTGGGGTGGGGAACAGTCCTGGGAGGCAGGGGCGTCTCTCTGGAGTTACAGCTTCATTTTGCCCGTACGAAGAAGAACCCATAAGAAGAGAGTTTAGGGTGAACAAGTGCATGGGAAAATGGTCTTATGCAAACTGATCTCTCAATTAAATATATACACTTGGCCTTTCATGAGACCATGAAGAAATTTAAAAACAAGATATGATTTCTGCTCTCTAGGAACTTACAGTCCTGTTTAAAGACACGAAGAAAAAAACGAGATGCCAAACCACAGTGGGAGTTTAGAGAAGACTATGATGAGTGTTGGTGCATTCTTGGGGAGTCTTTGCTGCAGAGATGGGACTTGATGCATCAGTACATTCATAAAGTGTCTATGGCTGCCCTGGGATGCTGAGTCCCTAGAAACCACAGGTGGCATTTCAGCTATGAGTGAGAGGGGCATTTGGAAGGGGGAGCCCTGAAGGGGAAGACAATGGCCCAGAGAGAATGAAGTCAGCACTTCCCAGCCTCTGTGTGCTGCGGTCCAAGGCCTTGCGGGGGGGTGCACTGCAAAGTAAAGTTCTGAGAGCCACGACTCAGGCTTAGCTGGCCAGAGCGAGCTTGGCAGCTGCTCTCTTCCCAGCAGGCTTTGCTCGCTTCCCAGCAGGCTTTGCTCTCTGAGGCAGTCATTCCCACCACACAAAGGCTGTTCTGTGCCTCCAGAAGGTGCTTGGGGCAGGAAATGAAGAGCGGAATAGACCCCATCAATCCAATAGGATTATCGTTTCACACTGGCATGGAACCTCAGACATCAAAAGGGCTGGAGAGTGAAGCCATGCGTGGGCTGTGAAGGTAAGCGGCTCTGCTCTGCCTGTGCTACCAAGCAGGGTGCCTATTCCGGGACAGCCTGGAAGCTCCCATGGTCATAGCTACTAGGGAATTGAAGGGAGAGGGCCAGAGGGAGTGGCTGGGGAGGTAGAAAGAGAAGGAGTCACACTCACCCCTGGGGTCTGAGATCTTGTTCTCCCACTCACTAGCTGAGCAACCTTTGGCGAGCTGCTTCAATCTCACCCAGCCTATTTGTTGACAAAAATGGCGGGCTTATCACCCACTTCCATGTGGTCTATTTGAGCATGAAATGAATAAATACTGGTAAATGTGCAGTGTAGACTGTCAGGTACTAAAATACATTTTTGCTGTTGAATTGTTTACTGTTATCAAAAGAAGATATGGTCAGAACAAATTTGGGCCTTCTATGAGCTCCCCCAGGCCAGGACAGGGTAGGGTAGCACTGACCATGCTGGAGGGAGAATGCTAGCTTGGAATACACAAGAAAGAAAGATGCATCCTACTTTCCAACTACCCGATCTCCCTGGTCCAGTCGGTAGAGAGATTATGGGATGGAAAGAATCTTCAGTCAGTTCCAACCTCTGGGGACTTCGTGGTGAATTATTTCTAGGGATTTTTCTAATGCCTGGGCACAGGAAGCATTTTAGACAGGGTGAATAGAGCATGATTCCCCATGAGACTATTTCTCAAATGTGCATAGATACTGTTGTGATTATTAAAATACTAATTAATTTTAAAGCATCACAGAGTTCGTGGTGGCTTTTGGTTTGAGGAATTTTCTTTTCTTTTCTTTCTTTCTTTCTTTCTTCTTCTTCTTTTTTTTTTTTTTTTTTTTTT
>NW_016806471.1:214996-250219 GCF_001698545.2 Rhinopithecus bieti
TTTTTTTTTTTTTTTTTTTTTTTTTTTTGACGGAGTTTCACTCTTGTTGCCCAGGCTGGAGTACAGTGGCACAATCTTGGCTCATTGAAACCTCCACCTCCCAGGTTCAGGTGATTCTCTTGTCTCAACCTCCCGAGTAGCTGGGATTACAGGCATGCACCACTACACCTGGCTGATTTTGTATTTTAAGTAGAGACGGGTTTCTCCATGTTGGTCAGGCTGGTCTCAAACTCCTGACCTTAGGTGATCCGCCTGCCTCGGCTTCCCGAAGTGCTGGGATTATAGGCATGAGCCACTGTGCTTGGCCAGTTTGAGGAATTTTTTCTTAAACAGAGATGATTTAGTAGGGATGCTGGATGATTTGTTCACTCTACAAGATGAGTGGGGACCACTATTGCAGGGCGGGGCAAATTGTGTAGAGAATGCATTTGAGTAGTGAGGGCGTGAAGGAACAAATGCATGAGGGACTGAGGGGTGCTATGGAGAGGCAGTGTGAAGCCACACATAGGAAGAGCTGGTGCTTTTGGATCAGCTTGAGCTGGCTTCAATTCCTAGTTCTGCCCCTTATATAGGCCTTGGGTAACAAACACACGCTTTGTGATCTTTATCCTTCATAGAATTCATGAGGATCAAATGAGATATTATTTTAAAGCCATAGTAAGTCCTTGCAAATATGAGTGAATAATGAAAAGATGGCATCCCCTCTTTGACAAGATATTTCCCTTCTTGTATTTTCTGTAGTCCACTGTTCCCTACGTAAGGATCTCAGAGAAGCAGGTCTAAATCTGGAAGGATTAATTAAGAAGAAAACCAAAAAACAAGCTATTTGTATTTTAGCTTGTTTTTTCTCTCAAAGAAGCAGGGAAGCTGAGGAATTTCAACGACTTAACTGTAGCCTCGCCTTCCTTGAAGGAGGGGACCACAGGATTGCCACTGGATTTTTGGGGTTACCTCTTGGTTGTTGGGTTGAGGGTTCAATGCCTGAATTAGACATCACTTCCACCATTAGCAGCTCACAAGACTGCCGGTCCTTAAGGATTATGAGAGCGTCCATTCCCTGAGGTCTAGGACTGCCATTCATCTCCGGCATAGAGCAGATGCTTACGTTATAGGAAAGGGGTCCCAATCCAGACCCTGATAGAGGGTTCTTGGATCTCACCCAAGAAAGAATTCAGAGTGAGTCCACAGAGTACAGTGAAAGCAAGTTTATTAAGAAAGTGGAGGGATATAAGAATGGCTCCTCCATGGAGAGAGCAGCACTGAGGGCTGCTGGTTGCTCATTTTTGTAGTTACTTCTTGATTATATGCTAAATAAGGGGTGGATTATTCATGCCTCCCCCTTTTAAACCATATAGGGTAACTTCCTGACATTGCCATGGCATTTGTAAACTGTCATGGCACTGGTGGTGGTGTGGCAGTAAGGACGACCAGAGGTCACTCTTCTCGCCATCTTGGTTTTGGTGGGTTTTGGCCAGCTTCTTTACTGAAAACTGTTTTATCAGCAAGGTCTCTATGACCTGTATCTTGTGTCAACCTCCTAGCTCATCCTGGGACTTAGCGTGCCTTAACTATCTGGGAGTGCAGCCCGGTAGGTCTCAGACTCATTTTACCCAGCCCCTACTTAAAATGGAGTTGCCCTGGGTTACATGCCTCTGACAATCACAGTTTGTGGCTAAATGAATGAGTGAGTGAGTGATTGAGTGGAGAATTCACACCTTGTCTTGCCCATGCCATCTCACTTCCAGGACAGCTGCTGGGGACTCTGGAGTGGTCTCTGTCTCCTTCTGCTTGGGCACCCAGGCCTCTCCTTCTGCATGGGCAACACCCAGGGTCACCTAAAACTCCAGTTTTGGATCCCAGTTTCTTTCTCAGATGCCAAATATTCGGGAGCAGTGCTTTTCATTGTGTGCCTGATCCTGGAGCCTGAATCTCCACCTTATTCCCTGATAATGGGCAAGGGGATGTCTTTTTCCTGAGGCAAGATGCAGTATGAAAGCCCTGCCAAAATCACGGGCTTAATGTCCCCCTCCCACTCCCCTTCTGTACTCGTTTTGAACCAGATCGAGTTCAATTAAAAGAAAAAAGAAGCATGTTAACCCAATTCACATCCCTCACATTAAGGTGCTAATAACTTGGAGTTAGACCTCCTGGGGAACATTTGCATTTTAACAGAGTGTGCTTAGGGCCATTCATGCTCTGGTCAGGGGACATGTTTTGAACTGGGAGCCTGGAGATTTGGATTTAGTCCCCAAGCTACAATTAGCCCTTTGCCCTCGGGTAAGTGATCTCTCTCTCTCTGTCTCTCTGTCTCTCTCTCTCTGTCTCTCTCTCTCTGACTGCTTAGACTCTCCAACCAGTCCCCAAATTTAAAAGTTTGGACTAGATAATTTATCCCGAGTACACTTTATAATAATTTTGTGAGACAGGTACTATTCACGGCACCATTTTACGATGAGAAAACTGACGCCCAGGGAAGTCAAGTATCTTAGCTAAGGTCAATCGCTACTAAGGAGCAGAACCAGGATTCAAACCCAAGCAGTATGATGCAAGCATCTTACCCACCTCACAACCATTCAGCCCCTCCCTCTCACATTTTCCCAAAATTAACAATCCTGTGTCATCACGAGGAAGAGCATTGGGATGGGGTGGGGTGAGGGCCGAGGGAAAAGTTTGCTGGGGACCCATCATGGGGCATCACCTCCTCCTCTTCCCTTTTCTCTTTCCTCTCCCCACCCACCAGCCACATAAGCTAGAGCTGGGCCATTTGCTAGACAGAGGGGTGGTGTTTACAGTTTCGTGAAGGGCAATCGCTAACCCCCTTGACCAACCATCACACCCTGTTGAACGTAAAAGGTAACATCCTGCACACACATTCAGATCTGAGTCCTTGACAGCAACTGTTTCTAATTTGCAGATGATAGTGGGTTTCATGAAAACAAAGATCTTCCTGCAAATCTTGTAGGTTAAAACTAAATAATGAACTGCATGAAAGTGAAGTACTCAAAATACAATTGGACATCAGATATGCTGATGAAAAGAAACTGAGAAGTGCACCCAGCAGAGCCAGCTGCCCTGCCCTCTCCCCAGGCGTCGGGATGGGAATCCGACCCTCAGTGGGTTATGGTGCGGGAGCTGTGGGTTGGAGCGATGGTCGTGGGAAGAACTTGGCAGGGATAGTGGTAAAAGGAGAGAAGGGGAGAGAGAAAGTCAATTTCCAGTTCTTTGAGACGTCATTTCCATGGAGTTCAGGAGACTGCTTGGAACATAGATTTAAACTCAGAAGCTAGGAGTATCCTGAGGACAGACACAAAGAAACCCCATAGTCGGAAGACCTACCAGAGAACATGCAGTTCAACAGGACTGAAAAGAAAAACAAATGTAAAAGTCGTCTTCTCTGCGTAGATCTCTTAAGACAGAAGTGCCGGCAGCTACAGATCCTTCCAAGGTGCCAGGCAATGCTCTAAGTGGATGTCACCAAAGTCCTGTAGCCAGGAGCTATTCGTATTACTGTCCCTACTTTGTGGAAGACTCAGAGCACGCATGTTAAGACACTTTCTCCTGGTCATAACTGGAGCCCGTATTTGAAGCAGATGAGCTGGTTTAGGGGTCGTGCTCAGCTGGTTGAGTGTCATGGAGGAAAGGACAGTGGGTGTTAAAGGGATTTTCCTCAGTCCAGATTCCTGAGTCCAGCCCCCGGGGACTTCAGGCTGGGTCATTTTGTCCTTAGTCCAATTTTGGAGGACCAGGCACCCCTGCGGATGGGGCAGGGAGGAACCTGGGTCGCAGGTGCTCTGTCTGTAGACTTTATCCGCTCTGCCTGCTTGCTGCCCCTCCTCAGTCACCTGTGCCTCCTGGGTGTCAGGAACCTCTCAGCGATCTACTGGCAAATTGTTTATCTGTCTGGCATTCCTCTCAGCAGGCCTTGAGTTGTAAGACTTGTCACCTGATAAATTAATTGCCCTTCCTCCAGACGTTCCTTTTTTTTGGTGTGTGATGATTTTCATCTCTCTCCCTCTCTTTTTAAATTGAGTTCTGGGATACATGTGCAGAACGTGTAGGTTTGTTACATAGGTATACATATGCCATGGTGGTTTGCTGCACCCATCAACCTGTCATCTACATTAGGTATTTCTCCTAATGCTATCCCTGCCCTTGCCCCCCACTCCCTGACAGGCCCCAGTGTGTGATATTCCCTTCCCTGTGCTCATATATTCTCATTGTTCAACTCCCATTTATGAGCGAGAACATGCGGTGTTTGGTTTTCTGTTCCTGTGTTAGTTTGCTGAGAATGATGTTTTCCAGCTTCATCCATGTCCCTGCAAAGCAAAGGACATGAACTCATTCTTTATGGCTGCACAGTATTCCATGGTGTATATGTGCCACATTTTCTTTATCCAGTCTATTATTGATGGGCATTTGGGTTTGTTCCAAGTCTTTGCTATTGTGGATAGTGCTGCAGTAAACATACATGTGCATGTGTCTTCATAGTAGAATGATTTATAATCCTTTGGGTATATACCTAGTAATATGATGACTGGATCAGATGGTATTTCTGGTTCTAGATACTTGAGGAATTGCTACACTGTCTTCCACAATGGTTGAACTAATTTACACTCCCACCAACAGTGTGAAAGCATTCCTATTTCTCCACATTCTCTCCAGCATCTGTTGTTTCCTGACTTTTTAATGATCGCCATTCTAACTGGCATGAGATGATATTTCAGTGTGGTTTTGATTTGCATTTCTCTAATGACCAGTGATGATGAGCTATTTTTTTATATGTTTGTTGGCTGCATAAATGTCTTCTTTTGAAAAGTGTCAGGTGCAATTAACATGTTTAGGTGTAATTAACATGTTTAAAGTATGTTCTTCCATATGTTTTGACACATGCATACACCTGTGAAACCATTACTACAATCACAACTGTGACCATGTCCATCACCGCCGAAGCTTCGTCATGCAGTTTGGTGACCCTCTGCCCATCCCTCCTACGTCCTCCTCCTCAGGTGACCACCCACCTGCTTTTCATCTCTCTAGATTGGTTGGCAGTTTCTAGGATGTACATATAGGAAATCATACATGCCTGGCATGGTGATTCATGCCTGTAATCCGAGCACTTTGGGAGGCCAAGTTGGAAGGATTCCTTGAGGCTAGGAATTCAAGACCAGCTTGGGCAAAATAGAGCTAACCTCTACAAACAATAAATAAAAACTTAGCTGGGCATGGTGGTGCACACCTATAGTCCTAGCTACTTGGGATGCTGAGGCAGGAGGATTGCTTGAGCCTAGGAATTTAAGGCTGCAGTGAGCTATGATTATGCCATTTCAGTCCAGCCTGGATGACAGAGTAAGACCCTATCTCTAAAAACAAACGAAAACGAAGCAAAACAAAAAAAGAAACGGAATTATAGGGTATGTAGTTTTTTTTTTGGTCGGCTTCCCTCACTCAATATATTACTTTGACAATTCAAATATTTAAATTTTAGAAAACAATTTTCTATTTATAATAAAAAGTGAAAGCAAACAACATATCCATTTAATTGGTAAAACTTTCATGTCCATTAAATTTGTGTCTGTATCATCCTTACTGTGATTGCTACTGACAAAGAACAGCACATCCCTTTGAGATCCATCCAAATTGCGGTGCACATGAGTATTTCATTCCTTGTGATAGCTTAGTGTATTAATCTGTTCTTGCATTGGTATAAAGAACTACCTGGGACTGGGTAATTTATAAAGAAAAGAGGTTTAATTGACTCACAGATCCACATGGCTGGGAAGGCCTCAGGAAACTTACAATCATGGTGGAAGGTGAAGGTGAAGCAGACACGTCCTTCACGGCCAGAGAAGGAGGAAGAGAGAGAAGGGGGAGGTGCTACACACTTTTAAACAACCAGGTCTCATGAGAACTCATTATCATGAGAACAGCAAGGGGGAGATCCACCCCCATGAACCTGGTCACCTCTCATCAGGCCCCTCCTCCAACACTGGGGATTACAGTTTAACATGAGATTTGGGTGGGGACAGAAATTCAAAGCTATCACTGAGGATTGCTCCACGGTATGGATGCCCTACCCAGTCACACCACCCAGGCCCAGTCCAGCCGTGTCTGGAGACTGACACCAATCTGTATCTGCAATGCTCCAATCGGCTCATTGTCACCAGGAACTGTTTGTTGGAGGGAGAAAGGCCTAGCCAAAGTTCCTTATTCACCATCAGAGAAATCAAATGTCAGAGCTGGAAAGACCTTTGAGACCAGTGGGTCCCTGTTTGGGGCTGAATTGTGTCCCTTTCAAATCTATGTTCTGATCCCTAGTACCTCAGAATGTGACTGTATTTGGATACGGGGCCTTTAAGTAGGTAATTAAGTTAAAATGTGGTCAGCAGGGCAGGCCCTAATCCAAGATGCCTCATGCCCTTCTAAGAAGAGGAGATTAGGGTAAGGATACACACCAGAGGGAAGACTGTGGGAAGGCAAAGGGAGAAGATGGCCATCTGCAAGCCAAGGAGAGAGAGACCTCAGAAGAAACCAATACTGCTAACACCTCAGTCTTGGACTTCCAGCCTCCAGAATTGTGAGAGTGTCCATTCTGTTGTTGAAGGCACCCATCAAATACTTTCTTATGGCATCCCAAGCAGACTAATGCAGCCCTCTATTACCCATTCAGTTCAACAAGCATTTGCTGAATGCTTTCTACATGACAGGCTGGGTCGGGGATATCTTAATATAGAGGGAAAAGATGAGGTTTCCATCATTTGGAAACCTCTGGCCTCCTTGTGTCATTTTGCATATCAACAAACCAAGGCTCAGATGGCTGAGCTGACTTGCTTGAGATCATAATATCCTACTTCTTCATTCCTTTGATCACCTTGCCAAAGGGGACATCACAGTGTGACCCAGCGTGTGGGCTTTCAGAAAAGCTTGGTCTAGTGGTAAAGCGCCCTGAAGCAGGGGTCAAAAAAGCTAAGTTCTAGTCCAGACTCTGTCCTTATTAGTTGTGCTACCTCTAGCTTTCATCAGGCCTCTGTGAAATGGGCATGGTGATCCTCATCCAGCATTCTCCATGGGTGACCATAAGAACCAAAGGAGAAAGTGCAGGCAAAGCTCCAAGTGGAAAGCATAATGATTAGGATGGGAGGGGCCTGCAGGGAAGCCTGCTGGATGCCATCCAGGACACACTTGCTCCAGGTCTGCACTTGCTCTCAGAGCAGGTGTCTGCCATCTGGCTTCGACAATCCCTGCTGTTCTGTGTGTGCTAATGACACAGGCCTGTGCAGCCCTCTTCAGTTATCTTTGGCAGATCTAGACACAGGGACCCTGGCTCCAGAGACAGTGCTGGACCTTGTGTCACTTTAAGTATATGGAAAGATCCTTGAGACCAGCGGGTCCCTGTTTGGGGCTGAATTGTGTCTCTTCCAAATCTAAATGTTCAGATCTCTAGTACCTCAGAATGTGACTGTATTTGGAGATTGGGCCTTTCAGTACGTAATTAAGTTAAAATGAGGTCAAGCCTGCCATGGAGGTGTACTCTATGTGCCCTGTGAACTTTTGGTCACCCGCTGTGATGGCTGATCTTAGGTCTCAACTTANTGTTAGTTTGCTGAGAATGATGTTTTCCAACTTCATCCATGTTCCTGCAAAGCAAAGGACATGAACTCATTCTTTATGGCTGCACAGTACTCCATGGTGTATATGTGCCACATTTTCTTTATCCAGTCTATTATTGATGGGCATTTGGGTTTGTTCCAAGTCTTTGCTATTGTGGATAGTGCTGCAGTAAACATACATGTGCATGTGTCTTCATAGTAGAATGATTTATAATCCTTTGGGTATATACCTAGTAATATGATGACTGGATCAGATGGTATTTCTGGTTCTAGATACTTGAGGAATTGCTACACTGTCTTCCACAATGGTTGAACTAATTTACACTCCCACCAACAGTGTGAAAGCATTCCTATTTCTCCACATTCTCTCCAGCATCTGTTGTTTCCTGACTTTTAATGATCGCCATTCTAACTGGCATGAGATGATATTTCAGTGTGGTTTTGATTTGCATTTCTCTAATGACCAGTGATGATGAGCTATTTTTTTATATGTTTGTTGGCTGCATAAATGTCTTCTTTTGAAAAGTGTCAGGTGCAATTAACATGTTTAGGTGTAATTAACATGTTTAAAGTATGTTCTTCCATATGTTTTGACACATGCATACACCTGTGAAACCATTACTACAATCACAACTGTGACCATGTCCATCACCGCCGAAGCTTCGTCATGCAGTTTGGTGACCCTCTGCCCATCCCTCCTACGTCCTCCTCCTCAGGTGACCACCCACCTGCTTTTCATCTCTCTAGATTGGTTGGCAGTTTCTAGGATGTACATATAGGAAATCATACATGCCTGGCATGGTGATTCATGCCTGTAATCCGAGCACTTTGGGAGGCCAAGTTGGAAGGATTCCTTGAGGCTAGGAATTCAAGACCAGCTTGGGCAAAATAGAGCTAACCTCTACAAACAATAAATAAAACTTAGCTGGGCATGGTGGTGCACACCTATAGTCCTAGCTACTTGGGATGCTGAGGCAGGAGGATTGCTTGAGCCTAGGAATTTAAGGCTGCAGTGAGCTATGATTATGCCATTTCAGTCCAGCCTGGATGACAGAGTAAGACCCTATCTCTAAAACAAACGAAAACGAAGCAAAACAAAAAAAGAAACGGAATTATAGGGTATGTAGTTTTTTTTTTGGTCGGCTTCCCTCACTCAATATATTACTTTGACAATTCAAATATTTAAATTTTAGAAAACAATTTTCTATTTATAATAAAAGTGAAAGCAAACAACATATCCATTTAATTGGTAAAACTTTCATGTCCATTAAATTTGTGTCTGTATCATCCTTACTGTGATTGCTACTGACAAAGAACAGCACATCCCTTTGAGATCCATCCAAATTGCGGTGCACATGAGTATTTCATTCCTTGTGATAGCTTAGTGTATTAATCTGTTCTTGCATTGGTATAAAGAACTACCTGGGACTGGGTAATTTATAAAGAAAAGAGGTTTAATTGACTCACAGATCCACATGGCTGGGAAGGCCTCAGGAAACTTACAATCATGGTGGAAGGTGAAGGTGAAGCAGACACGTCCTTCACGGCCAGAGAAGGAGGAAGAGAGAGAAGGGGAGGTGCTACACACTTTTAAACAACCAGGTCTCATGAGAACTCATTATCATGAGAACAGCAAGGGGAGATCCACCCCATGAACCTGGTCACCTCTCATCAGGCCCCTCCTCCAACACTGGGGATTACAGTTTAACATGAGATTTGGGTGGGGACAGAAATTCAAAGCTATCACTGAGGATTGCTCCACGGTATGGATGCCCTACCCAGTCACACCACCCAGGCCCAGTCCAGCCGTGTCTGGAGACTGACACCAATCTGTATCTGCAATGCTCCAATCGGCTCATTGTCACCAGGAACTGTTTGTTGGAGGGAGAAAGGCCTAGCCAAAGTTCCTTATTCACCATCAGAGAAATCAAATGTCAGAGCTGGAAAGACCTTTGAGACCAGTGGGTCCCTGTTTGGGGCTGAATTGTGTCCCTTTCAAATCTATGTTCTGATCCCTAGTACCTCAGAATGTGACTGTATTTGGATACGGGGCCTTTAAGTAGGTAATTAAGTTAAAATGTGGTCAGCAGGGCAGGCCCTAATCCAAGATGCCTCATGCCCTTCTAAGAAGAGGAGATTAGGGTAAGGATACACACCAGAGGGAAGACTGTGGGAAGGCAAAGGGAGAAGATGGCCATCTGCAAGCCAAGGAGAGAGAGACCTCAGAAGAAACCAATACTGCTAACACCTCAGTCTTGGACTTCCAGCCTCCAGAATTGTGAGAGTGTCCATTCTGTTGTTGAAGGCACCCATCAAATACTTTCTTATGGCATCCCAAGCAGACTAATGCAGCCCTCTATTACCCATTCAGTTCAACAAGCATTTGCTGAATGCTTTCTACATGACAGGCTGGGTCGGGGATATCTTAATATAGAGGGAAAAGATGAGGTTTCCATCATTTGGAAACCTCTGGCCTCCTTGTGTCATTTTGCATATCAACAAACCAAGGCTCAGATGGCTGAGCTGACTTGCTTGAGATCATAATATCCTACTTCTTCATTCCTTTGATCACCTTGCCAAAGGGGACATCACAGTGTGACCCAGCGTGTGGGCTTTCAGAAAAGCTTGGTCTAGTGGTAAAGCGCCCTGAAGCAGGGGTCAAAAAAGCTAAGTTCTAGTCCAGACTCTGTCCTTATTAGTTGTGCTACCTCTAGCTTTCATCAGGCCTCTGTGAAATGGGCATGGTGATCCTCATCCAGCATTCTCCATGGGTGACCATAAGAACCAAAGGAGAAAGTGCAGGCAAAGCTCCAAGTGGAAAGCATAATGATTAGGATGGGAGGGGCCTGCAGGGAAGCCTGCTGGATGCCATCCAGGACACACTTGCTCCAGGTCTGCACTTGCTCTCAGAGCAGGTGTCTGCCATCTGGCTTCGACAATCCCTGCTGTTCTGTGTGTGCTAATGACACAGGCCTGTGCAGCCCTCTTCAGTTATCTTTGGCAGATCTAGACACAGGGACCCTGGCTCCAGAGACAGTGCTGGACCTTGTGTCACTTTAAGTATATGGAAAGATCCTTGAGACCAGCGGGTCCCTGTTTGGGGCTGAATTGTGTCTCTTCCAAATCTAAATGTTCAGATCTCTAGTACCTCAGAATGTGACTGTATTTGGAGATTGGGCCTTTCAGTACGTAATTAAGTTAAAATGAGGTCAAGCCTGCCATGGAGGTGTACTCTATGTGCCCTGTGAACTTTTGGTCACCCGCTGTGATGGCTGATCTTAGGTCTCAACTTAGCTATGCTATGGTCCCTAGTTAATTGGTGAAACAACAGACTAGTTGCTTTTGAGAGTGTAATTTTTAGATGAGATTAACATTTAAAACAGCAGACTTTGAGTAAAACAGATTACTGTCCATAGGGTGGTGGGCCTCATCTGATCCGTTGAAAGCCTTAAGAGAAAACAGACTGAGGTCTCCCAAGAAAGAGAGAATTCCTCCTGGAGACCGCTTTTGGACTTGACCTACAACCTTAACTCTTCCCTGGATTGCCAGCCTGCCAGCCTGCTCTGCAAAATTCAGACTTTCCAGCCAACACAATTGTGGGAGCCAGTTCCCTAAAATACACATATCCTATTGGTTCTGTTTCTCTGGAGAACTCTGACTAATATACCCCACCTTGTATCAGCCAACGTGGGCTGCTATAACAAAATACCACAGATGAGATGGCTTAAACAACAGACATTTATTGCTCACAGTTCTAAAGACTGGGAAGTCTAAGATCAAGATGCCCGCAGATTTGGTTCTTCCTGGCTTGCAGATAGCTCCCTTCTTACTGCCTTGTATGGTGGAGAGAAAGTGAGTTTTGGTCTCTCTTCCTCTCCTTACAAGGGGAGTGATCCTATTATGGCATTCCCACCCTCATGGCTTCAATTAAACCTAATTACCTCCCAAAGTCCCACCTCCGAATACCATCACACTGGGGGTTAAGAGCTTCAACATATGAATTCTAGGGGAATATAAACATTCAGTCTATAACACCCTGTTATCCCCATTCTCAAATAACTCTCATTTATTGAGCACTTACTATGCTTACTAGCCATTGTTCTACACATTTCATATACAACCATACGTGAGTATTATTGTTTCTATTTTACAGTTGGTGACCCTGAGGCACAGAAAGCTTAGGGAATTTGTTCAAAGTCACACAGCTGGTGAGTGTCTTGGAGTCTACTTTCTTGACCTCTGTGCTGTGCTGCCTTTTGGGTCCAAACCCACATACCTGAACATAAAATGAGTGCTTACAGCAATCCACAGAACAGAGACAGTGCAGCCCGTCAGGTGAGAGCACTGGTCCTCTGGCCACAAGAGGGACATGCAGATTTCTGGGAATGGTACCCTGTTAGTTATGACATTCCTGCTGAAGCTGCATCAACTGAGACCTGTCCTGCTCCTACTTCTTCCCTGGGCCACAATGGCCTTGCATGGATGCTGGCACTCAGGGAGTGCTGATGGGCAATGAGGTAGATGGTCAGACACGGACCTACAAAAGCAAGCCTAGGCAGTGCCTCCCATCCCAGCCTTCTGAGATGGAGAAGACAAGTCCTTTACATAATCTAAAAGAAATTAGCAATTTCTGGCTCAAGCCTGAGTTTGCATGTTTGCCTCCCTTGCCTCCTGAATCCCACTGACATGACAGCAAAGATATAAAAAGGAAATCAATTCGTAACTGTGCTGAGAACAGCAGGGGTGGCCCTCTGTGCCCAGAGATTCTGGTGAATTTCTGAAAGACGGAAGTAGAAGGGAACATATGGAAGAACAAGCTACAGTTTAGAACATGATCAGGAAAGTGCTGCTGGCAGTGAGGGAGCAGATTACCCTCAAACACTGCGTGAAAAATATTTACACCATGTGCAGTATTACTTTTATGATGATGATGATAGATATAACAAATAATACATTTTCTCACTTTCAATCTGCTGATAATGGGCTTGGTGACATTGAGATGTTTTTTCTCAAGGTGTGTTAGCTGAGCCCTGGGCAGCTGCTGTCATGCTTCTGTGGGCAGGCGCTTTCAATCTTGGAGTCTATGGACTTGGTAGAGGGCCACAAAAAGCTTCTGAGGTCATCTGCGAACATTGTTTCTTCTGTGGGTGTTTTCCTAGGGGTACTTGGGTACATTGCTTTGGCCAGATTTGCAAAAAACTTCATGGCCCAAGGCTGTCATTCACTGTCAGCGTTTTGTGATGACTTTTCCAGTTTCCCATGGGTTGGGCTGTTGGTTTATCCAAAGTCATGTAGCAAGGCCATGATGGAGCTGTCATGGGGCCACAGGTCTCAAGGCTCTGAGTTGGTGCTCTTTGCTGCTTCCTCAGTATCCTCACAAATAAAAGGGTCACATCCATTGTCTTAATGAGCAAAGCAGCCAAGAGTGGCAATGAGTTCAGACTCCTCTAAAAATCTGGTCCATTCTGGTTGTGGTGGCTCACACCTGTAATTCCAGCACTTGGGAAGACTGAGGCAGGAGGATTGCTTGGTGCCAGGGGTTCAAGACCAGCCTGGGCAATATAGTGAGATCCTGTCTCTACAAATTTTTTTTTTTTTTTTTAATAATGGTGTCACATACCTATAGTGCCAGCTACTTGGGAGTCTGAAGCAAGAGGATGGCTTGAGCCCGAGAGTCCCAGGCTGCAATTAGCTATGATAGCAGCACTGCAATCCAGCTTGGGTGACAGAGCAAGACCCTGTTAAAAAAAAATATCTGGCCCAGAAACCCAGGGTGTGTCCTCAGAAGAAATCTTGTCCAGATTCCAAATTGCTCACATGTGCCTTGTCTCAAATAAGAACTATCATTACAAAGGGAGTGGCAGAGGCAAAGGACATTCCACTGCTTTTTTTTTGTTCCCTATGACCTCCCCAAGTGTTTCTTCTCTGCAAATGCCCAGTAAGAGATGGCTTCCCCTCCTCTGTATTACCTCTTAGAGAGTCAATGCATCCAACTGAGCCTCTCATTGGCACTAATTGATGCCATTGGGTAATCCTTAATTACTGCCCACAGTTCCTCAGCATGTAATGAGTGGTGAGCCAGTGCCACGAGGTTCTAACCAGCAGGCCTTAAAAATCTGAGCTGTTCACACGAGTAGCTGGAGCTGCTCTCTCTCTCTTTCTGGGTCCGTCCTTGTCTCAGAGCTGCGTCATGCTGGGAGATTTGCCCAACATCTGCACACGGACCCGTGGAGGCTGCTGGTGCCCATCTGTTGGCCATCCCTGGCCAGAAACCACAGCGATCAGCTGGAATGGGCTTAATGGCCCATGCTTTGTCTCAATCTGTAGGCACATCTAAAGATTTGGCTTTGGGAGGTTCCCAGCTAATTGGCTGCCAGCTGGCTTCTGGATAGACAACTGTCTTTTGTGGTTATCCCATTCTTGGCCTAGGTGAACATTTTCAAAGTTCTTCTAGCTTTAAATTATTCCTAGGCAGTTGGAGGGAGTCAGGAAGGGTTTGCCTAAAGTGCCATTTTCACTCTAAGTTCTCATTTAAGGCAGGTTGGTGCTGGAGGAAGGTCATGCCCTTTGGGTTCAGACAGACCTTGGCTTATTTGAAGGAGTAAATAGGTTAATACAGCTGGCCGCCCCTTATCTTTGGGGGCATGTTCCAAGATCTCTATTGGATGCCTGAGACCATGAATAGTATAGAACCCTATATAAGTATTATGTTTTTTCCTATACATATGTAGCTATAATAAAGTTTAATTTATAAATTAGGCACAGTGAGAGATTAACAACAACTAATAAGAAAAGAATTATAATAATATACTGTAATAAAAGTTATGTGAATATATTCTCTCTCTCAAAATATCTTAGTATTTTCAGACAGTGAATGACTACATTGAACCCATGGGGAACAAAATGTTTTCTGCAGTAACTGAAATGGAAAAAATGGAACCAAAGATAAGGGGAGACTACTGTACACATTTAAGGGCTAGGCAGTATGGCTGCCCTGTAGGAAGCTCTGTGGGTGTAACAATTGTTGTGGAGATTAGAGATTATGCCTCTAAAGCCTGGTAAACAGTAGCTAGTACTATTACAAGCCTAGTTCAGCACAGGCAGCTTCCCAGACAAAAATCACCGCTTTACCCCCACCCTGAGCTTATTGTCAAATCTGTGCTCTTTAGAAACTGGTGCTCTAAAAATCACCTTGGATATGGGAGCAAAAGGCCTGAACTCTAGTGTTAGCTCTGCCGTTAATTGATCACGTAAAGGCCAAGTCACTTAATCTTTTTTTTTTTTTTTTTTTTTTTTTTTTTTGAGACTAAGTCTTGCTGTGTCTTACCCAGGCTAGAGTGTAGTGGTGCAATCTCGGCTCACTGCAACCTCTGCCTCCTGGGTTCAAGTGATTCTCCTGCCCCAGCCTCCCAAGTAGCTGGGATTACAGGTGTTTGCCACCATGCCCAGCTAATTTTGTATTTTTAGTAGAGAGGAGGTTTTACCATGTTGGTTAGGCTGGTCTCGAACTCCTGACTTCAAATGATCCACCCACCTCAGCCTCCCAAAGTGCTGGGATTACAGATGTGAGCCACTGTGCCCGGCCAACTCACTTAATCTTTAGGGCTTACTGTCCTCAGGTGAATTAAACATGGAGGAGTCTGTACTGGGTTAAAGGGTNCATCTCGGCTCACTGCAAGCTCTGCCTCCTGGGTTCAAGTGATTCTCCTGCCCCAGCCTCCCAAGTAGCTGGGATTACAGGTGTTTGCCACCATGCCCAGCTAATTTTGTATTTTAGTAGAGAGGAGGTTTTACCATGTTGGTTAGGCTGGTCTCGAACTCCTGACTTCAAATGATCCACCCACCTCAGCCTCCCAAAGTGCTGGGATTACAGATGTGAGCCACTGTGCCCGGCCAACTCACTTAATCTTTAGGGCTTACTGTCCTCAGGTGAATTAAACATGGAGGAGTCTGTACTGGGTTAAAGGGTTAAAGGATGTCCTGGCAAAATGCATGTCCATCCAGAACCTCAGAATGTGTTCTTATTTGGAAATAAGGTCCTTGCAGATGTAATCAAGTGAAGATGGGTTCATATTGGATTGGAGTGAGTCATAATCCACTATGACTGGTGTCTTTAGAAGAAAAGGACACATAGAAATTCAGAGACAGAAAGACACACAGGGAGAATGCCATGTGATGACAGAGGCAGAGACTGGAGTGATGGGTCTCTAGCCAAGGGACACCAAGGATTCCCAACTACCAGAAGCTGGAAGAGGCAAGAAGGTATGGCCTCCTAGAGCTTTCAGATAGAACAAGTCCCTCCTGATACCTTGATTTTGGACTTCTGGCATCCAGAACAGTTAGAGAATAAATTCTTGTTATATTAAGTCACCCAGTTGTTAGTACTTTGTTTCAGTAGGTACAGGAAAATAATATAGACCGTAAGAAGGCTTCCAGCTCTGCTATTCTTAACTTACTGGGACACAGAAAGCCCTGTCTCCTCATTTGACATTATCCACCTACTTTCACCACCTTGATCTCTGAAGGTGCTTTAGACTTGGCCTGTCCCCTAAAAAGCACAGAGGGAAAGGAAGGAAAGGAAGTCAGGTGGAGGATGAGGTGGGGTGGTGGAAACAGAGGTGGAAGTCGCAGATGCAGCACTTCCTGAGTCTGGAAAGGTGGGAGGGAATGAAGAGCCGCAGGGTGGAGAGAGAAGGGCCTGCTTCCTTTGTGGGGCCACTCTCATAGGCAGTGGGTAACCGAGGCTCAGTCATAAGTGACTGAGGTGATAAGTGGCTCAGTTAAGCAACAATTGAGGTCTTGGAGCCTTGTCATTTAGAGAGGGATTAGGTTTTGCCCTTGAATCAAGTCTGAGGATTTGGGGTTCTTTGGTCCTGTATTTGTCAGTGAATTTATAGGGCAAAATGTTTAATAAGCAATTTGTCTCTGGAAGGGGAAGAAGGAACTAATGTTTTGAATTTCAGACGAGATCCTTTCAAGTCCTTTCCTTCGATGAGAAAATAAACAAAGATGAATAGTTATCTCTGCCCATATGGTCTAGAAGCGGATATAGAAGGCAGGACCTTCTGTAGGCTGGACGTTGTGATGGAAATTTTTACAAATTAAACAAACTTTACTCCTGAGAGTAACTATGGTAGTTCCTAAGAACTCCAGCTTGCAGATGAGACTCAGAGCTGTGAATTGGCTCAGTCAGATGACTGACCAGAGATACATCCAGGGATGAAGCTGACTAACTTCCAAGACCAGACTCAGCCAGCAGTGGTGGCTCACACCTGTAATCCCAGCACGTTAGGAAGCCGAGGTGGGTAGATCACCTGAGGTCAGGAGTTCGAGACCAGCCTGGCCAACATGGTGAAAGTCCATCTCTACCAAAAGCATCAAAAATTAACTGGGTATGGTGGAGCATGCCAGTAGTTCCAGCTACTGAGGAGCCTGAGGTGGGAGAATTGTTTGAACCTGGGAGGTGGAGGTTGTAGCGAGCCGAGACTGCATTACTGCACTCCAGCCTGGACAACAGAGCCAGACCCTGCTTCAAAAAACAAAAACAAAAACAAAGCACCAGAAAACTAGGTTCTTAACATTCAATGTAGCCAATTCTCTCTTTTTTTGTCTCCGTATTTCCTCGTCCCTCAAACCTGTATTTCTTCATTTAAAGCCCTCACTTGCCATTCTCACCAGCTCAGAAAAATTTGAAGAATCATAAAAGGTCAGAATAAGAAGGAACTTGCCCACCTTTTCATTTTAAGAATGAAGAAACTCTTTTCTTGCCTCAGTTTCCTCAAAGAGGGGTGTTCTTTAATCCTTTAAATCTCTTACAGCCAGGTTGCAGTGGCTCACACCTGCAATCCCAGCTGTTCAGGAAGTTGAGACAGGAGAATTGTTTGAGGCTAGGAGTTTGAGACCAGCCTGGGCAACATAGCCGGATCCTGTCTCTTAAAAAAATAAACAAACAAAAACCACAAACGATTACATCTCTGAAGTGTCTGATTCTCTAAAGACATAGAGAGAGGAAATGACCACGTCAATGACATACAGCAGTGAGGATGAGCCCAGGCTTGGACAGAGAGATCCAGCTTTGCTAGTCCCCTAGATCACACAAGCTTTGGCAGAACTTCATGATCCAAGAAAAGCCAATGAAAAATGGAAAGCTTCCATCTTCTGCATCCTTATAATTTCTAGGAATCAGATGAAATTCTTTCAAGTCCTTTCCTTCGATGAGAAAATAAACAAAGATGAATACTTATCTCTCCCTACATGGTCGAGAAAAGGATACAGAAGACAATGCCTAGAAATGGAGCCCATCAAGGTATAGAGCACATTCACTTGCTTACAAAGCCTAATAATTCAGAAATCATTAATGAGAGGCAAGCCAGGCACAATTTCCCATCCTTCTTTTTCAGAGAAAAATTTCCACTTTTATCTTCGGCATTTTTTTGAGATACTACTTATAGATAATAAATGGCACCCATAATATGCCATGTAATGGTGGTACGACATTAAAGCACCATCTAATGTTTTGACTTACATGTGCAACCATAAAACTATCATGATAAGTGAGATGCCAGACAGTTTCATCATCCACCCCTAAAGACTTCCTAGTGTCCATTTAGAAGTTTTCTCTCCCTTTACTCCCATCTTCAGGCAACCACTGATGTGCTTTCTGTCACTGCAGATTACTTTAGTTTGCTTTTTTATTTTTAGTTTTTATTTGAGACAGGGTCTTGCTCTGTCACCCAAGCTAGAGTGCAGTAGTGTGATCATGGTTCACGGCAGCCTCGGCCTCCTGGGCTCTAGCGACCCCGCCACTTCAGCCTCAAGTAGCTGGAAGTGCAGGTCCGCACCACCACACCTGGCTAATTAAAGCAAATTTTTTGGCCGGATGCAGTGGCTCACACCTGTAATCCCAGTACTTTGGGAGGTTAACACAGGGGGATCATTTGAGGTCAGGAGCTCGAGACAAGCTTGGCCGGCATGGTGAAACCCCGTCTCTACTAAAAATATACAAAAATTAGCCGGGTGTGGTGGCAAACGCCAGTAATCCCAGCTACCCAGGAGGCTGAGGCACAAGAATTGCTTGAACCCGGGAGGCGGAGGTTGCAGTGAGCCAAAATTGCGCCACTCCACTCCAGCCTGGGTGACAGAGCAAGACACTGTCTAAAAAAAAAATTTTTTTTTTGAGAGATGGAATCTCATTATGTTGCCTAGGCTGGTCTCGAACTCCTGAGCTCAAGTGATCCTCCCTCCTGGGCCTCCCAAAGTGCCACTGTACCTAGCCTAGTTTGCATTTCTCAGAGTTTTATATACGTGAATCATATGATCTGTATTCTTTTTGTTGCTGTTGTCTGGAGTGTTTTACTCAGCATAGTCATTTTGAAATTTATTCCTGGTGGTGTCTGTACTGACAGTCTATTCTTTTTTAGTTTAGGAGTGGCATTCCATTGTGTGGCTATACCACAGTTTGTTTATATGTTTGTCTGTTGATGGGCTTTGGGGCTGTCTTCAGGTTTACTGTTTTTTTTTTTTTTTGTTTGTTTGTTTTTTTGAGATGGAGTCTGGCACTGTCACCCAGGCTGGAATGCAGTGGCGCAATCTCAGCTCACTGCAACCTCCGCCTCCTGGGTTCAAGTGATTCTCCTGCCTCAGCCTCCCGGGTAGCTGGGATTACAGGCTGTGCCACCATGCTTGGCTAATTTTTTGTATTTTTAGTAGAGATGGGATTTCACCGTGTTAGCCAGGATGGTCTTGATCTCCTTACCTTGTGATTCACTGGCCTTGGTCTCCCAAAGTGCTGGGTTTACAGGCGTGAGCCACCGTGCCCAGCCCTACCATTGTTTTCAACGTGCCACTCTCATGCATCTTCCCTTTGGTACTCAGGTATGGCTGAGTGCCTCTGACCAGAGCACCCTGATTCATTTCCCTCTCTGGGCACCAGGACATGACTTTCCAAGTCCCAGAAAGCCTGAGTTTGCAGAGTCCCCTGGTTCCGCCTAGAAACCTGGTAATCAAGTCTCCTTATGAGTAAATAATACAACCTTATATAAGCGATTAGGGCAGAACTCCACGTGCTGGACTAAAACAAAAGGATCAAGCAATAGGTCTTGAATGACTGGAGGGTTTCCAAAATTTACTTCCAAAGACAGAAACTGAAAAAACAGCCAAACAAAAATCATTATTTCCCAAAGCCTGTTTGAGAAAATCACTTGTTCCTCCAGATGATAATAGATGTTTTGCAAATAAAAGCAAAACCCTAGACTTTTTTATTACTTAAATTTTAGAAATACCAAGTTAATCAAATTTAAGTTTCTTTTTTTTTTTTTTTGAGACGGAGTCTCGCTCTGTCGCCCGGGCTGGGGTGCAGTGGCCGGATCTCAGCTCACTGCAAGCTCTGCCTCCCGGGTTTATGCCATTCTCCTGCCTCAGCCTCCGCAGTAGCTGGGACTACAGGTGCCCGCCACCTCGCCCGGCTAGGTTTTTGTATTTTTTTTTAGTAGAGACGGGGTTTCACCATTTTAGCCAGGATGGTCTCGATCTCCTGACCTCGTGATCCGCCCGTCTCAGCCTCCCAAAGTGCTGAGATTACAGGCTTGAGCCACCGCGCCCGGCCAAATTTAAGTTTCTTTATTACAGGACCTCTCAGAGCCGTTACCATGTTAATGAGGTTCACTATAAATTCTGAGAAGGTTACATTTAATTTGAAATTTCCTCAATGTATTTGATCACTGAACAGTTTTCCCCTTGTAAACTAGTGTTTCATAAGGCCACACTTTGGGAAAGGCTCTTTTAGGGACTTAATAATCTCTAAATAAATTTTAATATGAAGGAAAAGGAAAGTAGGTAATAACATGTAAAATTAAGGCAAATTAGATTCAGATTTTGTTTTTTTTTCTCCCCCTTCAATAGGTGATCCTGGTCTCAGATAGTTTCTTTCCTTCTTTTTCTTCTACTTTTTTTTTTTCTTTTTTCTTTTTTTAAATAGGGTCTTCCTCTGTTACCCAGGCTCTAGAGTGCGTGTCACGATCACAACTCACTGCAGCCTCAATCTCCTGGCTCAAGCAATCCTCCTGCCTCAGCCTCCTGAGTGGCTGGGACTGCAGGTGTGCACTATGATGCCTGACTAATTTTTAATTTTTTTGTAGAAATGGGGTCTTGCTGTGTTGCCCAGGTATGTCTTAAACTCCTGGCCTCAAGCCAATTCCCTCATCTCAGCCTCCCAAAGTGCTGGGATTACAGGCAAGAACCACCACACCTGACCTTATCATAGTTTTCTAAGTCCTTTGCCCCCCAATATGACCCCAACATTTACATTAATTTTTCTCATCATAAATGGCTCTTCAGACCCCTTTCCCTATGATCCCAGAACTGTGACAGGCAGTTGTCCTCTCTGCAAGCTTCTCTTGAATTTTGCCCTTTCTCATCACTCCTGGAGGAAGGGGTGGCAGTGGCACTGTGGGGCCACGCCTCGGTGGATGGGGAGCCACTGGGTGCCTTGGTTAGGCTGCCTTCAACAGGTGTGCCTCCGTGAAGCCAGCATGCTGCTGCTTATGGATTCTATAAAGCACCATCTTTCTGCTTTATAAGCTCTGTACTGTAATCCGAACTCCATAAATGAGCAATTCCTTTGCATAATGAACGGATGAGGCTGTTTTATGCACTTTTATGTTGTTCCAAGTCTGTGGTTTTACTAAATTTCCACCTCAAAGATATGTAATTAGAGCCTCTGCAATCTGCTATCCTGGCCCTTCCCACCCTCCTCTGGAATTCACAATCATCTCGCAGGCTGGTTTCTGACAGAAGCAAACACAGAGTAGGGGACGCGCATGCATACGTCTGTCTGTGGGTCTTGCGTGGGTAGAGGGACGTGCCTCTGTCTTTTGGAAAGTGGGATGGATGGGGCTGTGTTAGCAGATGTCTCCCTTTCACTGACCTCTGGCTTTCCAGCTCACTATGGGGCTCTTCGGTTCTCTGCCTCCCAGTTCCTGGAGTGGTCTGTCTCCTCACTGTCCTCTGCAGAAGGCACTCATCCCTCCCACCCAGTCTTTGCCCATGCTGTTCCCACTGCCAGAACAACCTTTTGTTCTCTGGCCCAAACACATTTTCCTTCAAGACCCGGCTCAAATTCCCTATGTTTTGTAAAATATTCTTTCTCCTTAACTGGGCAACAGAGTGAGACTCCATCTGAAGAAAAAAAAAATTCTTTTCCTTAAGGATCTTTTGTCTTTCCTTCCTTCTCTTTTTCTTTCTCTCTCCTTCCTTCCTTTCCTCCTTCCTTCCTTCCTTTCCTCCTTCCTTCCCTCCCTCCCTTCTTTCTTTCTTCCTTCCTTTCCTCCTTCCTTCCCTCCCTCCCTTCTTTCCTTCCTTCCTTCCTTCCTTCCTTCCTTCCTTCCTTCCTTCCTTCCTTCCTTCCTTTCTTTCTTTCTTTCTTTCTTTCTTTCTTTCTCTCTCTCTCTCTTTCTTTCTCTTTCTTTCTTTTTCTTTCTTTCTTTCTCTCGTCCTCTCTCGTTCTCTCTCTTTCTCCTTCCTCCCCTCCTCCCCTCCTTCTCTCCTTCCTTCCTTCCTTTCCTCCCTTCTCTTCCCTTCCCTTCCCTTCTTTTTTGAGACAAGGTCTAGCTCTGTCACCCAGGCTGGAGTACAGTGGCATAATCATAGCTCACTATAGCCTTGAACTCTGGGGCTTCAGTGACCCTCCTGCCTCAGCCTCCTGAATAGCTGGGATTACAGGTGCACACTACTACACCCAGCTATTGTAAAACATAGTTTTGAAGATGAGATTTTGCTATGTTGGCCAGGCTGGTTGAACTCCTGGCCTCAAGTGATCCTCCTGCCTTGGCATCCCAAAGTGCTGGGAATGTGTGTGAGCCACTGCGCCAGGCCGGGATCTTTCTTTTCTTATTCTTGTTGCATTAAGTCGGTACCGCAAAGCTCAGCATTGTTAGTTTTGTGTGTATTTGTGTGACTAGAGGTTAAGCTCCTTTACAGTGGGGACCATGTCTTATGCTCCATTTTAGAAATGCCTGATATGTAGCTGTCGTCTGGCTGCTTTTAGTTTGGGAAGACAGATGGAAATGAGTAGTATCTTACGAGGCTTCAGATAGAAACTCCAAGCTTCTATAGCCCTTTCTGTATCTTTATTCACTGCAATTATACAATTTCTCAATTTTCTAGTGGAAAAGCATTTGAGAGGAAGTGGAACCAAAGCAGGTCTTATCCAAGGTGAATGGCAAGCAGCTATATGAGGATAGCCTTGCTCCCAGCCAGCTTAGTTTTCACAACAGGCTCATGTGCCTTGTGTAGTCTTCTGTGCAAAGTCCTTCCCTCCCTCGTCCTCAGCTTCGGAAGAAGATCCTGGTAGATCCTATATGGAAGATGGTGCCAGAGGTGGTGAAAAAGGCTGGGAGTTTGGGAAGCAGATATGTTTTGGTTTAGTTTCTTTCTTTTTTTTTTTTTTTAACGGGGTCTCACTCTGTCACCCAGGCTGGAGTACAGTGGCATGATCTCGACTCACTACAACCTCCACCTCCCAGATTGAAGTGATTCTCCTGCCTCAGCCTCCCGAGTAGCTGGGATTACAGACATGTGCCACCACACCCGGCTACTTTTTGTATTTTAGTAGAGATGGGGTTTCACCATGTTGGCCAGGCTGGTCGCGAACTCCTGAGCTCAAGTGATCCACTTTGGGATCTGCCAGGATCTTCTTTTGGGAGGCCTTGGCCTCCCAAAGTGCTGGGTTTACAGGTGTGAACCACTGCGCCCAGCCTGGTTTAGTTCTTGAACTTTCTCACTATGAGACATTGGGCAATTTAACTCACCAATCTGGGCCCTGCTTTCTTCCAGTTTAAATGAGACCGTGAGATACCTAATGCCTGCAGTGTAAAGTGGCTGGGAAGATGGACCCTCCATAATGGCTGGTCATGACGATCATCAGGAAAGTGGTGGCCATAGATGAAGTGCAGAGAGAACAGATGTGATTGCGCCTTGCTCTTTTCAGTCAGACTCACATCAAGGTGAAGTCGTCTTTTTCCATAGCTATTTCTGAGGCCGACTCAGGATCATCTCACAAAACATCATCTCCTGTGAATTCCAGCTGAAGTGTGCTAGCCAGGTCACTTGAGACCCATCAGGCACATGGGACCCAGTGTGGCCCAGATGTCCCGGGCCAGTCTCCAAAATGCAGCAGTGGTGCCTTTGTTCCGTCTCTGGCTTTCTTGCCTTACAGTGTGATCCAGTGGTCTCATCTCCCTTCTCTGAGTCCGATTTTCTGCCCCAGAGGCACTCACCATCCATAGTCAAAAGAGTTTGGATATATGTGTTTTTAAGATAGGGTCTCGTTCTGTAGTCACCCAGGCTAGAGTGCAGTGGTGTGATCACAGCTCACTGCAGTCACAACCTCCCAGGCTCAAGTGATCCTCCCACCTTGGCCTTCCGAGTAGTTGGGACTACAGGCTTGCCATGCCCAGCTAATTTTTCTATTTTTGTAGAGATGGAGTCTCACTATGTTGCCAGGGCTGGTCTCAGACTTCTGGTCTCAAGTGATCCTCTTGCCTCAGCCTCCCAAAGTAGAGGGATTACAGGTGTGAGCCACTGCACCCGGTCAAGTTAAGACATTCTTGTCAACAACTCTGATTATTTACTTTTATTTTGCTGCATCCAAGAAAAACTAGCAGGGTGGGCGTTTCTCTAAATCCTTGACATTGCTAAGCACTATGTGAGTTTCTTTCAGTTCCTTAGTTTTCTCTCTAGTTGAGAAAAGAAAGAATAAAGTCAACTTCACCAAACAAATTCTATGCCAAATGGCTCAGAAAGCAAAAATCTAAAAGTCGAGTATATTAAAGCTTTGAACTCATTCCCTGATTCAGTTGTTCACTTCATTAATCCTAATGCTAATATGCACATACTCAATTATGCACACACACATACACATAACACACAAATATACCTACACACGTATGATAATCTTTTCTTTGTACCAACCACCCTCAAAGCTTGGTAGCTTAAAACAACAACCATTTCAGGCCGGGCGCGGTGGCTCAAGCCTGTAATCCCAGCACTTTGGGAGGCCGAGACGGGCGGATCACGAGGTCAGGAGATCGGGACCATCCTGGCTAACACGGTGAAACCCCGTCTCTACTAAAAAATACAAAAAAATTAGCCGGGTGAGGTGGCAGGCGCCTGTAGTCCCAGCTACTCGGGAGGCTGAGGCAGGAGAATGGCGTGAACCCGGGAGGCGGAGCTTGCAGTGAGCTGCGATCTGGCCACAGCACTCCAGCCTGGGTGGCAGAGCGAGACTCCGTCTCAGAAAAAAAAAACAACAACCATTTTATTTTCTCACAAGTCAGCAGTTCCCCACTCTGGGCAGGGCTCAGATTTGGACAAAGATCCCTGCAGGAAATAGAAGGTGAGCAGATGGTGCCATGGGGGATACTTTCTCCAGAGGTCACTAACATGGGTGTATTCCTGGCATGGCTCAGCTGGGCCCCTTGGTCTAAGGTGGCCTCATGGATGCCTCTGGTGCTTGGTGTTGACTGTTTTCCATGCCTCTCCCCGTCATGATCTCCCATCCTCAAGGCCAGCCCAGCCTTCATCACACGGCAGTGGAAGAGTTCTGATTTAGGAGAAGAAGAGTGGAAGCTGCAGGTCCTGTTGAGACCTGGACTAGGAAGACACACAATGCCACCTCTGCCACATTCTAGTTGTCATTTCTGGTTGTGAAAGCAAGTCCCAGGGCCAGCCGAGATTCAAGGAAAGGGGAAATAGACTCCAGTACTTGATGGGTGCAGCCAAACAAAGTCATGTTGGAAGGCGTGTCCACAGGGGCAGGCGGGATTGTTTTCGTGCTCATTGTCTCTCTATTTCTTTATCTATAACTTATATCTACATATAGTCTATACCTATAGATTTATAGATCTGGACATGGATATATAGTTATAGATAGGTGGATAAATAGATCTTTTTTTTTTTTTTTTTGAGACAGGGTCTCACTCCGTTGCCCAGGCTGGAGTGCAGTAGTGCAATCACAGCTCACTCCTGGATTCAAGCAATCCTCCCACCTCAGCCTCCCAAGTAGCTAGGACCACAGGCACAGGCCACCGTGCCCTAATTGTTTTATTTTTGTGGAGAGTCTCACTGTGTTACCCAGGGCTCGTCTCAAACTTTTGGGTTTAAGTAACCCTCCTGCCTCGGCCTCCCAAAATGTTGGAATTATAGGTGGGAGCCACCATGCCTGGCCAATCTATATTTTGGAATACAGACCATTCCCTACAACAGTGGTTTAACTTACAATTTGTCGACTTTACAAGGGTGTGAATGCAATAGGCATTCAGTATGCTTCTCGACTTACAATGCGGTTATGTCCTCATAAACCCCTCCTGAGTTGAAATTATTCTAAGTTGAGGAGCATCTGTGTATAAATATTTATATAAATACACATGCACATCACATCATCTTATCCCTGTGGAGCTTATAGTCTAGTTGAACAGACTCAGCTTGATATTTGAAAAGTGACATGAGAAAGTTGATGTATAACTAAAAAGCAAAAATGAATGCAGCCCCAAAGTGCTGAATGGGGAAAAAAGTGACCTTTGTGGGCCGAGCGCAGGTGAGAAGCTGCAGAGACTTTGAGGTTCGCTTTCCAGCGTACACGAAGGCAAGACCAGACTAGAGGAGGTGAGGGATAGGCATCGGGAGTGAAATAAATAGGGTGGAAGTTAATCGGGTCAGGCTAAGGGGAGGGTCTTAAATACTGAGTGAGGAATTCAGGTCTGGATAAGTGGGAGCCATGGAAGGATATTGAGCAGAGGGGTGATATTTTTCATTTGTTCTGGCAGTGAGCTTCTGGATTATTCCTTCCTTCTTCTTCCTATCCACAGTCACCTGTCCCCTGTCTTCCCCAACCAAGCCTCATGCCTCAGGGAAAGATTCTTCCCTGTTTTTTTTTTTTTTTTTTTTTTTGGTAGAAAGTTGACAAGTAATCCCTGATTAGCGAATTGAAAATGCTGCTTGCTGGAGCACCCTCTGGCTTGCCCCAAACTGAACTTTCGGCTGATGCTGAGATTTGAGGGTCATTCTTTCATCCACTCTTTTAGTTAGCTCACATGTGTTATGTGCCAGTTCTTGGCCAGACATTGTACTGTGCCCTATATTTGTATTTCCTTAGTTAACCCTCAAAACCAAGCATCACCTTGGACATGAGAAAAAATGGTGGTTGAGGGCATTGAGGAACTTATTCAAGGTCACATGGCATTCTAGATTCAGATGTAGACCTGGCCTTCAGTTACCCCTCCCACCTTCAAGTCCAGCCTCTTTCCACTTTCCCATCACCCACAGGGAGGAGTTGGCTTGGCCAAGTGAGCTTTTCTAGGATAGCTTCATGAAACAGCTGCTGTTTGAGTGGGTTCTATTCTGGGCATGTTTACAGGACGCTAGGGGGCCACTAGGCTTGTTCTTCCCGCCCTCTGTCCAGTGGCAGTGACAGCAACCTCAGTCCTCTCCCAAGGACAGGTGGCAGCAGCATGCCTGTGCTGGTAAACACTGGAATGAGAGCACTTGGGATGCAGGAGGAGAAGATGGAGGAGGAAGAGGAAAAGGAAGAGGAGGAGGAAGAGGAGGAGGAGGAGGGGGAAGAGTGGGAGGAGGATGCGGAAGAGGAGGAGGAGAAGAAGGAAGGGAAGGAAGGTGAGGTGGAGGAGGAAGAGGGGGAAGAGGAGGAGGAGGAAATGGTGGAGGAGAAAGAGGAGGAGGGGAAAGAGAAGGAGGAGGAAGAAAAGGAGGAGGAAGGAAAGGAGGAGGAAGAAAAGGAAGAGGAAGAGGAGGAGGGAAAGGAGGAGGAGGAAGAAAAGGAAGAGGAAGAAAAGGAGGAGGAGGGAAAGGAGGAGGGGGGAAAGGAGGAGGAAGAGGGGGAAAAGGAGGAGAAGAAAGGGGAAGAGAAGGAGAAGGAGGAGGGGAAAGAGGAGGAAGAAATGGAGGAGGAGGGAAAGGAGGAGGAGGAGGAAATGGAGGAGGAGGGAAAGGAGGAGGAGGAGGGGGAAAAGGAGGAGAAGGAAGGCGAAGAGAAGGAGAAGGAGGAGGGGGGAAGAGGAGGAGGAAATGGAGGAGGAGGGAAAGGAGGAGAAGGAGGAGGAGGAGGAAATGGAGGAGGAGGGAGAGAAGGAGGAGGAGGAAATGGAGGAGGAGGAGGAAATGGAGAAGGAGGAGGGGGAGGAGTCGGCGGCGGGAGCAGCCTTCCTGACACCTGGAGGGAATAGTGAGACGGTTTGGCAGCAGCCAGTAAAGAGGCCATTGTGGACAGGCCAAATTGGGTGAAACTGAAGGAGGTTTTTCTCTCACAGATTTTTACCTTAGAGATTTGCTTTCCTTGGCATGTTCTATCCTGAGGGCCTCATGCATTCATTTGAGCTCACTTTCACGTCTTACATATGGACTTTATAGTGCTTTTACATCTATTTTATTATTATTTTTTCATAAGATCCTTAAGACAAAGCTGGTTGTGGGGACTGTCATTCCTTTTCACTCATGAGGAAACTAAGTTGCCACATCAGGAAACAGTGAAGAGGGAGGGAGGGGAACATATGTAATGAGCACCTACTATGTGCCTGGCCTCTGTCAGGTGTTTTCAAACAGTGACTCACTCATTCTTCTCCATAACACCATTGCAATAATTAGAAAACAGGCGCAGAGAAGGGGAGCCTCCTCAAACGAAGCGTATTCCTTTCAAAACCCAGGTAAAATGCAACACTACAGACACCCAGGGTTTGGCTCTGGCCTCCTGGAGGCCCCACCCTGGGCCTTGAGTTTCAGGTAGCCCCTTGCTAACCCCGCAGGGCTGGGGCAGTAAGGAGGGCAGAGTGCTCTGAGCTGTCTGGGCTGGAGGTGCACCTACTGTTCCACCAAGCCCCTCCCGGCTCCTTTATTGAAAGGACTCCAGCCTTCGTTCCTGCCTCCTTCTCCCTGCTCTCTTCCAGAGCAGCCAGCCCTAGCTCCCACAATCCCCTTTGGCAATTGGGGGCACGGACACCTCTAGCTCAAAGGTTCGGGCCTGGGGCTTTCCTCCAGACACAGCTGGGAGGCTCTCCTCCTTCCTCCTCAGGGCTGGGACCTCCAGCTTCTTCTTGTAAAGGCCACAGGATCTCTTATTGATTTGCCCCAGGGTCTGGTGTCTCTGAATCCCAGAGTTCTAGATCATTTAGACCCCCAGACACTTCACCTTTCTGTGGCTTAGTCATCTTCTTTACATGATAGGCCAAAGAACCTCACCCCCCAAAAAACTTGTCAAAAAAGTGAGAGAGAATGAAGTCAAACATGGAAAAATACCACTCATTCCACAAGGTTTTACTAAGCACCTAGAAGCTGCCTAACATGGTCCAGCAGTAGAAAAATCCAGGAAAGTTCAAAGCGTTCTCAACATGCTAAGCAGATCAAATATCTGCACAGATAATAAGAATATAGTAATAAAGAAAGTCTTTCAATGTCTCACTTCTTTCCCTTTTTGACCCACAGTGGCCAGAATTCATTCATATGTTCATCTATTCATTGATCCATTCATTTGTCCATCCACCATCCATCCATCCATCCATCCATCCATCCATCCACCCACCCACCCTTCCTTCCTTCCTTCCTTCCATCCGTTGGGTCACCCAGTCATTATTGGAGTACAAGGTACTAGTCTAAACACTGGAGAAACGAAGAGGATACAACATAGAGCCTGCCCTGGGAAGGAGGGAGGTGACAATATAGCCAAGGCAGCAAAATGCAGTGCAATATCAAGCTATGGCTTAAGGGAGAACTGAGGCTATAGAATAATGCTCACTACACTCAGTCATGGTAATGTCTGTGTGCCTCTGCCCCACTCACCTGAGGCCACACAGTCTCCCTATCCGTACAGCTCAGCGTAGTGGCTGGCCCCACATAACAGCTCAATCAATGTTGAATGAAAGCACTCGTGAAATAAAGCAAAGAGTGTTGTAATTTCCTAAGTCTACTTCCTCATGTGAGAAAATGGGTGCTAATGATAGCCTGGTAGAGATGGAATAAGTTCAGTTCCATATGTGCTTAATGAGATACAGTGCCTGAATCAACAGATATCACATATTCCCTTTTTGCTTCCTTCCTTAGCTTGGGCATGTCTCTTTCCCATTTTGAACCAGTTTTTTGTCGTTGTTTTCGTTTTTATTTTTACAACCGAACAATGAAGGGGTTAACTGAAATCCTGACCGTTTGGATTCCAAATACGAGATTTTAGTCTAGTGCTAATTGTTCCCGAGAAAAGACTCTCGTGCATTTCGTAGATACTATTTAGCACTCACTGCATATTAATTATCAATTAAATATGAATCATCTGTGTGATGCTTCAGGCTCCTCAGGGATCATACCTTAGTTGCCTAGACAAATACAATAGGGAATTTTCCTAACGGTGGATGCAGTACCAACAGCAGAAGTTATTATTATTATACATATTTGTTTCCCAAATATACGCCACTGTTTTTATTGATTTTGGGATGGCTTTTTAACTATTACCTCAGATGTAAGTCCAAGAAGCAAAGACGCTTAGATGAGAGTTTGATGTTAACAAATATGCAGAGGGAATGCTGCCTTTGGTGGTGCAAATGGCATTTGGGGGCCCCCTGCTGTCAGGCCTACGGGGTTTGTACAAGAAAATCCTAGTCTTTGGTCTGCATTGCCCCCTGGTGGTGAGACTGATTTTTGACGGCAAGGGAGGGCTACTCCTGGGCCAAGTCACAGAGTCATCCAGCAAAGCTCTTAAGAACGAGGATATGTGGACCGAAAATAAAATTATAAGCCCCCCAACTGATGGAATGGACTCTACTCTCAGCCAAGGGGACTCCAATAAACCTGAAAAACTAGTTCAGGCCATGATGGGAAGCAGGAGGCTTGGCAGTCAGACATGCTTCATTATATCCTCTCCCTTTTGGAGTTTAGACACAACCGACCAGCATTAATATTAAAACAGAGATCCTAAAACTGATGGAACAGACTCTTTGTAGCAACAAGATCCCAGATTCCAACCTGACTCTAGTATAACATCATATGACAGATAACAAGGCCAAAGAAACCAAAGTATTTACTCCAAAGTGAAAGAAACCAAAGTATTTACTCCAAAATATATTTATTTGATATAAGTTGAAATGGCTCTGCAAAGCTCTCTCTTGTGGGGAAAATTTACATTATAAAGCGAATCCCCTTACTTTCCATGTCTTTATCTGAATCTGAAGAGACTGACGGAGAGTTTAGCACATTTTAAAGTTCTGAAAAGGAAATATTTGCCACCTATCGACTCTAATGATGCCTCTTATGAGAATTCATCTACATAATAAGAACTTTGGTCTCCACAACCTCTTACCTTAACCCAGACACTTCTTTCAGTTGATTCAAGGTCTTTAGACAATAACTTAACTCAACCAATTGCCAATCAGAAAGTCTTTGAATCCACCTATAATCTATAAGTTCCCCAATCCTTTGAGTTGTCCTGTCTTTCCTGACAGAACTAGTGTATTGATTGATGTCTTATGTCTCCTGAGGGCATATAAAACCAAGTGTAGCCTAACTGGCTTGGGGACATCTTCTCAGGACTTCCTGAGGCTGTGTCACCGGTCATGATTCATAATCATGGCAAAATAAGCTTTTAAATTGATTGAGACCTATTTCAGATACTTTTTTGGTTTACAGATATATCAGTTCTGGTAAATTTACTGAGTATTTGTTATATAGTCAAAGACACTGTGGAGGTCAGACAAGAAGAGTAAGGGGCTGGGTGCAGTGGCTCACACCTGTAATCTCAGCATTTTGGGAGGCCAAGGTAGGAGAATCACTTGAGGCCAGGAGTTCAAGACTAGCCTGGTTAACGAAATGAGACAAGCCCCACTCATCCCTACAAAAAAATAAAAACAAATAGACAGGTGTGGTGGTGCATGCCTGTAGTCCCTAGCTACTTGGGAGGCTGAGGTGGGAGGATTGCTTGAGCCCAGGAGTGTGAGGCTGCAGTGGACTATGATTGTACCACTGCACTCCAGCTTAGGCATCAGAGCAAGACCTTGTCTCTTAAAAGGAACAAATTCTAACCCCAGGGAATTTTTTTCTGGCCTTTTGACCTTTTCCAGGGGAATATCACTGTCTTCTGGACTTTTCCTTCATCGTTCATTCAGTCATTAATTTTTTAACAAACATTGACCACCTTCTATGTTCCAGGCACCATAATGGGTGATGAGGTTATAAGCGTAGATCAAAACCAAACCACAAACCTTATCCTCGGGGATTTTTACATGCTCAAATACATATCTTCAGGCTGGCATTCTCATAGTCCTGTAAAACTTTACTTATCACTGGGGCTGAGGAATCCCTTGCCAAAGGCATTGTGTGGCTAGAGCTTAAGATATTCTCCTTTTATGGGGTAATGAGTGCTTATGCAAGAGGGAACTGCAAAAGAGATGATATGGTTGGATTCTGTGTCCCCACCCAAATCTCATCTTGAATTGTAATTCCCACCTGTTGAGGGAGGGCCCTGTAATCCCCACATGTGGAGGGAGGGAGGTGATGGCATCATGGGGGCAGTTTCCCCCGTGCTGTTCTCATGATGGTGAGTGAGTTCTTGTGAGATATGATGGTTGTATAAGTGTTTGGAAGTTCCTCCTTCATTCTTCTCCCTCCCGCCACCTTGTGAAGAAGGTGTCTGTTTCCCCTTCTGCCATGATTGTAAGTTTCCTGAGGCCTCCCAGCCGTGCGGAACTGTGAGTCAATGAAACTGCTTTCCTTTAAAAATTACTCAGTCTCAGGGAGGGTCTTTACAGCAGTGTGAAAGTGGGCTAATACAAGAGAGAAATCTCAAAGACTGAAAGGAATGTATTAATGATGGAATTTCATATATTGTGCTGTGTTTTGAGGGTGGGAGATTTGGGAGCATAGTTGGAAAATTTCTTGCATTCGCCAAAGAATACCACCCAAGCTGCTTCCTACTCTGCCTGTGTCCCTGCCTGGCTCTGCCATTTGTGTCTCATCCCCAAGGTTGGCTGGGGTTACGCTGAGAGTTGTGGGAGCTGTGAACTTAACCCTGGAGTTCAAAACAGAGCTCCATGGAGTTTCTTCTTCCCATATGAAGAAGAAAAGAATCCCAATTTTAGTTGCTTTTGCTTCTGTCTTCAAGGAGTTTATAATATTCTGAGAGGAGAGAAATTATACATATATGCACTTACAAGAAAGGCACAGAGAAGGATTGGAGAAATTCTAAGTGTGGAGAGGCTGTTTACAGCTGGAAGAATTGGGGGAGATTTCAGGAGAAGGGCTGTTTGATTTGTTACATCATTATTTGGGAAAGTCAGGCCTTGCTTCAGTGAGAAGCTTCATGATAGAAGAAAATGTTTGAACTGCAATTGGGGAAGTGAAGCTTAATCAATGTTCCAGCACTAAAAGGCTCAAGGGAAGCGTTCTCATTTGGCCCCTGGAGACGATCCTGGAAATTGCTAGTCTAATACACAGCATGCATTCGCAGCCACCCCACCGCCCTACCTCCACATGCTACTGGATCTGGTCACTGTGCTGAAGGTCACTTTTCTGGGTGGCCTCTTCTGCCATCTGCCTTAGACCCAGCAGTCCTATTAAAGCCTTGAGTTTCTATAAAATTTGTATATGGTGGCCTGGTCAGCTCAATAGCCAGTTTCTCCCAAGTCACTTTTCCTTTTTCCCTAGATATTTACCACTGGGCTGTATTTCATGACTGGGGGACAAAGTAAAAATTAACTTTTGTTTGGGAAGAGCTAATGCTTCAGTTTTGTCTTCTATATTTTGAAGCTGTGTTGGGTTGTCGGGGAGTGCAGTCATATTGTTGTGCATCTTGTATGTACACTTTTTGAGAACTGGGAAAAGTGAAAGGTAGCCCAGGCTCCCATGATGAAGAAAGAAGCCTGATGAGACCTGTGGTTCTCTCGGAGACCTCACTAGTTGAGACAGGTCACAGGGAGAAACTGGAGTGCAGTTTTAAACCATTGCAATGTTGAACTTCCACAGTCATGACACTAATTGGTCCTTGGCACCTGGGTTTGGTGTTCTACTTCCTCCTGTCTCAAGAGGGCAGTCTGGCCACAGCTCTTTCCGTGGAATGGGTGGGGTAGGAGTGTGAAGATCCCGATGGTCAAGTGATGCCCTTCTTTCCCTTAATTTAGGTTTGGGAGCTGAGAGAACAAAAGATCTCACATGGGTCTTCAATTCTAAGTCACATGTTCCTGATTTGGAGTCTGCAGGGCTTGCAAAACTGAGAGTCATGCCATTGGTGTGTACATGCTCTCTTGAAGACCTCATGGAGAGGACAGTGATTTGCTTGGTAAGATTAGGCATTCCTGGATCCTCAGTCACCAGATGTCAACGTCTGTTTGTTTCCAGTGAACTGTTGATTGAACCTCTTTCTCTCTCTGCAGCTCAGCCTCCTTAGCAGAGGACTTTTATAATCTGTTCCCAACGGATCAGGCCGTTTTCATCTTCTTTGTCATTGCTGCTGGCCATACAGAACCTCGGAGCATCCTGGACCTTTCCCTAGACTCTTTCAGGATGTCCTGCCCCTTTACATGCTGTTTCTTCTTCCCGGAATTTCTTTATCATTGTTATTTGATTGGGAAAAACCCCTCATTCAAGATTCAGCTTCAATATGTTGGCCTTGGGAAAACTTCTTTAATGGACCCAACTGTACAGGGCTTGATCTTCCCCTGGAGGGTCACGGACCCTGTCATAGTCATCTATGTCCCTAGGTCTTAGCATCATGCCAGAGGCACAGTAGATGCCCAATTAATATCTGTTGACTGACTGGCGTGTCTGTCTGTGCAGGTGTACATGTGGCATTCTTGGGGTGAAGGATCATAGAGTGAAGGAGCCTGCAGTGAGAAGGAACGTGCTGGGACCCTTTTTTTGTCAACGGACTGCATCCTTGATACTTCTTGTTACATTCACGATAAAAATTAGTGGGGCAGAAGCTGTCACCTGTGTGTGCACCTCAGGAAAGACCCACTGCTCCTTGACCTAGCCAGGCGGCCCTGGTGCAGCCCGTCTGTGAATCCTTTCTGATGAGTTCTAAATGGCTGCCATTTAGAACCATCCCAGCCTCCTTGCAGATCTAGCTTGTATTGCTGTCTCCTGGCTGTGGGGCCGGCATCCTCATTTCTGGGGCTGGAGCAGCCTGCAGCTTCCAGCTGTAAGACAGCGAGTTTCCACCAGAGGCTGCTGCTGCCATTCTCTGTCACTCCATCCATTCCTTTTCGTTCTGGAGCCCTGACTCCATCATCCATTGCCCCTTTCTGTTGCCTCCAGCTTCCAAGTGATGGATGGTTGTTTACTGACCTGCTGGGGACTTGGGGGTGGGGACAGGGGTCCTGAAACTCACAGATTTGTGAGAAATATACACATATGTGTATATATATATTTCACCTCAAATATGAAGGTGTATATATATATATTTCACCTCAAATATGAGGGTGTATATATATGTATTTCACCTCAGATATGAGTGTGTATATATATATTTCACCTCAAATATGTATATATGGAAATATATATATGGAAATATATATGTGAAAAAATATATGGAAATATATATATATGGAAATGGAAATATATATATATATATATA
>NW_016806471.1:250604-274352 GCF_001698545.2 Rhinopithecus bieti
TATATATATATGTTTGAGGTGCTGCTAGAACCTGGACTTCTCATATATATATATGTAGAGAGAGAGAGAGAGAGAGAGAGAGAACCTGGGAAAAGGCCAGGTTCTAGCAGCATCTCGAATATGGAGGGGAAAACGACCTCTGATTCCATCCTCTACGGAGCACCTCTCTCACTCCCTGCAAGGGCTGCCAGGTTGGGGTTAGGTCATGGCTGGTCCTTAAGTGCCTGATTGCCAGGGAGGATAGGATGCTCCCCTAGATGTGACCCCCTCACTGCAGCTGCAAATGCCTTGGGAAGGACCAGGAATTCTGCTTTGATTTGGAATCTGTTTGAAGGAGACAGAAATTACACAAATTGCTCCAGGGCACCCACCTGTAACTGATGACTCTTGAGTGTCCTCTCCAAGCCTCAGTAAGGGCTGCTTGGTTGGCTCAGAGCTACTTGCTTCTTCCCACATCCCACCTCCAACCCGTTCTCCAGCCCTGTCCCCTCTGGCCAGCTGTGAGAGCCTCAGGCACAGTGGTATTTCTTCCTAGTTGGAGCCCAGGCTTGTGGCATCGTAGGTTTTCTTCAGGGAGGGTAGTTCGATGCATCTAGTGCCTGGATTACTGTAATTCTATCTGATCTGTTGTCTCTGTGTTGCGGCTCCCACCTCCAGCCCTAGACCATTCCAAATTCAGGACGTAAATCACCCACGGTGTGCTGCTTCCCTAGACAAGGGCCTGTGATGGATGTCTATTGCTTTTTGAATCCAAACTGCTGCCTGGCTTTCAAGGTGCTTCATATTCTTCTCCAGTTTTCATATTCATCCAAGTGCATCTCTATCCTCCGCTTTGCCAGCGCCGTTGTCTCAGCCCTTCTCCTGAAGCTCCCATCCCTGAAAAAAAAAACCACCTAGAGCCAAAAAGATCAAAGCAAACAAGCAAGCAAGCAAACAAACAAAAAAACCGCACACAAAGCCATGCCAGGCTCATTTTTATGTTCTGGTTTAGAATGCCCCTTCCTGTCTGCTTCTGTAACCCAATGCTACTTAACTTTTGAGTCAGAATTCAAATCCTGCCTCCAGGCAATTTGAATCCACACTGACATCTTTCTTGACGACCCAGAGCACTTTTGTCTGCACCAGACACGTTGGAATGTAATTATGTTTGAGATGCTGATGTTGAATTGTTTTATACTCATTTATCCAATTGTTCAGTAATCATTCATTGAGTGCTTATTATTATGTTTCAGGCGTTGGGCTTATTCATCAATCTAGGAGTCATTCCTGATGACTTCCTCTCTCTTCCAGGATGAATCTGTCAATCTGGCTGAGAGATGCTTCCAAAATGTGTGCTGTGCCTGGTCTCTTTTCCACTTCTTCTGCCTTGCCCAGCATTTCCAGTCCAGATTTTGAAATCACCTCACTTCCACTATTGCCCCAATGCAATGCATTCTCCACAGAGAGTGATTCTTGAAGGGAGGAAATCAAATCATGTTGGTTAATCACTTTGGTTAAAATCCTCCAGTGGTGTTTGTCCTATTGCAATTGGAATCAAATAGATATAGAACCAGAAAATAAAATAGAACCATCCTTACTCATGGCTTATGAGAGTGCATGTCACTTGGCCTCTGCCCACCTTTCTGGCCCCGTCTTCTGCTTCTCTCCCTGTCAGTCACTAAGTTCCACCTCCCCGGCCTTCTCTCCATTGCTTCAGCATGAACCAAAGGTGGTTGCAACCTTTGAGCCTCTGAACTTGCTGTCTCTGCCAGGGATTCTCTTTCCAGTTTTTTTTTTTTTTTTTTTTTTGAGACGGAGTCTCGCTCTGTTGCCCAGGCTGGAGTGCAGTGGCCGGATCTCAGCTCACTGCAAGCTCCGCCTCCCGGGTTTACACCATTCTCCTGCCTCAGCCTCCCGAGTAGCTGGGACTACAGGCGCCGGCGACCTCGCCCGGCTCGTTTTTTGTATTTTTTTTAGTAGAGACGGGGTTTCACCATGTTAGCCAGGATGGTCTTGATCTCCTGACCTCGTGATCCGCCCGTTTCGGCCTCCCAAAGTGCTGGGATTACAGGCTTGAGCCACTGCGCCCAGCCTCTTTCCAGTTTCTTATGCCATAAACTCTATGTTACCATTTGGGATTTAGCTTGGAGGTCACCACCTTAGAGAAGCCTCCTATGACCGTACTGTCAAATATTGGCCTCCTTGTCAATCTCTTTTTCATTACTTTGTTTTATTTTCTTTATGGCACTTGTCTTATTCATTTATTTTGTTTCTCCCCATCCTCCTCCCTTCACTAGAATGTAAGTTCTAGGAAAGTGAGAGACTGGTCAGTTTTGCTTTCTGCCACACTGCCGGAGACTGGAACAGTGCCTGGCTGGACCCGATATTTGTTTAAATAAAAGAATGCACGAATGGTTAAAAGACCACATGACTGAATGTATCCAAGATGAATAAACGTAGCCCCTACCTTCAAATGGTTCACAGAATGCTTGTAAAGTAGAGAGACTAATAAACATTTCCAAACCAAGGTAACAAAAGCTATAATAGAGACAGGTATAAAAGCACTATTCGAACACAGATGAGGAAATAATTAAATTTGCTTCATTTGAATGAGTCTTATCTCTTTCCTTGTATAGTAAGCTCCTTAAGGACAAACTGTATTTTATGCTTTCATTACATTTCTCGCTGCGGTGGTTTCCAAATGCCAGGCCCCGGACAAGCTGCAACAGAATCACCTGGGGAGTTAAAAAAAAAATCATGAATTTCTGATTCTGGATATGCAGAAGTGGAGCCCTAGGGTCTGTCTTTGTATAACAGTTCCCTGGGTAGTTCTGAAGCGCGTTGACTTGGGGGCCAGTTTGCTACATTGTCTGAGACAGGGCTGGGCACATTGTGGGCACCCAGCATACTTGACTGAACTGAAATAAATCCATCTCTGTCAGCGCCATTCTTTCTCTGACCAGCTACAGCTGAGCCCAGAGTCAATGACCACGGATGTCTGAGGTTCCCGCCAGTGGGGAGAGCATGAGAAGATAACAGCAATCATTCGTTTTTCCTGGCGTGACGGCTTTAGTGTCGCTCATATCTCTTCACAGGGATGGTTATTACCAGCCTTATGGGTCGTTTTATTTTTTTTAACTGAACAGCACACAGGCATTCTCCTATTAGCTACCTTCCCCTTGTGAATAGTTGCATGGCAGCTGAGAGCTGCAGCCTGGAGACAGCCACCTCCGGGCAGCACGGTCTCCTGGTTCTCAGAGGCACTGGGCCCTGAGCTGAAGGGCAGGTGGGAGTTTGCGTGCCCATGCTGGCGTGGACTGATGTCTGCGACTTGGGCCACAAAGCAGGATTGGATTGGCCTCCATAGGTTCTGATGTGATTTTCCTGGAGACCTGGCCTCAGCAGGCTGGTAGCCTGGGGGAAAGATAGGAAATGATCTCCCTTCATCATTGGGAAGCTTCTGGACATCTTTGATCCTTTAATCTGTCATGGTATCATTTTGTTTTTTAGGGACAGGGTCTTGTCCTATCACCCAGTCTGGAGTGAAGGCTCACTGCAGCCTTCACTTCCTGGGCTCAAGCCAGCCTCCTGCCTCAGTCTCCTCCAAGTAGCTGGGACTATAGGCCTGAGCCACCACGTCTGGCTAATTTTAGTGAAGATAAGGTTTACTATGTTGCCCAGGTTGGTGTCAAAGTCCTGAGCTCAAGCAGTTCTCCAGTCTTAGCCTCCAGAAGGGCTGGGATTACAGGCGTGTGACCCTGTGCCCAGTCTGTCATGGTATCTTGGCTTGTCATTGGGGAGGACCCTATCCAAGAATGGCGGGAAAGCCAGTGACTGACTGGGAAATCTCAATGCTGGTGATGCCAGAATTTTTGTATAAGAGAGGCTTAGGGTGGCAGTATTTTGAAAGGCAAACTAAAGGCCTTCTAGAAACTCATGTTTTATAGCAAGCCCACTGTTTGTGTTTGCATTCCATCTTGGCTAGGGGTAGCCTAGGAGACTGATGAAGATACAGGGGAAACACCAGAGTTCAATGCACCCCTCCATGCTGCCTGCTTGTGCCTTCATCAAAGTCACCACTGCTCTTGGGGTTTAATCTTGGAAACTAAAGTGCCTCCCAGTCTCATCTTCTTGCTCCATTTCTTTCTTTCTTCACTTTCTTACACTGGCCAAGATCTTCACAGCAGGAATACACTCTCAGCTGGTCTTGTTGGTGTGTACTCTAGCTGCAGATGTGCAGACTGTATGTATATCAACTGCTTAGGGTGCCTGTAGGAAAGAGAAAGGAAGGGAAGTGGCTGTTGAGGAGGCAGTATCGCCGGGTGACCGTGGGCTGAGGCACTCATGCTTCATCTTTGGGACACTTGTTTCCTCTTCTGTAGCATGCTTCAGAGAGATCTTATGTTTGGCCTTCCAGACCACGATGCATAGAAACAGCAGAAAACAGCAGATCAGAAGAGAGCAGAGCCCCTGGTGCTGTGGCTCATGCCTATAATTCCAGCACTGTGGGAGGCTGAGGCGGGTGGATCACTTGAGCCCAGGAGTCCAAGACCAGCCTGGGCAACATGATGAAACCCTTTCTCTATAAATATTACAAAAATTAGCCAGGTGGGATGGTGCATGCCTGTGGTCCCAGTTCCCTGGGAGGTTGAGGTGGAAGGACACCTGAGTGAGGGAGGTCAAGTTTGCAGCGAGTCGTGATCAGGTCACTGCACTCCAGCCTGGGTGATAGAGTGAGCCCCTGTCTCAAAAGCAAAACCAACCAATCAACCAACTAACCAACCAACCAACCAAACAAACAAACAAAAGAAGGGAGCAGAGGTTGCTAGGAACAGGTATAATGACCATGGGGTGAGGATGGGAGAGAGATTGGCTTTTGGTGAAGAACATACTGAGCTCGGCACTCAGGGGAGGCAGCACTTGCTGAGGGCTCGCATGGCTGGTGGAGGGTATGGAAGCCCAGGAATCAGAGCACCCAGGCTCACACTCTTAATCTGCCCCTCACTGCCTTGGAGGCCTTGGACAGGTCCATTAAACCTCTCTGGGACTCAGTTTTCTCATCTGTCAAATGGCAATAATAAGAATCCCCCAATACTTCTGGGCTCCTATCAAATAAGAAACATTTGTCAGGGTGCTATTTTCTCATTTTCCCTACTTCTTCTTTTATTTGTTTGATACAAAACAACAGACTCACTTGTGGCAAAACAACTACTTGTGTATTAAAAAAAGAATAATGGATTCTTTTAGATGTTAATAGCACTTTGCAAAACTTATACACAGATGTAAGAAACAGAAAACAAAGGAGCAGGAGTTCCTTAGGTCTCAGCGATTTCAAGGGCCCCGCTGTTCAGGAAGACAACTTACTTTCTCAGTGTGAAAACAAACTAACAAAAAACCTGAGGAAAAAGGTTAACTCGTGTGTAGCACATTCTGTTTAATAATGTGGGGAAGCATATAGTGCTTTTAATAAAGGCCTCCATAAAAATTGTGAAAATACCCAGAAGTTCTACCATTGAGAAAAGAGCCTGCATCCTTCGGGCCATTTACTTATGTGGAAAAGTTCATTCTTCATCTATGTGACTGATCCTTGTGCTTCCCAATTACAATTACGTTTATAACCTGGGTACCAGCTGGGAAGGGGGTTCCTCCCAGTTATGCAGAGTAGTACCAAAGGCAACCAGCAAAACAGCGCTCACCAATTTCTTTCATCAGTTGGTACAAATTTGTCTTGCTCTTTGATTTGTATCCATGTACTCCACTTTGGTACCCTCTCCTTAAGATTTTTATCAATTTGAGCATTAGCTAGGTTAGTTAAACAGATTGGTCTTCTTGTCCCGGCTTGGTGGCTCAAGCCTGTAATCCTAGTACTTTGGGAGGTCAAGACACGAGGATCACCAGGAATTGAAGACCAGCCTGGGCAATAAAGAAAGACCCCATCTTTATAAAAATTAAACAAAAAAATTAGCTGGGCATTGTGGTGTATACCTGTAGTCCTAGTTACTTGGGAGGCTGAGGCAGGAGGATTGCTTGATCCCGGGCCGGGAGGTTGAGGCTGCAGTGAGCTATGACAGCACCACTGCACTCCAGCCTGGGAGGCAGAGTGAGACCCCATCTCTACAAAAAACACAAACAGAAAAACAGGTTGGCTTTTCTCCCCAACTTTGGCTGTCTCTCCTCCTGGTTAGGCTTGGTTTCCTTAGCTCACTGTGTCTAGCTTTGGCCATTTTTGGAGCTAGGGATATCATTTGATCTCCACAGGTGGCTGGTAAAAGGAGGTAACCTTCACTGTTTTTTTTTGTTTGTTTGTTTTGTTTTGTTTTGTTTTGTTTTGAGACGGAGTTTCGCTCTTGTTGCCTAGGCAACAAGATCACAATGGCGCGATCCCAGCTCACCGCAACCTGCTCCTCCTGGGTTCAAGCGATTCTCCTGCCTCAGCCTCCTGAGTAACTGGGATTATAGGCATGCACCACCACCCCTGGCTATTTTTTTTTTTTTTTTTGTATTTTTTAGTAGAGACGGGGTTTCTCCATGTAGGTCAGGCAGTAGACGAACTTTCAACTTCAGGTGATCCGCCCGTCTCGGCCTCCCAAAGTGCTGAGATTACAGGCCTGAGCCACCATGTCCGGCCTCCGCTGTTTTAAAAGGCGGAATTGCATGGTGGAAATGCTCCGAGATCTAGAATCAAGAGCCCCAGGTTTGGGATTGGTTGTTTGGTCTTCCATTTCAACCCTCTGGGTCTCAGTCTCCTATTTCTCCCCTGCAGAATGAGGCAGATGGATTAGCTAAACTCTCAGGTTCTTTCCAGCACAGATGTTTTTGGATTCTGAGAGTCTGCTTGGTCGTGGTTCGCCTGTTAATGTTTGCCTATAATGAGACTCGAAGCTTCATCTTCATTCTTGCGGCTGGATTCTACGGCCTTTTTGAGACCCATATCCAGCCCGTAAGCGTGGGCCTCCAGGGAGATGGGCCCTTTCTCCTCAGGGCACTTATTCATGAAACTCTGCCTGTGGTGGCTTGCTGGAAAAACACATGAGTCCGTACTCCGAGGGACCTAAGGGTGTGGCGTTTTGGCCATTTTTTAAATCAGGAAAATAGGCTTAGTTTTGCCTTAATTTGGGGTTCAAGAAACCATCAAATTGTAGAACTTGAGTTAAAAGCATTTCTAGAGACCTTTAAAAAATTTAACTTTTCTTTTTAAATTATAAAACCAGTACATGACCTGGTAAAAATAAATTCCAATGGTATTTACTAGTATAAAATGAAAAGTAAAAATGTCCTTTAACCTCACCTTCAGTGCCCCTTCCTAAGGAATCCCCTGTAATGAGTTTCTTATGTATTTCCTGAGCAATTGTCTGTGCAGAATCATGCATTCATACGATCCCTGTATCAAGTCAGTTCCACCTGCACTTAAGCACACACACATACACAGATGTGGACATTTTGTAAAATTTGCATCTTGCTTTCTGCAAGATTTAATAATACCAGTTGGAGCTTTTCTACACTGGCACTTATGGATCTGTTGCAGGGCAGGTGAACCCCAGAACTGGGGCTTAGCCCGGGAGGGTTTTTGGCTTCACCCAGGAAAAGCCACTGGTGTTAGGCAACAACTTTTATTAAAGTGGCAGTGAACAGCAGAAGCAGACGTACTGTTCTTTGTGGAACAGGGCTACCCCATGGGCAGTGTACCCACAGTAGTAGCTCAGGGTCAGTTCTGCAGTCATACTAATACCCTTTTTTAATCACGTGCAAATTAAGGGGTGGATTATTCAAAATTTTTTAGAAACAGGGCATTACGGGCCGGGCGCAGTGGCTCAAGCCTGTAATCCCAGCACTTTGGGAGGCCGAGACGGGTGGATCACGAGGTCAGGAGATCGAGACCATCCTGGCCTACACGGTGAAACCCCGTCTCTACTAAAAAATACAAAAAACTAGCCGGGCGAGGTGGCGGCGCTTGTAGTCCCAGCTACTCCCGAGGCTGAGGCAAGAGAATGGTGTAAACCCGGGAGGCGGAGCTTGCAGTGAGCTGAGATCCGGCCACTGCACTCCAGCCTGGGCAACAGAGCAAGACTCCGTCTCAAAAAAAAAAAAAAAAAAAAAAAAAAAAAGGGCATTACTTCCAGGTTGTTGCCATGGAAAGGGGGAAGAACTTCTAGGTCTTGCCATGGCAATGGTGAACTGACATGGCACTGATGGGTATGTCTTATGGAGAGGTGCTTTTCCTGCTTCCTTATTTTAGCTAGTTTTCAATATCTGGCCCCAAGCTTGAGCCCTGCCTCCAGAGTTGAGTACCCGCCTCCTACCTTAGATCTGCCCTGTTCTTTATAAGGCCATCCAGTATTCCTGGAGGGGAGAGGATTTTGGTTTCAACAAGCAGTGGACACCCAGATTATTTCTAGCTTGTTGCTGCTGCAAAGAGTGCTTCTTCAGAAAGACTTTAATTCAGTGGTTTCCAGTTTGATCCTTGGAACACAGCCTTTAGAGACACTTGGTGACAACAAAACAGATTGAGAGTCAAGCAAACATGGAAACCACTGCATTTTAGATTCCCCCTTAAGATGGCCTGTTAAAGTTTCCTGGAATTCATCCAGTAAGGAAACCTGAAAAACGTGGCTTCACCCGATGCTTTTCCAACTTGTTTTTGACCATTTCTCTGCTGAATATATACCCTCGTCACCTATTTATATCTGAAAATATGTGTATACTAGTGTTCTGTTATGAATATATAGTAACGTGTTGAGGAAGTGGTCTCAAAAATGCTGCTTTACCCTACAGATGAGGAGTTCAAAGAGACGGAATTACTGGTACAAGATGAGAGAAACAACAGTTCGTGGCAGAAATACGAAAAAACCCAAGGCCCATCCTTTTTTCTACTATAGGAAGAACAACTTCCTGCGTATGGAAGCCTCTTCCCAAGCCATGAACTGTTGCACCCATATTCAAAGAGTTTGGCAAGAAAACTGTGGATCATAAAACAAACCTCCTGTGACCTAGGTTTGAAAATTGGCTTGAAGTATGCAATTACTTTAACAAGAACGGTTTGGTAAATTAATCGACTTGTCACTAGATTCATATTCATGGTGCTTCCAGTGTCATTTTTATAATGCCACAGTGTATTGTCAGTAATTGCCTGAAGAGCATCACGATGCTATTGCCCTGACGAAGAGAAAATGGGCATGGTGCTGGGGGCTGGGCAGGTTATGTTGGGGAGGAATTATTTGCCTTTCTTGTTCACGTCCACCCATATGGTTGAGATAGGGAAGGAATATGGGGACAGGGACTAAGGATGTGGAAACCGACAAATCCTCAGCTAGTTCTGGTGGGCTATTTGGAAAGCTTAGAAATCTTTTCAGAACGAACTCTTTTTTCTTTTTCTTTTTTTTTTTTTTTTGAGACGAAGTCTCGCTCTGTGGCCCAGGCTGGAGTGCAGTGGCCGGATCTCAGCTCACTGCAAGCTCCGCCTCCTGGGTTTACGCCATTCTCCTGCCTCAGCCTCCGGAGTAGCTGGGACTACAGGCACCCGCCACCTCGCCCGGCTAGTTTTTTTTTTTGGTATTTTTTTAGTAGAGACGAGGTTTCACCGTGTTAGCCAGGATGGTCTCGATCTCCTGACCTCGTGATCCGCCCGTCTCGGCCTCCCAAAGTGCTGGGATTACAGGCTTGAGCCACCGCGCCCGGCCCATTCAGAACGAACTCTTAACCCCACTCAAGAGGACTGTGCAGACTAGATCTAGGGTACCCTGGCAGAGTTGAGAAAAGAGAGAAAGAAGGAAGAAGCCACTCGGTGCCAGGAACTTTCCTCAGATAATTTGTGGACACTGTTTTTTTTTTTAAATTTTTTATTTTATTTTATTTTTCATGGAAACAGGGTCTCACTATGTTGCCCAGGCTGGTCTCAAACTCCTGAGCTCAAGCAATCCTCCTGCCTTAGCCTCCCAAAGTGCTGGGATTATAGGCATGAGACACCGTGCCCAGCACACACTGTTTCGTTTAAACATTGCCATTCTTCAAAAGAGTTCTTACCCCATTTTACAGAAAACAAAATTGAGGATGCGAGAAATGAAATGACTTCCCTAGGGTTACACTGAGCTGCAACCTTCCTTGTGGCACTGGGTGAAGACCAGGTCTGAGCAATAGTTGAGTCTCACCCCAGTCCTTCTGAGCTGTGTGACATTGGACAGCTTACGCAATGATTCTATGTTGAACTTTCCTCAGCTGTAAAATAGAAATAAAATATACCTCCCATGTTGTTTGAATTTTTTAAAACAGGACAGGTGAACATGTGTAGCCCAGTCCTGGCACATGGTTTTGAACTATTCCCTGCACCATGCTGGTTACCCTGGTGGTTCCTTATTTTCTGACCTCTTCTGCAGGTTCACTTCAAGGTTGAATTGTTCATGTGGTGCAACAAATGTGGCTGCAGGTCCAGGTTGGTTTTTGCTGTCTACATGTTGAGTGGCCCAGATCAGGTGGTAAGAATTTGCCTCACGAAGCTCCTCACACCTAGTGGGCGCTCCATAAACATTTGCTTGCTGATTGGATAATTAATCAATCTCTCTCTCTTCTCCATCACTTGACGTTTTTTCCCCTCAAACTACCTGTATATTACCTGGTCCTAGGAGCACAGCCAGCATCCAAGGACGGTGAGATGACCCCTAAATCACCCACCTGCTAGTATTACTCTGCAGCCAAGACAATAGCTCTTACCCGGACCGGTGATGAGGGTTCACTCTTGGGGTCTCTGGCTCTTTCTTGGTCCTGCCTTTCATGGGTTGGCACCTAGTGAAGTCACCTGACTCACCCTTCAAGGGACTGTGGCACTCACTACCTTTATAATTTCTCTCATTCTTTTTTTTTTTCCTCTATTGATAGCTGTGTGATGCTGGGTTGCCATGACAACTGATTGATTAGCATCCAATTCCTGGACCAGGAAACATGCAGCCATAAAGAATTACAAATGATGCCTGATTGTCTGCTGCCAATAGCCTGATTGCTGCCATTTTCTGGCAGGTAGCTCAGCCCTAACAGGAAACCCTGTGCTGTGCAATTATTGCGACGTGATTGATGCATCACTATAGTGACAATCGGCCATGTTTCCAGCTCAGGAGATTTAAAAAAAATTCCCCGTTTCAGATGAAAATGCTCATAAACATGGAAGGATGAAGTATGGAGTGGGGGAGGGAAGTGGGGCTGGCAAGGGAGGTCAGTGTGGAGTGAGCAGGAGCCCAGCTGGAGACTCAGAGGCAGGGCAGGGAGAGGAGGCACGCTGGTGGCATATGGATATGGAAAAAGGGATGGCTGGCTGCTGGTGCTTCTCCGCCCCTCCAACTCCTGGGCCCCAGAGCACATGAAGGGGTGGCTCAGAAATCACTTCTAAATGAGAGGCCTAAAAAGTAGAGGGTGGGTGCAAGATGGAGAGCAAAATCTACACAGGCCACAGGTGGTGTGTGGCTCAGGCCAATTACTGAAGCAGCTCTTTGGGGCTCAACTCATTTTTGATGGACAAAGAACAAGCACCTGGGCCTGGAAGTAGTCTGGGAAAAAGGCCATAATGCCAGGGAGAACAGGGTTTGAGAAGGGGCCAGCATGCGGGATAGTGCCACAGGGAGACTGGTGCTCAGAGCCTTGGGGACACAAGAGACCTTTCCTTTTGACCCAGGGAAAAAATGCCTCTCTTGTTCCTCCATTGGATATTGAATATTTTTCTCAGGCTTGTAGAGAGAGAGAGAGAGAGAGAGAGAGAGAGAGAGAGAATGAAAATATTGGTGATTGTTAGGGCTAGACGTTATTGCAGAAGAAGGCAGTCTTTTACCTTGTCGATGCTGTCTGTTCCTGGGAGTAAATACTTGAGTATCTTCCAAATCATGTCCAAAATTCAATGATACCCAAGTCATTGTGCTGTGAATAATTCTTCCCCTTAGTTTAAAGATGGTCTTCTTTGTTTCAGTTTTCCTATAAACAGCAAACACTCCTAGAAGTAGTAGTATTTACTTATGTAAACCTAAATGTGAATGTATGTGTGTTTTTTTTTTTTTTTTTTTTGAGACAGAGTCTCGCTCTGTCACCCAGGCTGGAGTGCAGTGGCACAATTTTGGCTCACTGCAACCTCTGCCTCCTGGGTTCAAGCAATTCTCCTGCCTCAGTCTCCTGAGTTGCTCGGATTACAGGCATGTGCCACCACACCTGGCTAATTTTTATATTTTTAGTAAAGATGGGGTTTCATCATATTGGCCAGGCTGGTCTCAATCTGTTGACCCCGTGATCTGCCCGTCATGGCTTCCAAAAGTGCTGGGATTGCAGGCATAAGCCTCTGTGCCCGGCCCATGAATGTGTTTTTGTACTCATCTTATAATTGGTTGAATCCTTTCTGTCATAATATTTAGGGATTTTTACTTTTGCATTCATTTATTGCTGCTGTGTGAGAGCAGGGACTATCATCATTAATCCGGCATGTAATGGAGCCATAATAAGTGTTGTTGCACGCATGAATAAATGCAAAGATGGGGCAGCCTCAAAGTACATGTGGTAGAAATTCGGTGCAGTAAGGCGTGATGGGAGTGGTGGTGATCACAGCTAACTTGGGAACTGTTGAAGACCACTTCTAGTCACACAAAGGGAAGCCTGGATCTAGCCTATTTCCTAAGGAAGCCTTAAGGATGTCAGAGGACAGGATCAGAAATTCAAGCAGGCTAATATCTTGGGTACCTGACATTTTTAGCCATGACTCATGGATACCATAGCAAAGAATAGGTTTCTGTAAATGCGTGCCTTTCCTCTTGGCTCCTGATAGGTATCACTTGCCTACAGCATGGATCTGTCTATCAGAAAAACCACCTATAAGTTGACCCAATAGTCCAATATTCTTTTCAAAGAAGGAAAAGTGGACGAAACTTTTAAATGTACTATTTTTCTTCTCACTATATTGTAACTAAACCAAGGCCAGGAATACAGAGAAAGCATTTTATATATTATTGTTGAATTTAACAAAGAAATTAGGTTGAAACTCAACAACCTTCTGGGCTGTGGCATAAGAATGGAAGAGGAATAGTAAAAATAAATATGGAGAATTATTTAGGCAATGGGAGATACTGACGGCTTCTAGGAACCAAGATACACACAGTCGTAAATTTGAGTGACAGCTCCACAGCTTATCAGCTGTAAAACCTTGGGCAGGTTATTGAGCCTTAGTTTCTCCATCTGTAAAATAGAAGATAATCACAACACTTATTTGTAGGGTATCCAGAAGAATGAATTAACAGAACGGATGCAAAGGACACAGCACATGGTAAGAACTTGGTGAGTGTTAAGTATGATTATTATGTTTAATTCCTGACCTAGAAGTTGAATGTTTTTTTACTTCAAATACGCAAAACAATATAGCAATCACTTGAAGAGATCACACACCTTACACTGGTACGACAATGAGTGATCTCACAGTTGGACAGGGGTGGGAGGAAACGGGGGCGATCTTTTGATTTACTTGAAATACCTCCAGAGAATGTCTTGCTTATTGTGGAATGGCAGCTACAAAATACTTGTGTTATGGCCCAAATGTAAATAGGTCTGTTTCTATTTAGAAGATCACTTATTTCTACATTTGTAGTACCATTTAAGACCATTCAAAGCCATTAGGATTGGTGTCCCTGACTTCAGATCTCCTAGACAGATAAAAGCTGGTTCCCATGGGAACTAGTTTTGCTTTCTCTTCCGTCTAATTAAAACCTATTTACCCAGGCCTGAATGTTTTGTAAGTACCTTCCAGTAAGTTATTCTTTTGGTTTACTAAGCTCAGTGCAAGCACAGATAATGTAACCATTTGCGACACCAGTCAACTTCAGTCGAGTGAGTACACACTTGAGTTTGCTGGGACTGATTTTTTGTTTATGTGGTTTCCTTGCAGTTCAGACCAGAAAGGATCGGGCTCCATAGGAAATTCTTTTCTTTTTTTTCTTTTTTTTTTTTTTGAGACGGAGTCTTGCTCTGTCGCCCGGGCTGGAGTGCAGTGGCCGGATCTCAGCTCACTGCAAGCTCCGCCTCCCGGGTTTACGCCATTCTCCTGCCTCAGCCTCCCGAGTAGCTGGGACTACAGGCGCCCGCCACCTCACCCAGCTAGTTTTTTGTATTTTTTAGTAGAGACAGGGTTTCACCATGTTAGCCAGGATAGTCTCGATCTTCTGACCTCGTGATCCGCCCGTCTCGGCCTCCCAAAGCGCTGGGATTACAGTCCATAGGAAATTCTATGCAACTGGCTGTATCTAAACATTCTGCAGTCTTTCTGTTGAGTAAATTTTCTGGGAGAAGTAGTAATACAAGATAGGGATATAAGCTGTGGATCTTCTCATGCCTCTGAGGGCAAAGCGTCCATTTAAGGAACTTTAGAAATTAGATCTCACTGTGTTTGAATGACGCTGTTCAAGATGTACCTTGTTATCTACTCAACCATTGTTGACTGTCCTTTTCCCATTGTGCTTTCCCCATGTTCCTGCAGAGATCTTGCTTTGTTTGGTTCCTCCTCAGAGAACAAGGTGGAGGGGCTCTCTTAACTCAATCTTTGTTGGTTTCTAGCATGGGATAATTGTTATCTTCATTGTTTCCTGTTCTTAGGAAAAGAGCCTTCTTCTTCACTTCCCTTTTCCACGTCCTCAGAGAGCTGGGCAGATGCCCATGTGACTAACGCTGGGCTGTGCAGAGGAGGGAAAAAGAGAACCATCGTAGCTCAGTCTCACAGCTCAGACCCAAACGCCTTCAGACAAGAGCATCACTCTGGGTCTCGTTTCTTCTTCCAGCTTCTCAGTTGGAAATCAGTACTTGTGCTCTTCTCCTTAGTTATTTTCACCTGGAGAACCTTAGTGGCTTCCAGAAGCCATAAAGCTGCCCTAATTCTCTGTCTCTTCCTGCTCATTGCACCGGTGGATGGCAAGAGGCACCTGGGTCTCTCTGGCAAGCTTTGGGGTCTGCACATGGTGTGAGTTCTCTCTGTTGCCAGGTTCCTGCCACCTGCTCTGCTTGGAGGAGACAGATAAAGGCAGGGAGGGCAGGGAGGCCCTTGCCAGCTGGCAGGGCTGGCCTGGAGACCTTATGGTGGCTGAGTGAGTTGCAGTCTTTCAGGCTAGATTTGCCCTGGAGCAAGTTAATGCAGGGAATGGTAAGATGTTGGTTAAGGGCAAGGGAGCCCAGGTGAAGAAGATGGCTTGAGAGGTTAATAGACTTGGGGCTGGCTTCTTTTGAAGGGCACCAAGGGATCCTGTCAAGAACTTCCTAAGCTCTTTGGGAAAGGCTCAGGGAAGGGAACTATAAGCTTCCTATATGCAGCAGCAGTTACCCAATGCACAGAGATTATTTATTTACATAACTGTCTTGCAATTGAAGGCTTCTTAAAGACAAGAATTGTGTCTTTATCTCTCAGTGCCTCCAGAGTGTAGCTAGAGGCTGGTGGTGAATTAGGACTCCCTTAACTTTTACTGATTTGAATGGAAATTAAAGAAATTGGTGAGGTATGTTCAGGGCTGAGAGGGTGCCCTAGACAAGCTAACAACTTGGCACCATTTTAAACAATACTGTTGAATATTTTCTCAACAATTCTTTGGAGAAGAGGTGCAAGTGCTGCTAAAGTGGATCCTCACATTTTCAGGCCCCTTCTGATAACACAACAGATCTATTGTGAAACTCGTCACCCTCCTTAGAGGACTTTGAGCAATCCTTAAGCCTGCCATTGGGATAGGAGAAGGTCTCAACCTGGAGCTTTCCATTGTAGGAGCTCTGGTCAACGTTTTTCTCATCAGATTTCCAGTGATGCTTTCGCTCCAGGCAATTGCCTGGATATCCTCAGTCTAATCCAGTGCTGCAAATGCATTTGCCTTTAAAGATGGGGTCAAGTCAACTACTGCTGATTTTGCTTTGTTGCATTTAAAAATATATTATTATAACAACTTCAAAGGTTCCTTTGAAAGAAGAATAACAAATTACTCCCTATCACAAGACTGTAACAAAATAGGTTTTATTTTTGTGTATTCTGGAGGCTTTGGCCATAATCATACATATTTTACATCATTGTAATCATAGTGAACATAACATTTTGCATTCTCCTTTATTCACTTCACATTATATCAAGTGTTTCTTTATATTGTTCCATTCTTTTTCTAGTTATCTTTTAAAATAGCTGCATAATATTCCATGTAGCAGGTGAACAAACTATGAGATTATTTACATCTTTTTGCTGTCAGAAGCAACCATACAGTAATGCTTTGTGTATATAGCTCTTTTCTTGTGTAAATAATTTATTTCCCCCCAACTTTATTAAGGTATGATTGACAAATAGTAGTTGTGTCTAAGGTGTACAATGTGATGACTTGGTATGCATATACTTTGTGAGCTGATTACCACAATCAAGCAAATTAACATATCTATCACCTCCCATGGTACACTTCCCCCACTTTTTTTGTGGTGAGAATACTTAAGATCTACTCTCTTAGCAAACTTCAAGTATACAATATAGTATTATTAACTATAGTTAACATGTTATATATTATAGCTCCAAAACTCATTCATCTTATAACTGGAATTTTGTGCCCTTTCAGTAACATCTTATTTCCGCTACCCACTGCTCCTGGTAACCACCATACTACTGTCTGCTTTTATGAGTTTGACCTTTTTAGATATTGCATGTAAGTGATATTTTGCAGTATTTATCTTCCTGTGTCTGGCTTATTTCACTTAATGTCTTCCAGGTTCATCCATGTTGTTGCAAATGGCAGAATTTTCTTTTTTTTAAGACTGAATAATATTCTATTATATAGTTATATATATTACATTTCTTTCATTCATTTGTCTGTCAATGGACACAAGTTGTTTTCATATTTTAGCTGTTATGAATAATACTGCAGAGAACATGGGAGTGCAGCTAACACTTCAAGATCATGATTTCATTTCCTTTTGATATGTTAGAAGTGGGATGCGGGATCAAAGAGTAGTTTTATTTTTAATTTTTTGAGCAACCTCTAAACTGTTTTCCATAATGACTGTACTATTTATATTTCCACTAACAGTGGACAAAGGCCCCCTTTTCTCTTTATCCGCACCAACACTTGTTATCTTTTGACTTTTTGATATAACCATCCTAACAGGTATAAGATGGTGTCTCATTGTGGTTTTGATTTGCATTTCCCTGATGATTAGTGATTATGAGCACTTTTAAAACATATATCTGTTGGCCATTTGTATGTCATCTTTGCTCATTTAAAAATTTGGGTTATTATTATTATTTGCTGTTGAGTTGTTTGAATTCCTTATATATTTTGGATGTTAACCCCTTATTAGACATGTGGCTTGCAAGTATTTTCTTCCATCCCATAGATTACCTTTTCATTTGGTTGTTTTCTTTGCTGTGCAGAAATTTTTAAATTCGATGTAGTCCCACCTGTTTAATTTTGTTTATGTTGCCTTTACTTTCGGTATCATATTCACAAAAATCATTGTTAAGACCAGTGTCAAGGAGCTTTCTTTTTATGTTCTCTTCTAGGAGTTTCAGGCCTTACATTGAAATCTTTTATCCATTTTGAGTTGGTTTTGTATATGGCAAAAGGGTCCAATTTTATTCTTTTGCATGTGAATATCCAGTTTCCCAACACAATTTATTGAAAAGACTATCTTTTTTCCATTGTGTAGACTTGGCCCCTTTTTCCAAGATTAGTTGATCATGTATGTGGGTTTATTTCTGGGCCTCTATTCTGTTCCGTTGGTCAATGTGTCTGTTTTCATGCTAGTACCATACTGTTTTGATTACTGTAACCTTGTAACATAATTTGAAACCAGGAAATGTGATGCCTACAGCTTTGTTATTCTTTCTCAAGGTTGCTTTAATGATTTGGGGTCTTTTGTGGTTCCACATAAATTTTAGAATTTTTTTTCCTATTTCTGTGAAAGAAGCCATTAGAAGTTTGATCGAAATTGCATTGAATCTGTAGATTGCTTTGGATAGTATGGACATTTTAACAATATTAATTTATTTAATCCTTGAACATAGAATATCTTTCCATTTATTTGTGCCTTCTTCAATTACTTTCATCAATGTTTTATAGCTTTTAGTGTACAGATCATTCATCTCCTAAATTTATTCCTATTTTATTCTTTCTGATGCTATTGTAAATGGAATTGTTTTCTTAATTTCTTTTCAGGTATTTCATTTTAGTGTATACAAACTCATCTGATTTTTGCATGTTGAGTTTGTATCCTATAACTTTACTGAATTCATTTAGTAATTATAACAGTTTTTTGGCAGAATCTTTAGGGTTTTCTATGTTTAAAATTATGTCATCTGCAGACAATTTAACTTCTTCCTTTCTGATTTGGATGTCTTGCTATTATTTTTCTTGCTTAATTGCTCTGTGTAGGCAGGGTGCAGTGGCTCTTGCCTATAATCCTAGGACTTTGGGACACTGAGGTGGAAGGGTATCTTAAGGCCAGGAGTCTGAGAACAGCCTGGGCAACATATTGGATCCTGTCTCTACAAAAAATAAAAAATTAGCTGGGCGTGGTGGCACATACCTGTAGTCCCAGCTACTTGGGAGGCTCATTTGAGCCCAGCAATTCGAGGCTGCAGTGAGCTATGATTATGCCACTATACTTCAGCCTAGACAACAGGGTGAGATCCTGTCTCTGAAAAAAAAAAATTGTTCTGTCTAGGATTTACAGTACTATGTTAAATAGATTTGCCTTGCTCCTGATGTCAGAGGAAAAGTTTTCAGCTTTTTACCCTTGAGTATGATGTTAGCTGTGGGCTTGTCACGTATGGCCTTTATAATGTTGAGGTGCACTCCTTTTATGCCCAATTTGTTGAGAGTTTTTATCATGAAGGGATGTTCCATTATATTAAAACCCAAAGTTAACAGGAAAGAAATAACAAAGATCAGAACAGAAATCAATGACATAGAGATGAGAAAAATGATAGAGAAGATCAATAAAAGTGCTGTTTTGAAAAAAAATGTAATTGACAAGCCTCTAGCTAGACTAAGGAAAAAAGAAAAGATTCAAATAAACAAAATCAGAAATAAAAGAGGAGACATTACAACTGATATCACAGAAATACAAAGAATCCTAAGAGACTTCTATGAACAATTATACACAAACAAATTGGATAACCTAGAGGAAATAAGTAAATTCATATAACCTACAAGACTGAATCATGAAGAAACAGAACATTGGAACAGACTATTAATGACTAAGAAGACTGAATCAGTAATCAAAAACCTCCCAACAAAGAAAGGCCCAGGAACAGATGGCTTCACTGGTGAATTCTACCAAACATTTAAAGAAGAATTAATACCAATCGTTTTCAAACTCTTCCAAAAAACTGAAGAGGAGGGAACACTTCCAAATTCATTTTATGAGCCCAGCATTACCCTGATACCAGAGCCAGGCAAAGGTACTACCAGGAAAGAAAATTATAGGCCAATATTGTTGATGAACATAGATGCAAAACTTCTCAACAAAATACTAGCATACTGAACTCTACAGCACATTAAAAGGATCACACACTATGATTAAGTGCAATTTATTCCTGGGATACAAAGAAGTTTCAACATATGCAAATCAGTAAGTGTCATACACCACATTAACAGATTGAAGGATAAAGATATTATGACCATCTCAATAGATGCAGAAAAATCATTTTATTTCTTCGGGATTAATGTCTAGGAGTAGGATCAAAGGCAGTGTATGTTGGCACTAGGTCATACCAGCTTGTGAGATCTCATTTTGCAAATCTCTTCCCAATTCTGTATTCAGAAAGTTCTCTTAAAATAAGCTGTGAGAGGTGGAAATATTTATGTCACACAAATTAACAAACGTTACAAATCTAATTTTTGTTTAGTTTATGGAGAGCTGGCTTACCAGCACACCATTGATCAAAGCATGTAAACTTTTATTACTCTTGATACATTTATTGCCATATTATTTTTCAAAGAAGTTGAACCGGTATATGTATAACCGATTTGATTGAGATGTCTTAACTTGTTGACGTGTAGCCATGAAATGCTTATATATTTTCGGTAGCTGTTAAATTGTGTTTTCTTAAAATCTTCTTTTCCACAGGGAAGTGGGCTTCCTTAATATATCTAAATCCACTTTGATAATTTTTGTTTATTTAAAATAAAATGACATTGGTTGCTAAGTTTTAGTTCTATCCACTTAAAGGCTTGAAGTTTTGGTTCATAGCTCACCTCATCTCCTTGTAGGTGAGGCCTAACTCCAATGATTCGGGGTGGAGGGCTCTTGTTATCTGCTACCCTTACTAGCTGTTGTGGTTCTCTCCATCTTCCCTTTACTTATTCTTTGGAACTGAGCTGGGGGAAAGAGAGAGTAATTTATGTGGTTACTCATGATGTGTTGGCTGCTCTTCTCTGTTGGTTGTCTCTGCAGTTCCTCTGTCGACGTTCACATAATCTCTATCCCTTCTGTTGTCCATCATTGCTTCTGTCTGCCACTGACTGATTATAATATTTTCTGTGTAGTCAATGTCCCGTTGTTAATTCTTTTCCTCCTATAATGTTTTCTGTGTAATCAATGTCCCGTTGTTAATTCTTTTCTTCCTGAAACAACCACAAACTGGACAATATGTATGAAACAAGTTTTCAACACATTGGACAACAGGCAATAAGTGACAGTGATCCCTAAGAGATGGGCAACAAACAGGCCGGGCCGAGTGGCTTCAAGCCTGTAAATCCCAGCCACTTTGGAAGGCCGAGAGACGGGCGGGTCACGAGGTCGGGAGATTGAGACCATCCCTGGCTAACATGGTGAAACCCGTCTCTACACTAAAAAAATACGAAAAACTACCTGGGCGCGGTGGCGGGCACCTGTATTCCCAGCTAACTCAGGAGGCTGAGGCAGTGAGAATGGCGAAACTGCGGGAGGCGAAGCTTGCCAGTGAGGCGAGATCCGGCCACTGCACTCCAGCCTGGGCGTCAGAGCGAGACTCTCCATCTCAAAAAAAAAAAAAAAAAAAAAGAGAATGGCCAACAAACAGGGTACGCTATGATTGCCTGGACTTGAGAAATTTCCAGGCTTAGCCAAGGAGAGAAAAAGGTCGCGGTGGAGTGAGGGGAGGAGCTGGAAGTCTGGGGAGGCCAAGGAACTAGAATAGCAGGGCAGAGGCCCGAGAGAAGAGGGTCACGATTAGGAATCTGGAGGGCTACAGAGCCCACTGCAAGGCTTCAGCAGAGCACCGATGGGTGCAGATATTGGAGCACACTACCAAGGGCAGAGAAAAACACCATCCCCCAATTGTTAAAAAATTATTATACTTCAGTTCTAGGTTACATGTGCGAAGTGCAGTTTTGTAATATAGGTATAACGTGCCATGGTGGCTTTGCTGCACCCATCACCCGTCGCTCTAACATTAGATATATTTCTCCTAATTTGTCTCCCCTAGCCCCCACCCCCCATAGGGTCCCGAGGTGTGTTATGTTCCCCTCCCTGTGTCCATGAGGGGGGGGGGGCGGGGGGGGGTGGGGGGGGGGGGGCGGGTGGGTGGGGGGGGAGGGGGGGGGGGGGGGGGGGGGGGGGGGGGGGGGGGGGGGTGGGGGGGGGGGGGGGGGGGGGGAGGGGTTCTCATTATTTCACCTCCCGCTTATAGGAGAACATGTGGTGTTTGGTTTCTGATCTTGTGATAGTTGCTGAGAATGATGGTTCCAGCTTCATCAATGTCCCTGCCAAAGGATATGACCTCTTCCTTTTTTATGGCTGCATAGTCAATCCCATGGGTGTATATGTGCCACATTTTCTTAATCCAGTCCTATCAATTGAGTGGACATTGGGTTGGGTCAAGTCTTTGCTATTGTGAATAGTGACACAATAAACTATGTGTGCATGCATTTTATTGTAGAAAGTGATTTATTAATCCACATTTTTTTTTTTTTTTTTTTTTTTATCCTTTGGGATAGTCCCAGTAATGGGATTGCTGGGTCAAAGTATTTCTAGTTCAGAACCTTGAGGAATTCGCCACACTGTCTTCCACAATGTGAAAAAATTTTACACCCCCACCAATGGTGTAAAAGTGCCTTCTACTTTTCCACAAACCTTCGCCAGCACTGTTGTTTCCTGACTTTTTAATGAATCGACATTCTAACTGGTGTGATTGTGATTTTGATTTGCATTTCTCTTATGACCAGTCATAATGAGCATTTTTTCACATGTCTGTTGCCTGCATAAATGTCTTCTTTTGAGAAGTGTCTGTTCATATTCTTTGCCCATTTTTTGATGGGGCTATTTGCTTTTTTCTTGTAAATTTGTTTAAGTTCTTTGTAGATTCTGAATATTAGCGTTTTGTCAGACGTATAGATTACAAAAAATTTTCTCCCATTCTGTAGGTTGCCTATTCACTCTGATGATAGTTTCTTTTGCTGTGCAGAAGCTCTTTAGTTTAATTAGGTTGCATTGGTCAATTTTGGCTTTTATTGCCATTGCTTTTGGTGTTTTAGACATGAAGTCTTTGCCCATGCCTATGTCCTGAATGGTATTGCCCAGGTTTTCTTCCAGGATTTTATGGTCCTAGGTCTTATGTTTAAGTCTTGGATCCATCTTGAGTTGATTTTTGTATAAGGTGTAAGGAAGGGGTCCAGTTTCAGTTTTCTGCATTTGGCTAGCCAGTTTTCTTGACACCATTTATTAAATAGGGAATCTTTTCCCCATTGCTTGTGTGTGTTAGAGTTGTCAAAGATCAGATACCACCCACCCAAAATTAGAGGAATATACTCTAGGGGGCAAAGAGAGTTGGGAATTATTCTTGTTCATAGCAGCCAGAGTGAAAACAGTTATAATTCATTGGAGCTTGGGTAGAGTACTCAGAAAGGTTTATATAGTAATAGGAGAAAATTAGACCTAGACCTAATGTCGTTCTGGTCTCACTTAACAAAGCTTAAAAGCAAGACATAAAAGGATCAAACTGTTTCCAATGAACTTACCTGCATCCCAGAACAAAGATCAATAATTTTAATAAGCACATACAAATATCCAGCACAAACATGGTAAATATTACAGTGTCTTGCATTTGATAAAAAATTATGAATCAGGAAAATATAACTGATAATAATAAGAAAGGCTAATTTAACATTTGAAAATCAATCAATGCAATTCTTTGTGTTGACTAGTTAAAAGGAAAAAAGGCACCTTATTATCTTGATGAATACAGAGAAAACATTACCAAAATCTAGCATCTATTTCTGATAAAAAAATCTCAGCAACCTAGGAATGGCAAGGTATTTCCTCTGCCTAATAAAAGGTGTCTAGGAGAAACCTACAGCAGACATTGCATTTAATGATGAAAGACTGAAAGACTGAATGTCTTCCTCCTAAGATCAGTGAAAAGTTAAGGATGTTTACTTTCACTATTTTTATTCAACACTGTACTGAAGAATTTGCCAAGGCAATAAGGCAAGAAAAAGAAATGAAACGTACCCAAATCATAAAGGAAGAAGTAAACCTGGCCAGGTGTGGTGGCTTATGCCTGTAATCCCCACACTTTGGGAGGCTGAAGCGGGTGGATTGCTTGAGGTCAGGAGTTCAAGACCAGCCTGGGCAACATGGCGAAACCTGTCTCTACTAAAAATACAATAATTAGCTGGGCGTGGTGGCGTGTGCCTGTAATCCCAGCTACACGGAAGGCTGAGGCAGGAGAATTGCTTGAACCCAGGAGGCAGAAGTTGCACTGAGCCGAGGTCATGCCACTGCTCTCCAGCCTAGGCAACAGACCAAGACTCGGTCTCAAAAAAAAAAAAA
>NW_016806471.1:275370-294469 GCF_001698545.2 Rhinopithecus bieti
AAAAAAAAAAAAAAAAAAAAAAAAAAAAATGTAAACCTGTCTTATTTCATAGACAACAATAATCATCTAAGAAGAAAATCCTGTGGAATATATGAAAAAGTTCAGGAAATAACTGTGGGACACAGGATATATGATCAGTACATAAAATTTAATTTCTTTTTTTTTTGAGATGGAGTCTTGCCAGTGCATTCTTACCAAGTGCACTGTGTTGCATTCTGAATTGCATTCTGTTTGTTTGCCTAACAGTGCTCATCCCGATGTGTGTTTATATACTCACTTGTTTACATATGATCACGTATGTCTTCTCAGTGACTTCCCACCTGATAGCAAACTCCATGAAGGCAGACACAGTGCCTGTTTTATTGCTTGGTGTTTGAACAGCACCTGTTACTAGCACATAGTAATATCCAATAGATGGTACTTGTTGTTATCATAGCAGGGAGTCAGTAAAGGAATAAAATTAAATTAACAGATGAACTAGTAATTTTGCAGTTGAAGAAACTGAGGTTCAGATATGGTCACTCACTGACCTGAGGCCACATGACTAATTGAGGTTCCACTGCAGGTCCCAGCTCCCATGTAAACATGCTGCTCGCTATGTTTCTGTCCTGAAAGCAGTGGAGTGGCATTTCAAGGAGTGTTTCCCTCCCTGGCTCAGGAGAAGCTTATGTTTCTGTACCAAATGTTACTCCCTGTCTTACAAAATTTGGGAGAGGAATAAAGAGGCAGCCTGAATGGCTCTAATCCAGGGCTGATGCATAGTTAAGCTGTCCTGGAGCCCTGCAGGCAGCCTGTGAATTATTAGAATGTATCTGCCACATATGGTTTCTACACACTGTGTGGAATGTGTAGCCATGGAGTTCAAACCAAGACCTCACATTTACAGGGTTGTAAAGATGTAGACAGACCGGTGGATCTTGTTTCTATTCCACCCGAAGGCTAAGGTTGCCTCGCATAGATCTTTGAGAGGAGGACAGGGCTAAGAACTACTGCTTTGTCGTGGAGCTTCATGAAAGCAGATGAATCCATGTGTCTTTGCCAGAGTTACTGTGATGTATCCAGTCAGATACTTAAGATCATGTATCCCCATCAACTCATTTAGTAGGAATAAGATATTTATATATCATCCTGCAAGGTGGTCCGTATGACCTCTTTCAACAGAAAATGTCAAGTGTAGCACTGAGTTTTCATTTAACAAGCAATGAGAAGATGCAATTTATTTTTCTTTCTAAATTTTTTTTTCTTGGAGCTCACCCTGCACCCAGCGGTCAATGTGGTCTGAAGACTCAGACCAAGTGGCTCTGAGAGGCTATGATGCCCTTCATTAAATGTGGTCCCTGCTGCAGACAGTAAGAAGCTGAGGATCCTGTGTCTGCAGTTGCCTAAAGCAGAATCTTTACCACCTGCAACCTGTATCCAGAAAATACATCCTTGTCCCTTGACTGAGGCAAATCTCAAACTCCTGCTGAGATCCTAGTACTCAGATCTGACTCTGACTCTCCATAGACTTTTGTGGCAGAGCTGGGTTTTTATTTAAGTGGTCTTGGACACCTTTTCTTGCAACCTTCAGAGAAGGAAATGAGAGTACATGGTATTAACACCCCAGGATGTAGGTGAAAGAGTAGAGACATTGGACTCAGAGAATGCTGTTGTCAAATCCAGGAATTGTTTCCTTCCTACCTGATGGCTTTGAACCAGTTAGTTAACCTCTGTTCCTCACTTTCTTTGCCTTTAAAATGTGGAGAATAATAACCACCTCTAAGGGAAATGACAAAGGTTAATATATATTATGATTATATGTTAAATTACTATAATATATACTACACCCTCTGGGAGGAGTCTATTACCATGGTTGGCACATAGTAGGAACTCAGGAAGTGGTAACTAAGATCACTTATCATATCCATTAATTGCAAAAACATGTTCATCACAGCGTTTTAAACACAAACCTTGGAAGTGACGTTAATGTATACCAATAAAAATGGCATCCACTCCTGTGATGAAATATTGTACAACCATTGCAAATCATGATTCTTAAAGAAATGGGAAAATGCTCACAAAAGAAATGTCAAGTTTGAAAAAGATTCAAATCATAAATATATATCTTAATTTATGCAAGATAAACAAAAGGATGCTATGCACATATATAAATAGGACTCCATCCACTCCCTCAAAAGGATTTGCAAAAATATATCCCTGAAAGTTATCATTTATCTAAATGGCAAGAGTAGGGGCGGTTTTCATTTTGTTTATTCTTTTTTGTGCTTTTCAGATTTCCCACAATGAACATTGCCTGCAATTATAATACAAGAAAAAGCAAACATTATTACTTTAAAAAAATGATATGAGAAGCTACACCTCATTTTTCACAAAGCAACAGCTGCTGAGAAGCATTCGCTTTCTGCTATGTGCATTCAAATGCCCCAGCCATGGCCTGGCAAGGTTGGGGGACAGCAGTGGCCCCCAGTCTGCCAGGCCAGCATCACAGATGGGCTCTCCACTGCACAGGGAGTGTCCAAGCCTTGCCAGGCTGTGGTTCCCTCCTCCTCTCTGCTGGCGTTTCCTCTGGTATTTATTCACTCACATAGCCTATAGAGTTAAAAGAGGTTTGTTTCTTTTCAGGCTGTTGAGTGCAGCCAGGGTAATTTAGTAGAAAAATGTCATGCTAATGCAATTCAAAGTTCAAATGATCTTTCATTTCGAGGGAAAGAAGAATGTGTGTGCAGTTGGAATGTTAAAACTCACTACTTGCCCTGCAATTCAAATAGAAATATGAGCTGCAGGGGCTACATAAGTCACATGAAGTACTGTGAGTGAAATGCACAAAATGAATAAAAATGATCCGGAAGCCGTTTATTAGCATTGCTGGGGGCCAGCACCAAACAAGAACTGTGGCCGTCAGAAGCTGCGTTGAGAAGGAGTGTTTGCATAAAATTACAATAATCCTGAAATAATGAGGAAGGAAGTGATCAGCGAGGTCCTTCTTACCAATGTCTTGAATGCCGCCCTCAGACCCCCGGAGAGCTGTGCCCTTTCCCAGCTCACATTCCCTTCCCTCCTCTCTCTGCCTGGCTTGGCTGCACTTGCAGGTGGGTGGGTGGCAGTGAAGCTGGGGGAGAGGCTGCGTGTGCCTCCGCACTGCTATCTTGGAGTTTGAGGGGAGATGGAAAGATGGATGGAGAAGTTATGGTCACTGGGCTTAGTTCAGGCCACCCACAAGAAGATAAGAGAGTGTGGTTGGCACCTGGGCAGGGGAGAGAGCTCCTCATCCCTCACTGGTGCACAGAAGGCAGGTCTGTCCTTGGAGAGTTCACTCTCCTCCACTCCACTTCTGGTTTCTCGTCCACCCCTGCCACAAAGAAGTGCTCAAAGGAACAGGTGTCAATTGTTTCTCTCTCTCTTTTTTTTTTTTTTTGAGACAGGGTCTTGCTTTGTTGCCCAGGCTGGAGTGCCTGGCATGGTCATCGCTCACTGACACCTTGAATTCCTGGGTTTAAGCAATCCTCTTGCTTCAGCCTCTCCAGTAGCTGGGACTACAGGTGCAGGCCACCACACCTGGCTAATTTTATTTTCTGTAGAGACAGGGTCTTGCTGTGTTGCCCAGGCTGGTCTCAAGCTCCTGGCTTCAAATGATCTCCCCACTTTGGCCTCCCAAAGCCCTGGGATTACAGGTGTGAGACACCACACCAGGCCAGTTACTTATATCTCAATATGAAATTTCCACCTTGTTTCTGCTCATAATGGATTAACATTTTCAGACATAGCTATTATGACCCATTGAAATCCTTTATTGCAGCCCCAACTTGTGAAAAGGATGGGAGGCAGCAATGTAGATAATTTGCCCAAGTTTCTTCCTTTAGTCTTAAAAATTGAATTCTATTTACCTCCAAGAGATCATCTCGGGTCACCATCTACACAACCTGCTTTGATGTTATTATTACATTCTCTATCATTGTTACAAACAAAACTAGGTTCCCCCCGGAAAAAAATTCCTATGTCAAAGCCCCAATCCCTGATGTGACTGCATTTGAAGACAGGGTCTAGGAAGTAGTAATTGAGGTTAAATGATCATAAGGGTGGGACCCTGATTTGTAGGCATGCGAAGAAGAGGACCTGTGAGCACACAGTGAGATGCTGGCCCCCTACAAGCTAAGAAAAGAGGCCTCAGAATAAAATCTACCTTGCTGGCACCTTGCTCGTGGACTGACTTCCCAGACTCCAGAACTGTAAGAAATAAATTTCTGTTGTTTAAGCTACCCAGTCTGTGGTATTTTGTTATGGCAGCCTGAGAAGACTAATATAATCTTTTATAAACAAGCAAATCCCAAAGGAACAGTGGGGATGGTACAAATGTGTGTGTGTGTGTATGTATGTGTGTGTGTATAGGCAGGAGTACAGGTGTTCTTTCTTTAGAGAGTTAATTTTCTGTTATGTTTCATGTTTCATCTAAGTGGGTTGAAATTTTTTCCTATATATATTTTATTGTGTGATAGAGGAATGGAATGTGTAGATTTGGTGGCAGTGGTGGGAGGGGGTTTTTAGGCGATAAGAAAGGAGAATGAAGAGGAACTATTTTTCTTTTCATTTTGTATCTGGTCCCAAGAGCTGAAAGAAAAGAATTGTAATTATTTATATGTGCATATCCCAATGTATCTGTTCTGCATTGTTTCCCAAGTTGTCTTCCATAGTATACTAGTTCTGCAAAAGAATATTAATGAAAGGTGTTAAAAAATACCTTTGGTCATGTGAGTTTATGAACTGCTTTGTATGATTTTTCAAAGCCCATGCATCCCGCCTCTCCAAGGGGCAGACATGACCCCACAATAGGTCCCAACCTATTTGACCAGGACGTCATTTTCACCATTCGTTTTGGGAGTCACACTCAGGACCATGATGCCGCCATGGAAAGCCATGGACTAGAAGTCACAAACTCCAGTCTAGACATGTTTTTCTACTCATTTGCTGCACAATCATAAGCACATCACCTCTTGGTAGCTCAACTGCTTTGCTATGAAATGAATGACTGACTTGCTTAGTCGTGGTTCTCCTCTCTCCTCTTGCATCCTGTGGTTACGGCTCCATGACTTCATGGCTCTACTCACCCATTTGTACTCTAGGGCAAGGCATCCATTTCCCCATCTACTCATAAGTATAGAAATGCTCAACCTACCTTCCACAGAGGTCTCTTGTCAAGAGCAAATGAGTTAATGCAGGTGAAAGTACTTAGAAAAAATAAAGGGCTAAAAAATTTCTATTGCCTGCAGGGAAAGGGTTATGACTTCCCTGTCATTCTATGTGCTTCACAAACTCGGTAAAACCCGGTGTGAAGGATGAGGTACCACTCAGAGCTCAAGCTCTGGAGTCAGATTGCTTGGACTCAAATCCCAACTTTGCCCTTCATTGTGAAATGACCTTGGGTATGTTACTAACATTTTGTGGCTCTATTTCCTCAGCAGTAAAGTGGAAATACTTTCTCCCATAATTGCAATGAGGAATAAATGAGGAATATAGGTAAGGTGCTGAAAATGGCACATGGTATTTAGTAAACTCCCAGGAAATGTCAGCTCTTCTCTTTCTTCTCCTCCTCATCTTCCTCCTTCTCCTCTGTCTTCTTCATCAAATAAACGAATAGCAACGGCAATGATAACAACCACCAACAAAATAAAATATAAAAAGATGGGACTGTGGGGATGGTCAGGCCATGGTTAGCTTAAAGGCTCTTAACTCTTCAAACAGGCTAGATTTCAAATGAGCCCAAACTATCTGCTGGCTCCTGTGAGCTAATAAGTTAAACACATGGATTGGCCCTGCTATGACCAAATATTCATTGAGCTCTCCATTTGCAGGTCACAGGGCCAATTGTCAGACATGATAAAAAGTCAGAGATCTCCCCCTTAAGGAGATTACAATTTAGAGATAAATAAAAATTGTAAGCTCCTCAAACAATCAGAGGAAAACAAACAGTGGTCTGCCTTGCTTTGGCGAGTCTGTGAAAGCTCATGGAAAGAGTCATAGTTGAAGGTTTTATAGAAGAGGTGGGTTTGACCTTGAGAGAGATGGATTTGGAAAACAAGGAGGAGAACATCAGGAGTAAAGAAACAGAAACAGGCATGTTGTATTGGGGGCAGAAGAGGACACCAAAAAGTGTAGACTCAGGTAACAAGTGGTGGGACACTTGCCTTGGAAGGTAGGTCCTTGAGTATGAGTCAGAGGAATTCAGACTTCACACAAGAAAATTCAGCAGAAGACAAATTGCTTTTCCTTTTAAACTGTCTGCTTTCTCCATGTGAAATTAGAAAGGTCATACAATGAAAGTGAGTCATCACTCTTTTCCACTCACTTAGCATTCAGCATAAATCTATGTTTGCCTTGGGTGAATGGGCAGGTAGTTATTTGCAAGGCTGAATCAGGTAATGCAGCTAGATCTAGTTGCTGCTGTTAGTCCTCCACTCCCTAAAACCAGCTGGTGTTCATTCGATGGGAATGTACCAGCACTGGAGGGTTGGTGACAATGGTGTTCTTGAAAAAGGGTGAGAATAGAGTCCTTTGTTATTGTAGATACTCTCATGGAAGAGCTGGTTTCTGAAACCTTGAAAGTGGGGAAACCGCTCCTGGAGTAGTGCAGGGATGTCTGGAATTTTAACTTATACTGCTCAACTTTTATCTTATACTTATACCACTGGATAGATGATTGTATCAGAGAGCAGGTAGAAGTGCTTTTATGAGAATTAATAAAACTAGGATAAATCATCTTCACCTTATACCTCTTAGAAATTTGGACTTTAAATTTGGGGCATTTAAAAGCCCATTAAACATGGTCACTGTGTCCCTGTCGATTGCATCAACCCGGTGCTCTCCACTGTCAGCAGTACCAGCCTCCTTCCTTGCCCAACCTGGTCACCAACGTGACCAGTCAGCTATTTAAGCAGAAATTATCTTTTGTGAAAATCTATATATTATTTAATGCCTTTGCCCTTTGCCTCAGCTCTTTCTTTCCACGAGCTCCTCAGCCAGGATTTCAATCTGCTTTGGATGCTTTGCAAAAAGAAATGCACAGCAAACCCCATTGGGAATTGTGACTCTCTGTTCCTGGTTTCAGGAGTCTTGTAATTTATAGTGCTTCCGTGCTGGGGCTCTGCAGCTCTTTAATGGGGCCTTGCGGTAAAGTTTGGGTAGGAAAAAATCATTTCACTTAGAAATGGTTCTGCTTTGACGATCTCTGTTTTACTGGGAGTTTTTCTTCTTTGTCTTTAAAGCCAGAGCCATTTCCTAGAATAAATGTTGCCTGAACACGGGAGAAGAAAGTAGAGAATCAAGTCTTGGGGAAGATACAGACTCCAGCAGTGCATCCAAATGGCTTTGGCAGTTCATAGATCAATCAACAAATATTTGATAATTGCTGACCACATGTAAGGCATAATGTTAGGGACTGTGGAAAGTATCAAAAACGTGAATGGAATCTTGTCTGTTCACTCTCAAAAAACGCAATAGCTTTTGACCAGGTGTGGTGGCTCACAGCTGTAATCCCAGCACTATGAGAGGTCAAGACATGAGGATCACTTGAGGCCAGGAGTTCAAGGTCAGCCAGGACAACAGAGCAGGACATTGTCTCTACAAATAAAAAAATAAAAAAATGAAATAAATGAAAAAGAAAAAAAATTGAAAAGAAAACCAGCCAGTTGTGGTGCATGTGCCTGTGGTCCCATCTACTTAGGAGGCTGAGGTAGGAGTATTCCTTGAGCCTAGGAGTTTGAGGTTGCAGTGAGCTATGACTGTGCCATTGCACTCCAGCCTAGGTTATAAAGCGAGATCCTATCTCTAAACATAAATACGTAAATAAATAATACAAAATTCAAAAACTCAATACCTTTTTATAATTCAGCAAATTCAAGCCAAATTCATTGCCCTGGTGTCTAAGGCATCACATAGATGACTCCAACCAGTGGACTTTTCTGCACATGCCTGTGTGCCTCCACCTGTATTACCTCATGTTCTTTTTATCTGAGGATAAATGCCCCGTAAGATACATGAACACCTACCCCCAACACTTCTGTTGACTAAATTCTGTTCATTTTATAGATCACCTTCACACACCACCTCCCCCAGGAAGCATGCCCTGATTGACCCTCAGTTGTGTGTGAACTTTCTCCCTTTCAACCCCCATGGTACCTTGTATTTTGTTTTCTAAAGAGAATACTGCTTGACTGAGTAGGAAGATCAAAATGCATTTGCTGATTGACCAGTTTAATAGGGTTGAAGGTCTCTTAGGATCTTATAGGATCATCAATATCAACATGATGGGGAGAAGACTTAGTTCTGGCGAGAATACCAATTCAGAGGTTTAGAGCAAGGGAAATCTAACTGAATTGTCAAAAAGATAAAACAGAGTTTAGAGGTGTGTAGGTTCATAGCCACACATAAGAGCGATATTTCTGCAAACAGCCCAGAATGTATTATACTGACATAAGTATTGCTCTTCAAGGTGGTCTCCTTCAGAGACTGACTTCCCTGAGGTTGCCAGTAAGCAAGATACTAGCATCAAGAAGATCCGAACCCTGGGTGCCCTCCCTCCAATCCACATCTCACCATTTGCTGCTATTGGAACATAAGTCAATCTACACAGTTTCCACTCAGCTGAGTGTCAGGGACACCAATAATGTCCACAGGACTTTAGAGCATTGAGGAGAAAGTAAAAGGCAAACTGTGTTCATTATGATTTTACAATTATGCTGGGAGAGGCGGGTGAAAATATCAAATTAAAATGCATACCTGTCCATGATGAGGTGGTGAAATGACTCACCCAGACAAGAAAGGCTATTTGAATTTATGGAGGAAGGGTGTGCGTGGGAATTGAGCAGGGGGAAAGGTCAGATGTCGAAACTGAGAGGGTCCCTGAAAGACTTCAGGGAATGGAGACGGGGGCTTGGTCTTCTGGCTTGGGGATCTGAAATGTTTAAAATTGTAACTCTCAATTTCACTGCCCACATTTGAACGTTTTTAGACCTATATCTTCTCTAATTAACCCTGTCTCTGGACTCTTTCTTTTGGTACCTACTGTCAGTGTACTCACAGTCTCTCAGGCAAAAGAACTCAGTCAGTTCTCCCTTTTTCTCTCACTAGACACCTGTATCTAATCAGTCACCTACGATTACGTTTCATATAGATTGCCTTTGTCTCTAAGTTCCGCCTGTGTATAGAACTTCAGGTTCTCAATGGCTTTTGCCTTTTCAATATCATTCCAGTTATCTATGGATGTGTAACAAACTACCCCCAAACTTAGTGGCTTAAAACAACACCTGCTCTATTATACCTTGTAATTTTTCAGGTCAGGAATCCTGGCCGAATAGTTTCTCTGTCTTACATGACATCCATGGAAGCATTCACTGGTGTTCACTGGACAATGCAGATCTGGACAGCATGTGGTGGCTGCATTTTTGTGTCTGTCTCCTTGTTGAGCATGGCTGGAAAGCGAAATCAGCTAGAACCATCGACCAGAGTGCTTATGTGTGGGTTTTTCAGCATGGTGACCTCAAGGTGGTCAGAACTTTTAAACAGGAGGTCAGAGCTCCCAGAGTGAAAATTCCAAGGGACAGTAAGCAGAACCTGATACTCTCTCAAGATTGGGTGTGGAAACAGCCACATCATTTCTGCCCTCTATTACTGGTGACGCAATCCCAGAACCACCCTCTAGTCAAGGGGAAGGGACAAAGACCCCACCTATGGATGGGAAGAGTGTCAAAGCAATTGTGGTCACATGTAATCTATCATGAGCATCATATTATTCATTTTGACAGCAGGAGGCAAAGGGAAGATCTTGATGCTAACTTCAGCTCTCCTGTTAGCCCACTGTGTGTACATGAGGGAACCCCTTTAAATCTCCACACCTCAGAACTTCTGCAGTGATGGATGGGTTCCATGGTTCTCAAAACTTGTTAGACTAGCCAATTATCAGGCCCCACCTCAGAAACCACTGAATCAGACATCTTGGGTGGGACCCAGCAATTTGTATTTTACCAAGCCCGTCAGGTGATTCTGATGTGTGTAAGGGTTAAAGAAGCCCTGGGGTTGGTTCCTTTCAGCAGGCTTTCTGTGAGTCTAACTATAGAAGCACCCTTTCATGCCACATGACCATAATTAATAGCCAATTAATTGAAAAAGAATTAATTAAAATTAATAAATGCTACTTACATTTGTGAAACTTTTAATGAAAGGAAGTCAATCTTTTGATGTAGGGTCAAGGCCTTTCTTTGAGTGTGAGTCTGCTGGTTGGATTTCCATGACAGCTTTTCTGCATAACCCATATATTTAATGCATGATCTAAGGTTTTCAGGTTTTTTAAAAGTACAGCAAGAACTAAAGACTTTACAAAGGAATCTGAACAGTTCATTTGAGTGACTCATCTTTCTTGACTATTTCTGAATGTCTGACTTGGCTTACATAACAATAACATTTGTAATATTTAATTAAATTAAATCATTGCAATGACAAGAATAACTGGAATAAATGAGTTTGGGAACAAAGTCAACTGAAGGAAACAGAAGGCTTGGGACACTAGGTGGTTTTCTACTCATCACAAGCATCACTTGGCCATGGATGTCAACTGCTTTAAGGACAGCAGGGAGAATACTGGTGTATGTGGAGAGTTGGTTGAGTGGACATTGAATAAGAGAGCTTCTCCTGCACTGCTGGTTCTTCTTGACCAGAATTCTTGTCTTCTTCCCTCTCTTTTATTGCATCCTTGACACATGTTTAATTCAAGCCCTTTTCACCTAACCCTCAACTATTACAAAAGCACCCTATGTGGTCTCACTGTTTCCACACTTACCTCCTGGTGTCTGCATAAATTCATGCTTACAAAAGCCATGCCAATCCATTCTTAGCAGGGTGGAATGAAAAGAACACTGGATTAAGAAGCTAAGGACCTGATTTGGGTCCTAATATACTATTTCTAGTTGTGTGTCATTGGACAACTCATTTAACTTCTCCAAGCTCTTTCCCTCAAGCAAAGATACAGCAACTTGTGCTACACACACTTCAGAGGGGATCTTGAAGATCAAGAGGATTTAAATAGGTGAAAATGTTGTGAAACCTGAATAGAACACTCCAATTCTAAGTTGTTTCTTTCCTCACTGTGTGATAACTTTCAGTCTTTTCAGCCTAGCACCCAACAATCTAGTTCTAGCTTATCTTCTCAGCATCTTCCTCAAAGATCCTAGAAGTGTCCTTCCCACCCTAGCAAGACTGTTCTACTCAAGATCCCATGCACAGACCTAAGTTGTCTATGTCGATGCCTTTGGTCACTGTTCCCTAAAATGTCTTTTTCCTTTTCTATAACTGGGTTGGTCTATCCCCATCTGCGTGGGCATTTCCATGAGACACAGACTCACAAAGAATGGGCAGAATGCAAGCTACCTCCTGGCCTCTGAAGACCAAGTGGAGAAGAAAACAGGTTTCTAACCAAAGAAGAAAGTTCTGAGTTATAATTTCTCAGCACACTAGGCAAGGTGCGGCACACCTTGACAGTTAGAGAAGAGTATTTCGTCCTGAAAACCTGCAGCTCACCAATGAAATTATACCCTTCCTTGTTTTATTGGGACAAGACTGCACATTTGTCAGTGGAACTTAGAAGATGCAGCTACTAGTAGCAACATAAACTAGGTATATGCTGAGCCCTATCAGGTCATCTATTCTGTGGTCATCTGGTGGTTGGGATTATTCTTAGTGAGACAAGCCAGGCATCAAGAGGCTGAACAGCTCAAATACCAAGTAAGACTCAAATCCTTTTACTATGTGTATATTAAAATCTGGTCACACTCTTAGGGTTTAAACATGGCACTGAAGTCTTGGATTCCATTCAGATGCAAGCGACAGAAAACCTAAGAGAGGCCTTCATAAATAAGAGGTTAATTTATGCAGTGCAACATGAGTTTTGGCAATCGGCCGTCCTCTGGTGCAGCTGCTCAAATAGGCCACTGAAGGCTCAGACTCCTCTCTCTTCCTGCTCCATCATCTTTCATATCTTTAGCTTTTATTTTCCATTGCAGGGTGGCTGCCAGGCCTTCAGGCATCAGATCACATTCCAGGCAGTAAGAAGGGAAAGGGCAAAGTGGCAGAGCACATGACACTGAGCCTGTTCCTTTCCTGGAAGCAGGGCTATATTTACCCGTAGTTCATATCCGGTGTCTTTTATACTTGGTGGTTATTTATTTATTTTAAAAATTACCCTTGCTTAAATGCCCCACCTGCTAACTTCTACTTTATTTATCATCTAGTTCTGGGTTACATAGACACCCTTGCCTGGGATAGAGTTGGAAACTGAGTATTTTTACCTGGGTACATTGCCATCCTCAAACAGGTTTGAGATTCTGTCAAAGAGAAGACAACAGCAGATATTGAGCAAGCAATTAATCATCTGCCATAATGCTTCAATTCAAGCTTGTGTATTATTTTAAATTGCACCACACCACTTGGCTTTATGTTTAAAGGCTACAAGCTTCACCTGTGTCAGGGACAACTGGGTGATCAAAGAAAAAGTCTAATTTTAAGGTGATATTTACTTGGGGAACCTGAGGCCGTATGTCCTTCCAGACCCAGTTCAAATATTCCAACCTTCAAGAAATATCATTCATCCCAGTTCTCCTACTCCAACATTTACTGTTCACCCTGTCCACTTGACGTTTATCTTGGGTAAATGTCCTTCCCCACCCCAAACATATTATAAATTCCATGGGGGATAGGTTTGTATTTTCTTTTTCTTTTTTATTCCCCATGGGTCCCCAAATGGTACTGAACACAACACAGGGAAATATTAGATACTTACTGTTTGGTTCATAGGAAATGGAGTCATGGTGGTAGTTGAGTTAGATATGAATGTAGAACAGTAAGAAGGCTATGTTTCTGGGTCTAAGATTCTGGGTGACAGAGTAATGAAAGATAAAGTTAGTTCATTCATTTAACCCTTTAATGTATTTATTGAATACCTATTCTATGCTAGACAAAAATACAACTGTCCTAGATTCTGTATTCTATTGACCTAGCAGCATAGACAGGATCAAATACCAACAAGATAATTTTGCAAAAATTTATAGTTCTAGGCTTTCTCTAGATTGAACAATTTCCATCTGCTTGGCACATGGATAGAAGCACATACTGGTTGAGCCTGGTGTGATTCTGGCTGTCAGACTTCATCTTTGCCATCAAACGTGATCACATTCACTTAATTCTCAGAGAAGCCGTTTGCTTTCTCATTATATTTGAGGAAACTGAGGCCAAGAGCAGTGGTGGGTTGCTCCAGGACACATGGCCAGTTGGTGGTAGAACTGGATTTCTACCCAGTGCATAGAAGGTCAGCCTCACTCCTGCTCTCCAGTCCCTGCCCTTCCAGAGTGAGCCCTAATTGTCCAAGAGAGCGATGATGATGTCTCCCAAGAAGTACACGGAAGGCAGAGAGCACGTCTTGGAGCCTCATGGACTCTTATGCATATCACGGTTATTGTTTTTTGTTAAGTGAAGCAAAGAGGAGGCGTGGGGAGAAGAGACTGCTTTCAAACCTTCTGATTCTCATGAGTGCTGCTTTGCCTCTACCATGGCTGGCTCAGCCCAGGCACACAGACAGGTGTTTTGCATGGGGGGAGCAGCAGCTGTGTCTGGCAGGGGTCAGAGGCTCCCTTTCCACACACTATCTCTGGCTAATGATCCGATCCCAGCACTGATAGCTCGACTCACACATTCTCTTGTGGAAGGCAGACCTTCAACAAGCTGAACTGTTCTCAGCTACCCAGTGTCTTGACATAGGAGGAACATGCAGTGACGTGAGTGTCCTTCAGGTGCCTGCCTCATGCTCAGAACTAGATACTAGGGAAATAGAGGTGAATACATTGCACAAAACTCCCTGACCTCAGGGAGGCTACGACATAATAAGTAGATTAATTCAATCAGGTAGTCAGGCTTTGAAGAAAGGAGGTGGGACTGGTCATGAAGTTAGAGATTTGGGTGTCCTGGGACAGATGGTGGTCAGAAAAATGTCAGCCTTCTTGCATGGTAGGGAGGCTGAGAAGGAGTTCGCTGGAGTCTAGGGTCAGTGTAAGGATCAACCCTGGAGCACACAGAAAGTGAAGGTTGGATTAGGTGGTGTGCATCACACGTTGCTCCTAAGGTCACACTTTTATTTGGGACCATGGAAACTGGTCCGAAACAAACCAATGACTTCTTTACGCTCTGAGGAAGATAAAGAAAACCTTTGCTGGGCATGATGGCTTATACCTGTCATCCCAGCATTTTGGGAAGTCAAGGTGGGAGGATCGCTTGAGGCCAGGAATTTGAGACCAGCCTGGGCAACATAGTGAGACCCTGTCTCTACAAAAAATAATAAAAACTATTAGCTGAGCCTGGTGGTGTACACAGTGTTTAGTCCCAGCTACTCAGGAGGCTGAGGCAGGAGGATCGTTTGACCTCAGGAATTTGAGATTGCAGTGAGCTATGATCGCACCACTGCACTCCAGCCTGGGTGACAGAGCGAGAACCTGCCTCTTAAAAAAACCTTATTGAATTTCTCTGGAACATAAGTATGTTGATGCTGGCTTGGATCAGGGCATCCTTGGTGCCTGGCACTTGCTACATGTGCAGCAAATATTTACTGAATGAATTGCTGAATGAACTTGAGAAGGCTCAGGCACTGCACTTCTGCATATACTTCCATTTTCTCCATCACATCTAATTGTGTTTATATGAGGAAAGAATAGTGCTGTGGTCTGTATGTTTATGTCCCCACCCAAATTCAAATATTGAAGTCCTGTCCCTCAAGATGATGGTACTAAGAGGTGCAGACTCTGGGAGATGATTAGATCATGGAGGCAGAGACCTCATGAATGGGATTAGTGTCCTCATGAAAGGCTTCAGAGAGACCCCTGGCCCTTCCGGCATGTGGAGTCATAGTAAGAAGATGCCATCTATGAGGATATGAGCCCTCACCAGACACCCAATCTGCTGATTCCCTCATCTTGGACTTCCCATCCTCCAGAACTGTAAGAATACAATTTTTGTTGTTTACAAGCCACCCAGTTGAGAGCATTTTGTTATGGCAGCCTGAACAGACTAAGACACATGCTGATTCCTATTTTTCCATTGGAAACCTGGGACATGGAGCTATTAAGGGTATAAATAGTAGAATTAGGATCTGAAGTCATGGTTGGGTCTCTGCAAGGTCAGGACTCTTTCTTCTTCTTGCTTCAGCTTTTCCGTCTTCTCAACCCTGGCTTCTCACCCAAGGCTGCTAGACTTCGCTATCATAAGACCAGTGGTCCCCAACCTTTTTGGCACCAGTGACTGGTTTTGTGGAAGACAGTTTTTCCATGGATGGGGGGTGGGGGGTGGTTTTGGGATGAAACTGTTCCAACTCAGATCAGGCATTAGGTTCTCACAAGAATCTCACAGCCTACGTCATTTGCATGTGCAGTTCACAATAGGGTTCAGCTCCTATGAGAATTTAATGCCGCCACTGATCTAACAGGAGGTGGAGCTCAGGCAGTAATGCTCGCTGGCCTGCCGCTCACCTCCTGCTGTGTGGCCTGGTTCCTAACAGGCCACTGACTGGTACTGGTCTGTGGCCTGCAGGTGAGGACCCCTGTATGAGACAATGTCTTGACCCTGGGAACCCTGTGAACCCCGAGCCACCAGTGTGTCCCCTGATTCTCTAGGGAAACATAGTTTTACGTTCTTGTACTTGGTTTTGGGGATGTCCACACACTGTGTGCATAGAAGGGGGTATCTAAGTGTGTGTTGGGATAGGGATGACTTCAGTGGGAAAGTACATCAGCTGCTTCACAGAAAATAACTCAACCAATGTAAAAAAATAAAAGTTCTGATGTGAGAGGGAGAGGAAATACTGATGCTGTGAACGGAACAGTGTTCCTCCAAAATGCTTATGTTGAAGTCCTAACCCCTAATAGGATGGTATTTGAAGGTGGGGCTTTGGAGAGGTAATTAGGTTTCAATGAGGCCCTGAGGGAGAGTTTACGATGGAGTAGTGCCTTTGTCAGAAAAGACACAAGAGCTCTCTCACTCTCTCTCTCTCTCTCCTTTTCACACAAATAAGAGGTCACATGGACACACAGGGATGATAGCAACCTACAAGCCAAGAGAAGAGGCCTCGGAATGAAACCCACCTTGCTGGCACCTTGATCTTGGACTCCCCAGCCTCCAGAACTATGAGAAATTAATTACTATTGTTTAAACCACACAGTCTCTAGTATTTTACTATAGCAGCCTGTGCAAACTAAGACAACTGCTCATCTGAAAAGATAAAGTATCCTGTTTCAAAGGCTAGCATGCCTTAGACTCTGTCAAACCAAATAGGCCAGGAGCAGGATATAAGAGAATATTGTATACTTGGGCAGGGATGAGTGCGTCTGCAGCTGACCGTTTTCCTGGGGGTGTCTGTGCTGAGGCCCATCCCTGAGGGGTGGTCTATGGCTTATTCCCCCACTCCTGGGATGGGCTTATATAACTCAGGTCTACCTTCACTGTATATCTCCATCTCTATCTCTATTACCTACCGCCATCTGTCCTATTGATCATTCTAATATTTGTCTCCAGCCTGTAACTCTCTCCTAGAACCACCTGCCACTGTGACCAGACTTACAAGCCATCTCCCCAGGGATAACAACCCTGGGACTTCAACACTGGTTCTGCCATGTGTCTGTCTTTCTCCTCTGTCTGGGCTCCGGGAATGGCATTGCCATGTAACTCAGGTCCATGGGAGAAACATGGGCTCCTCCTCCCCTCACACCTCACTTCTGATATATCACTTAGGCGATTCATTCTGTCTCCTAAACACCTACTGAGCCCAGATCCGAGTCTCCACCTTCTCTGGATCCACATGAGTCCTTGCTGTTGCTGTCTCTTGCCACGACTTCTGCAGAGGCCTCCTCACTGGCCTCCCCACTCTTAACGCCCTACTTCAGCTCATTTGCCTAAGTGGTCTTTAAATAATGTAAATCTCATCATTTCACATTCTTGATAAATGCTCTTCAGCACTTACCCATTTGATGGAGGAGGAAGTCCTTACTCCACAGCTAGGTTATGGATCTGGCCTCAGTTCAATGTTGTGCCTCATTTCTTGCCCTAAACTTTTCTTCCCTGACCATCCCTGTTCTCGGCTAGCCAGAGTAGAAGAGAACAGAAGAAAGCCCCAAATGTGCCCAGTCTCTTGCCTCCAGCCCTGGGCCCATGGTGTTCCCAGTGCCGGAACCCCTCCTTCTTTCCTTCCCGTCATCTCCACATTGTCATCCACTCAGTCCTTTTGCAAGGTTCACTCCTACTTATTACTTTTTTATGCAGCATTTTTTATTGTGGTAAAATATACATAACCAAAAATTTACCATCTAAACTTAATTTTTTTTTTTTTTTTTTTAAAGTCAGGGTCTTATTCTATCACCCAGGCTAAAGGGCAGTGTGTGATCATAGCTCACTGTAGCCTCCATCTCTGGAGCTCCAGTGATCCACCCACCTCAGCCTCCTAAGTAGCTGGAACTATAGGAGCATGCCATCATGACTGGCTAATTAATTTTTTTTTTCCCATAGAAACAGGGTCTCTTTATGCTGCCCAGGCTGGTGTTGAGCCCATGACCTCAAATCATCTTCCTGCCTGGTCCTCCCAAACTGATAGGATTACAGGTGTGAACCACTGCACCTGGCTGCCACTAAACCTTTTTTTTTTTTTTTTTTTTTGAGACGAAGATTCACTCTTATTGCTCAGGCTGGAGTGCAATGGTGCGATCTTGGCTTACTGCAACGTCTGCCTCCCGGGTTCAAGTGATTCTCCTGTCTCAACCTCCCAAGTAGCCTGGATTACAGGTGCACACCACCATGCCCAACTAATTTTTGTACTTTTAGTAGAAATGGGGTTTCATCATATTGGTCAGGCTGGTCTCGAACTTCTGACCTCAGATGAGTCACCTGCCTCAGCCTCCCAAAGTGCTGGTTTTACAGGTATAAGCCACTGCCCTGGGCCCACCTTAACCATTTTTAAATATATAGTGGCATTAAGCACACTCTGATTTTCATGCAACCATCCTCACCATTCATTTCTAGAATCTTTTTCATTATCCCAAACTAAAAATCTACCTATGAAACAGTAACATTTCCCCCTCCACCTCCTCTAGCCCCTGGGGGTCACCACTCTACTTCCAGTTTCTATGAATCCGACTCCTCCAGGTACATCCTATAAATGGGATCATGCAGTATAAATCCTTTCATGTTTGGCTTCTTCCACCTGGCATGATGTCCTCAAAGTTCGTCCACATTGCGCATGTCTAATTATTCCCTGCAACTGACACAGGCTGTCCAGGAAGGCGTCACAGAGGAGAGATTTGTTCCAGGACCTGGGGAAGATGGAGGCAAACCACCCTGATGTCTGGGGGAGCATATTCCAGGCAGAGAGAACAGCAGGCACAAAGGCTTCCAGTCACAGAGTGCCTGGCATGTGTGAGGAATAGGAAGGAGGCTGGTGTACTGGGGACAAAAATAATGGCTGATGTGGTCAAGAGATATTGGAGAAATGAATTGAGGGGAGTGAGGAGTGATTCCTGCACTGGCCTCAAGTGCAGCCCTCCCATCCAGAGGCCACATGACCCTGTTTCCTCTAGCCCCAGTTTCGATGGAGTCTTCCTAATGAGCATCCCTTGGGGGAGGCAGCGGCATCACCCACTCCAGGTCTCTTTTGTGCCCTTGTCTCACTGGGCTTCGCTGTCTGCTGCTGTTTTCCTCTTGGCTATCTGTGCTCCCATTTGGATTGTGAGTTTTATGGGGACGGGGGCTGCAGCATCTGCATTAGTTCCCGCAGTGGCCCTGGACCCTTTCACAGAGTGGCACAGTGTAGTAGATGCTGAGTGAAAGAATCAGTGAATGAACGGACAAACAAGTAAGCTGATCTCAGTGAATCCTATAATTATGCTGTGATGTGCTCAGGTGCCCACTCCTCCATTTCTCTCTTTACCCTGTAGCCCCTCAGCTCTCTCTGCTCCAGGAGGACGTCTTTCCTGACACTGTGTTACCCTCTTCCGCCTGGTGAGAACGTCTGCCTTCCAGGATGGGGTGGGGT
>NW_016806471.1:294728-317215 GCF_001698545.2 Rhinopithecus bieti
CTTCCAGGATGGGGGTGTGGGGTGGGTGGGGTTATGGTGCTTCCATTACACTGGCAAAAGAAGCTTGTCTGCTCTGTTGGTGAAATCAACAGACCAGCAATTCCATGAAAGCCTAGACGAACGCTCAGGGTTCCCATCATCTCTGGTGAGAAACACTGGCCTCGAGAGCAGACCTTCCATCTAGAGACCACACATCCCCTTTTACCTCCCTAGACCCAGTCTCAAACATACAGCTCGGGTGCTAGGAAATCAGGTCACCAGACATTCCATCTTCTGGAGGCTCCTAGGAAGCATCACACACAGCAGGCCTTTTGTGGCCTGTCCGCTGCAGAGCACCACTGTCTGGCTCTGAGGTCGTTATGAAGTCTCCTTGTTGTTACCAGCACGACAGCTGCTTTGCCCAGCAAGTCCCTGTTCTATGCAAACTGGCTAGGTGCCATTGCCATGACATTCATAAGAGTATGCATTCAGAGGATTAAGAGGTCCTGGGTAGCTACTGTTGTTCTCCAAGGCTTTAGACACCCACCAGAGCTTCTCGGACATTAGGGCAACCATGAGAACAAAGCATGAATCATCAGCCCCCGAGATGTGTTTTCTTGGCCGTGTCCCTCCACCTGCACTTTGAGTGATATGGTACAGCTGTTGTTGGAAAACACAGAATTCATCAACAACATGTGTGAAAGAAAAGAAGCCGTGTTACCTGAAAGCTTTCTACATTTTAGTATTTTTCTAGTGAGTGAAGTAGGAGAAACTCTTTCCTTCCAGTTTGCTGATTTTAGTGGAGAATTCCTATTCATTGGATACAGCTGAAGGAAGGGCTGGGGCAGTGCTGTAGGTCTGCATAGCCAGCTCCATGCTCCTGTCTCCATATTGGTCCTGTACTTCTCCCCGCAGACCATCTGTGGAAACTGTCAGGGACGGAAGGGAGACCTTCCAATTGACACCTCTTCTTTTGCATACACGGAAACAAACTAGTAGACAGGGCAGAGATGGAACCAGAGCCTACGGCTCAAAACAGAATGACAAAAGGTGCATCTCTTTTGGTTCATTTCTTCCTGTTGGCTGAAGACCCAGAACCTATTCTAGGTGTATAACATCTTCCTCAGCTTTTTCACAGGTACTTTGGTAGGAGGGTTATTTAAAGAAAGCAAACAGATCAAGACAAGTGAGTCAGGATTTGGCCTGTCTTGTCAGGATGCCTGGGTTCTCAAATTCTGGACTTCCTGTTTGTTAGCTCTGTGAGCCACACCACGTTTTAAAACATCTCCAAGCCTCAGCTAATGTATCTGTGAAACGGGCATAATAACAGCACCTCCACGATAGGGATTTTATCCTGGAAATAGTGCTTGTGGAGCACTTAGCAGTTCCTACAACATAGTGCTCAGTAATGTTAGCTGTGATGAAGAATCCAGCCCTTCTGAGAAAAGAGGCTATTGGGTTAATGCCGCTACCCAGCACCAAAATTCACATAGATGCTTTTGCTTTGGTAATAGTAGCATTCCTGGCAGGGCAGCACTGCCTCCATTTATGCAGCAGATTTTTCTTATATTCTTCCTAACACCTTCAGCCTAATAACTTTTCAGTTTCAATTTGCATCAGCCCAGAGCCTATCCTGACCCATCTTTATTCCATCACCCAGGTTTTAAATGCATAGGATACTAAAACTGTTAACAAACCAAGGACTTTACATAATGAGACGCGGACAACACAACAGGCTGGAATACAGAACAAGAAGGGCCTCCTTCCCTTTACATGTGAACAACAAAGCCAGAGTGGCATTTGTTAGCAAGAACTTCGTTGTTCCCAGTGTGGGTTTTAAGCTGTTTGAAATGGATTCGAGGGTGGATAGAAAGCCGAAATCAAGCCCATGTGAAGAGAGAGAGAGAGAGAGAGAGAGAGAGAGAGAGAGAGAGAGAGAGAGAGAGAGAGAGGAGACAGAGAGAGAAACAGAGAGACAGAATGGACTCTGGGAAGACTTACTTTCTTGCTTTTAAAATCGCCTCTCCCAAGCCTTATGCTAAAAGCAAGTTAGTGAAAGGGTCAGATTGGCTCAAGACAGCCAAGCCTGAAAGCAATTTTATCTCCTGAGGAAAATCCAGGGAAGCCAGTTCCCCAACCTAGATTTCAGCTTTTTATATGAAAACAAGAGCAGGGAGGAAGAAATAATCTCTGTAGAGAGAAGTTAGGAAGCACAGGGAACTGAGAAGCGGGAGATTTGGGATCCAATACATCCGAGGTGGATGTTGATTGTCCGTGGGGGTGTGTGGGTGGGTGGGTGGTTGGGGGCAGTGGGCACAGCTGTCCTTGCCAGGTCCTGTCTCTGTGGCTTTGTAAAACAGAAGAGAGCCCCGGCTGTGGACTCAGGAGGCCCGATTCCTCTGCTAAACGGCATGACCTGCTGCTTCACAACTTGTTCTTGCCTAAGGTTTCTTCTCTGTGTAAGGAGAAGGTTGAACGAGATGCTCTTTCGAATTCTTTCCAGCACTGCCATTTTAGGATGTGCATTCCCTGCCTGCCTGAGGACCGGAGGACTCTGCTCTGGGATTATGAAAGGGTTGCTCGGTGCGTGTCTTTCCTTCAAGAGTGTCTCTTGTCCCATTGTTGCCCACACCTGATTCTGAGCCAGACCATTGCTTTGGTCAGGGCTATCCCAGCCAGCATCCTCACTTGGCGAGACACATCACTGTGTGTGCTTCAGAATTGCATCTCTCCTTAAGGTGACTGGCACTGGGAAGAAAGGAGGTCGCTAGCAGCTCTCAGGGTGGCTGGGGAGCCAATGGTCTGGGATAGTAGGGATAGCAAGTTGCTCCTTTCCTGGTCCCTCGTCGGGGTACGTAAGGCAGAGGATGGGGCTGGAGTATGCCCTGCAGTGCTGTGGAAAATCTGGGGGAGCCGATTGTCTGCTGGGTCCAAAAGTCAGAGTTGGAGGGAAGAAGACCCTTGCAGGTTCATAGAGAAGCCTGTGGCGGAGCTTGTGTTAACACCCTGTGCTGGGTGGGCTCCTGCAAAGCACAAGGACACTGCCAGACTGCAGGGCTCTAGGGCCTGCCCTGTCCTTCCTCAGGGTCACAGAGCCCCTGCTATGGCTTGGTTTTCAATAAAGTTGGCCAGGCTGCATTCGTATTAGCTGCAGTAATTAGGATAAAATCTGTTAGCATAGAGAAGAGGCTAATGTATACGGTAGACGCCATTGATGCTGGGTGAGCCTCTGAAACTCCAATTACAAGACAAATTTCCTTATGAACCAACTGCCAGAAAATGCCCTTGTTGATATTCTGACAACAGAAGCTAACTCGTTACTCTTCCTTTTTAGAATAAGAAAGGAGGAAAGAAAGAAAAGGCAATTGTCTCCCCCTGTTAATAACCTGACCTGATTCTTCTTCTAAGACTGAAAATGGCTAATGGGTCAGGTTCTAAGCCCGGCACAGATGAATGACATTAAACATGACTTAAGTGGTTATTCTTGGCTCCACACAGAAGAGCTAGAAAGAAAATGACCTGCTATTGCAGCAAGGAATATTGAGATTAAACCAAGGGAAGGACTTTCCCTGCCTAGCAGAAACCTGAGACCTTGAGAAAAACCATTCTCTGTGGAGGATTTAGTCTCCGGGTGCCAAAGTCAAATAATCTGGGTCCAATGGCAGTTTAGCCTTTTCCTAAACTTAGTGTGAAGTTAGGCAAGTTAATTAGCTTTTCTAAGCCTCAAGTAATTATCTGTAAAATGGAGATAAAAATACTCTCAAGGTCACAGAAATGTTATGAAAATTAAGTGAGATAGTGCATTTAAAGTGCCTAGCACACACAAAGGACTTCGGGGCAGTTTGATGGGACACTGAGCACGTTCTATCAAGTACAAAGGAAGTAAGAGTATGACTTTTATCAAATTAGCTGCTGGTGTGCCATTCAAATTCTAATCCTTCATCCATAGAAGTCCTGAACTCCCAGAATCTAGAGCCTTCTAGTCTTCCGATAAGCTGGTCTCTGGAAATAATCTAGTCTTTGCAATCAGAGTGACCTGGATTTTAATTCTAGTTTATCTGGTAGATAATTAAAAATTATTAAGATAACTAGAATAATTCTAGTTTATTTGGTAGATAACTAGAATAATTCTAGTTTATTTGGCAGATAAACTAGAATTATTATAAACTAGAATTATTATCTGGTATGGTTTGAATGTGTCCTCCAAAGTTAATGTGTCGGAAACTTAATTTCCAACATGACACTGTTGAGAGGTAAGACCTGTAAGAGATGATTAGGTCACAAGGGCTTGCCCTCATGAATGGAGTAATGCTGTGATGATGGGAGTGGGTTCTTGATAAAAAGAGTGAGGAGTGATTTGATCTTTTGCCTTTTCTCTCTCTCACCCTGTGAGATACCTTCCTCCATGGAAGATGCAGCAAGAAGGTCCTCACAAGATGCCCGCCTCTCAGTCTTGGATTTCCCAGCCTCCAGAACTGTAAGAAAAAAAAAATCTGTTCTTTATAAACTACCCAGTCCAAAGTATTCTGTTATAGCAGCATAAAACTGACTAAGACATTATCACAGAGAAGTGTCATAATCTCTCAGAGCTCCAGCCCTTCTTCAGCAGCTTGGAGCTACAGCTCCTTTCTACTTTCTCATTGTGAACAAAACCCAAGATAACTTCATGAAGCATTTGGCACAGAGCCTGACACTCTAGTCACCCTACAAATCTTCCTTCCCTTTGCTCTCTTGAGATAGTTAGAAATTTCAGTTAGGTAATTTCCTACCTGTCTTGATTTCCAGGGCTGGAGTACCAATTTACATATATTATTTATTTTATGTACATACACACATATGTAAATATATATACATGTATTTATATGATATATAATATTTATACTATATAATATATAATATATTTATATTATATTTACATATAGTATATATGTATGATTTGATTTGATTGGTACTCCGGTCCTTGATTTCCAGAAATGTAGTACTAATTTATATATCTATCTATGTATGTTACTTATTAATAGTAAGGCTCTGTACAATTAAAAAGTTTTGTTATTTATCAAGAGTGGGGCCAAATGGCCCATAGGTGGCATTAGATGGTGCAATACTGTTATGAAAATGGAAGGAAGTTTTTTTTGTTTGTTTTTGATATAGGGTCTCCTTCTGTTGTCCAGGTTGGAATATAGTGACATGGTCATGACTCATGTCAGCCTCTAACTCCTGGGCTCAAGCAATCCTCCTGTCTCAGACTCCTGGGTAACTGGGACTATAGGCATGTTTCAACATACCTGGCTAAGTTTTTAAAAAATGACAGTGTCTCACCATGTTGCCCAAGCTGATCTCAAACTCCTGTGCTCAAGTGATCCTCCTGCCTTGGCCTTTGAAAGTGTTGGGATTATAGGCATGAGCCACTGTGCCAGGCAGAAAGTAGGGTTTGAGAATAAATTTAGTACTAGATATTTTTAAGAAGGGGGAATTGTTAAACATTTACAAAGCCTATCATTTGCCAGATCCTGTCTTAGGTATTTTATGCTGTTACATGTATATCATGGTGCTGGGATAGATCCAACTAGACTGTGACTCCTAGAATGTTTGTTAGGAATTGCCTGAACCTGCAACTTGCAAATCAGATAGTTTCTTTCTAGTAGACTGTAAGCCCCTTAAAGGCAAGCCCATGTTTTATACAAATTCACTTTCTCCACAGCTCCTGGCATAGTGCATCAGAAGATCATGAGAAATACTTGGTGAATAGGTGGGTGTGTGATTATATTTATTTATTCCTTAGTTCAACAATTTTTTTATTGGCTACTGTGTTCCAGGCACAGATCCAAGCACTTTAGATACAGCAGTTAATAAAAATATACAAAGTCTATTGTTCGTTTGTTTAGTTTTATTTATTTATTTTTGAGATGGAGTCTCACTCTGTCACTCAGGCTGAAGTGCAGTGGTGTGATCTTGGCTCACTGCAACCTCTGCCTCTCAGGTTCAAGCAGTTCTCCTGCTGCAGTCACAAGAATAGCTGGGATTACAGGCATGTGCCACCAAGCCTGGCTAATTTTTGTATTTTTAGTAGAGAGGGGTTTTACCATGTTGGCCAGGCTGATCTTGAACTCCTGACCTCAAGTGATCCTTGTGCCTTGGCCCCCCAAAGTGCTGTGATTACAGGAGTGAGCCACTGTGCCTGGCCAAAATATACAACCTCTATTGTGCTCTCACAGAGCTAACATGCTAGCAGGGGGAATATAACACTTAAGGTGTGAACAAATGCAAGTGGAGGGAGGAAATGGAGAGAGTGGTCAGTGGGTCAGGAGATGACCTGTCAAAAGCCGCCTGTGAACCATCTGGATCGCCCTCATCTATTGTCAATGTAAGCTCGCATCCTGCACTCATTGATGTCAGTGCTTCCAAAGGTAAACCTGTAGGTACTTTCAAGTATTTCAAGAAATCTATGGTCTTGAGCCCAGGAGCTACTAGACAGCTCTTTCTCTTTCTCCCAATAGAGAATGCATTTTTTCAAGCAATTTTAGGTTTACAAAAAACCATAACCTAAAATACAGAGAGTTCTGATATACCCCTCCATATCCCCGACCAAGTTCCCCTTGTTATTAACGTCTTGCTTTAGTGTGATCCAGTTGGTACAATTGATGAGCCAGTATCGACATGTTATTGTTAAATGTATCCACCATTACTGCATCATAAGAATAGTTTCTCTGCCCTAAAACTCCTGTCCTCCATTTGCTGCCTATTCGTCTCTATTTCTTCCACCCTCCTAGCCCCTGACAGCCACTCATCTTTTTACTGTCTCCATAATTTTGCCTTTTCCAAGATGTTATACAGTTGCAATCACATAGGACCCTTCTTTTTTCACAATTCCTTTCAATTTTGGTTTAATTTGGTGGCTGCATCCATCCCAGAGTGATAGAACTAAAAAACCTCCGTCCTCCCATGGTCATATAGACTCGCTCATGTAATTGAGAGGCCATGATGTACAAGATAAAAGTGTTCTCACTTAGCAAGGAGGATAGATCCACCGTTAGCCCAGAGGGGACAGATTGGATCTTTGCAGTTTCCTTGAGTCAGTAAAACACATTTAATCACTTAAATACTTTTTGATGATGAGCTGGGGTGATCATTATCATGTAAGCCAACTCCCCCCAGTCTGATGTGTCCTGAATAAGATAACTGACATGACAGGGACATGGGAGTTTTGTTTTGTGTTGCTATATTTATTTGTTTGAATTATCCACTTTTGCACTTACAATGATCCAAATTCACCTGGAAACTGCAGAGCTCCCACTTGGATGCAGGCACTGTGGTGCTGACAGGATGGAGTGGCTGGCTGGGAGTCTGAGGGGTTAGCGTGAGGACAGAGGTAGGCTCTGGCCCAGCTCTTTCCCAAAGGCACAGAGCACAAGGGAGCCCAGTGGAAGATGGCAGGGAAGGGCAAGTGTGTGGGAGATCTTGCCTGTGTTATTTGTCAGATTTACGACCGCTAGTAGCACTTATCAAAAGTGACGTTTATTGGGTGTGAAATGTTCTCATTTGTTAGATAACACAAGCTGTTTAGTATTAAAGCAACTTTCACACAGCACAATCTCCTCTGTCATTAGGGACCTCCTAGGATTAATTACTGAGATCTATGCCCCAGTGTGCAGATGCCTCCCAGAACCATAAACTTATAAATCACGCATGAGCTGATTGCTATGAAATTTTCCTTAAAGCCTCAATCTTTCTGTGAGGGGGAGTAGGCAAGTCATGTGAAGAGTCAGTCGCTCACAGATGAGCACTCTCTGGAGGCCTGAGCTCCTGGTCTAAAAGGCAAGACTGTCCGTGCACCTCTCAGGCTTGAGATGGGAATGATAACATATCTCTACACACACATTTAGCCTTTCAAAGTATTTTATTCATAATGGTGCTTTCTTTGTCGTTCATCATTGTAGCACCAGAACTTGGAAAGTGTCTGCACATATTAGGCCCTTAATCATGGTGACGGATGAACGAGAGCCCCAGGAAGGACAGGGATCTGCTTGGATCTAAAAGATGGGTGTGCTGCTTATCTCAGATCACAAAGGCTCCCACAGGCTGAGCTGGTTCCAGGAGCCCAGTCTCTGAATCCAATTCACCCTTCCTTTTGACTTGTTCTACAAGGTAACAAGAGGAACACTATGACACTATTAGGGATTATGAGGAAAACAATCAGGCATCAGCTACAAGGGAATGTGTTGGGGTATCCAAAATTACTTAGAACGTTACTTATGTAACGCGTAGAGGAAATCCACCCACTAGTTACCAAAGCACTTCTGATCACTAATCATCCTAGGGCACAAATAAATGAACATAAAATGCTGCAAGATGGATTACGGTGGACCTTAGGACATTTTTATGGGCACCTACACACATTAATGTGCAACAGGAAAATTAAAGTTGTTGAATCTTCTGTATTGCACGTTCACTGTGCAAGCTGGTAAAAATACGACATCCAAGGTAGTACCAAGGCGTGTGGATTCACTCTTCGAAAAGATATCCCATCTCTAACACTATCACCCTAGGTCAAGATGTCATCACCTTTTATCTGTTGCAAAAATCTTCTAACTGGTTTTCACGTTTCTATGTCTGCTCTGAAATATCCCATAGCAACTGCTTAAAACATTCCAATGGCTTCCCTTTGCACTTAGGATAAAATCCAAAATCTTGATCATGACTCAGAAAGCCCTGCAGGATCTGGCCCCTGACTACCCTCCCAACCTTGATTCTTATCATTCTTTCTCTCACTCACTGTCTACAGCCACACTGGCCTTCTTGTGGCTCCACAGATGTGCTGGCTTTTTACTGCCTCAGGATATTCTCATGGACTGTTCCCTCCGCCCACAATGTTTTTCCTCTCGCTGTCTAAACGACTGGCTCCTTATCATCCTGATCCCCTTCCAATCTCATCCTAAATGTAATTTCTTCAGAGAAGCCTTCCCTGACCAGACAATCTCAACTAGACTCTTCTTCTATTATTCTCTCTTAAAGCCCCTGTCCATTCCCTTCAAAGCACCTGTTGTTTGTGTTTTCATTTTTGTGCCTGTTGCTCACCTTACATGGTGTGAGACATAAGGGCAGGGACCACGTGTATTTGTTCTGCCAATAGCACCTTAGAGTTAAGCATAGTGTCGGATGGCAGAATAGGCATTTAAGCAAAATCTGGTCTACAAGTGGAGAAGGAATGAATTAATGAATACTAAGAAATATAACACACTTGTAATGTTCCCAAGAAGCTTAAAATCCATTTTGTATGTATGTATATGTGTGTGCATTTGTGTAAAATATGTACTTCCTGAAAGCTCAGAAATATTTGTCTATTTTGTTCACTGATGTACCTCCAATATCCAGACAACACTTGGCACTTAGTAGCTCAAATAAATGCAAATCAATATTTGTTGAGTGAACAATGAGCAGAAATATAAGGAACGATTACAATATTTACCAGGGAGACTTAACCTAGTCTGCAAGCCATAGCAGACATTTGAAAGTAAGAGGCATTGAAATGGAGAGCCAGCATTATCCACATGAAGGGAAGGGGGAAGAGGTAGGGGAGAGTAGTTCAGACATTGTGAATCACCTAAAGGAAAGGCCCAAGGGAAGAGGAAAAACTGAGCTTGGTGTGGTCAGGTCCAAAAGCAATTACGTGTGCAGTAAGGCTGGATGAGTATCACTGCAGATATAGTCAGAGGATCATTCACGTAAACCCTTATACTGGGAAGGAGTTCACTGGGTGAAAATTGGGTTTCCCATCATAAATAAACAGGCATTGACTTTACTGTACTAGGCCATTCTTGCATTGCTATAAAGAAATACCTGAGACTGGATATTTTACAAATAAAAGAGGTTTAATTGGCTCACAGTTCTGCAGGCTGTACAGGCATGGTGCTGGCATCTGCTCAGCTTCTGGGGAGGCCTCAGGGAGCTTTTACTCATCGTGGATGGCAAAGCGGGAGCAGGCACTTCACATGGTGAGGGGAGAAGCAAGGGAAAGAGAGTAGGGGAGGAGGTGCCACACACTTTTACAAGACCCAATCTCATGAGAACTCACTATCAGGAGAATGGTACCAAGTCACGAGAGCGCTACACCTATGATCCAAACTCCTCCCTCCAGGCCCCACTGCAAGTATTGGAGATTACAATTCAACATGAGATTTGAGTGGGACAAACTTCTAAACTATATCATTTCTGTCTAGATTGTTGGCAAGTTTGGTTAGGGAGAGTCAGTCCTTCCAAGTCTGCCCAACCCTGTTCACTGGTTAGAAGTAAATGCTTTTCTCTGTGAAGCAGAGGGCCAGATCCAGAGCCATGATGACCTCACCAAAGATGGCCGCCTTGGCAGGCTCTGCAGGACAGCTGGTCAGCCTCTCCTTGCAGCCAGGACAAGGTCCCAGGGCTCAATGTGCCTGTGTCCTGTGCTTAGGTGGCATCCAAAGCCTCATCTCTGAGTTCTGGCTCTCTTTCTATTAATACGTTTGCTCTTACCTTTCTTGGAGGGCAAGGTTGGGATTCCCAACCTTATTGAACACGATGTCTTGCCCATCATAAGTCTGTACTCACTGATGAACTGAATGAAACAGGGCAATGCAGAGATGAGAGGGATCCTGGAAAAAGATGGTTGAGCTTGACCACTTGTCTCTGTGTCATTCCTGACTTCCTCTTCTATGTTTCCTGCCCTACATTTACCCAGGAGGCTCTTTCATGCCTTCTCCCAAATCCTCTCTTCTTCCAACTCCAACCATGGGAAGCCCTGAACCTCTATTTCGTAGTAATCTAAGCTTCTTTGTCTTTTGCTCAGTTAATATTAATTGAAGGCAGATTATAAGCTGGGCTGTGTGTTAAGTTCTGGGCATGTAGTGAATAACAAATTGGCATGCTCTTAAATAAAGGGGTACACTTCATTTAAATTTATTTTTATTTTTTCACTTTTTAGCTGAGCAACTGCAGCCAAGGGCTATGATTTAATAGGGGAGTCAGATATTTATTTATTTGGAAATACAGTTTTGTTCTTGATGCCCAGACTGGAGTGCAATGGTGTGGTCTCGGCTCACTGCAACTTCCATCTTCTGGGTTCAAGCGATTCTCCTGCCTCAGCCTCCCAAATAGCTGGGATCACAGGTGCCCGCCATTATGCCTGGCTAATTTTTTTGGTATTTTTAGTAGAGATGGGGTTTCACCATGTTGGCCAGGTTGGTCTCGAACTCCTGAGCTCAAGTGATCAGCCTGTCTCGACCTCCCAAAGTGCTGGGATTACATAAGCCACTGTGCCCAGCCAGATATGAAATTTCAATACACAAGTAAATATATAACTCAAATTGTGACATAAGTTATATAGAAAAAAGCATAGAGGCACAACATAGGTTATATGTGGTTGGAACTCACTGAAGAGCCTTTGAAGTGACATTTGGGTTGAGATGAGTATAGAAAGGCAGGTAACCATGCAAAGAGCCGGGAGAGCTTTCTAAGCCAAAGTGAAGGCGTGCACAGAAGGCCCGGGAATGGAATAAAGTTCTGTGTGCCACAGGACAGGAAGCAGGGCCGAAAGAGCAGGATGTGTTGGGAACATAAGCCTGGCTAGATGAGGCCTTCTAGATCAGCTTAAGGATTCTAAATTTTATCCCTAGGTCTGGGAGAAGCTCTTGAAGAATTTTAAGCAAAGAGCAACATAATTTGATTTGCTTTTTTTTTTTTTCTGAGATGGAGTAGTGCACTGTCACCCAGGCTGGAGTACACTGGCCCAGTCTCAGCTCACTGCAACCTCTGCCTTCCAGGTTCAAGCGATTCTCCTGCCTCAGCCTCCCAAGTAGCTGGGATTACAGATGCACACCACCACACCTGGCTAATTTTTGTATTTTTAGTAGAGACGGGGTTACACCATGTTGGTCAGGTTGGCCTTGAACTCCTGACCTTAGGTGATCCACCCGTCCCAGCCTCTCAAAGTCCTGGGAGATCTTCCCAGGGGCTGTGTGGAGGATGGACCTGGAAGATGTGAACGAGGAATGTATTGCAGTAAACTAGGTGGAAGCAACAGGGTTCTGTGCCTGGGAACTGGAGAGAGACGAAAGGAGAAGGAGAAGAGGTAGATTTTTGAGGTAGAAATGGAAGGACAGGTGCTGGCTTGGATTTGGGGAGGAAGAAAAGGATATGGCAAGAATGGCTCAAAAATCTCAGAATTAAATTTTAAAAGCTCCTTCCCTTGCCTTGACTGCTCTATTTGGTTCTTGCAATGTCTTTGGGAGGAACGTAACCAGGGGGTATTATCCCTGGTTAACAGAAAATAAGAAACGGAGAGACTAAGGAAGGCATCGGAGTCTCACAGCTGGTGGTAAAAGCCGGAGGGAGATCTCTCCTTTTGAGCCCCTGGTCTCACCTTGGAGCCCTGCGGAGCGGCGGAGGAGGGGCGGGAAGCACCGCGTCTTGTGCCTAGGCTTTCTCCTGTCAGGGGAGGGATGGCCCAGGAGGTGCCCACCGGCTCGTTGCCTCCAGGCTGGCCCCCTTCAATGTGGCTCCGTCTGCCTCCACCTTACACCTCACCGCCAGCTCCGGGCTCACTTTTCCTTAATGACTCTCATCTCCTGGAAAGTTCCTCCCCAGAATCCACAGTGGGCGACATTACGAACTCCTCATGTCTGGTGATAACTTTTTATGAGGTTTTTATTCTTTTACAATATATTAAAGCCATATTTTGCCAGGTTTTACTTCAGTTTATTTCTTGTCCTTGAATCACTCTTCTCCTTCTCTCCCCCACCCCTCCGATTCCTTCCCCCACTCTCTTTACCTGAGCAGGCTTTGCACTGGAGATGTTTAATTCTCCTTTAATCCCAATTCCCGGAGGTATATGAAAGCAGCTTTACGATCCCATAAATCCAAGAAGATAAAGTGCATTTTTATTAGTTGTGTTGGCATCAAAGGGAAAAAAATGGAATCTAATGTGAAATAGTCAATAATGAATTTACTTAATAGCTATCCTCATCACTTAAGGGGGTGCACGGAGGGTAGCGGCCCCGGGGGTAGGGCTGGGGACTGGCAGCTTTCTCAAGAGATGAAGCAAGGGGTAAAACCCTCGCAGGTTGGTTGTTTTTCTTCTTCTTCTTCTTCCTCCAGCAGGAAGAGATTTCTTCCAAATGAAGCTGGAATGGCTGGGAGTGGAAGCCCACTTTTGCTCTGGGGCTGCTGAAGGTCTGTCCTCCTCACTCTCAGTCCTGGTGAATGGTCTGGCCCCTGAGATCAGCTTTGGTGACAGAAAGATGGAAGGCAGAGTCAAGGATGAATGACACATCACTAAGTAGGGGGTGTGCTGCCTCCAGGGAGCAGGTCAGCTCTGCAGCTAGCCAGCATCGCTGTGCAAAGGGACGCTGCATGCCCCATCCTCCCTACGAAAGTGAAGGGCAGCTCTGAGGGTATCCACGCTGGCTTCAGGTCAGAGCCTTGCTGTTCACCCTCTTGGTCCAGGCAGGGCTCGAGTTTCTTATCTCAGATCCTGCAGGTCATTCAGCAGCAATGGGCTACACCCTCTCCTATGACCCCAGCACTGTGCCTCGCATCCTGTGTCTTTGTTGCTATAGGCCCAGGGTTTGCAATGACTCCCTCATCCCTCCTCTCCTCACTGCTTCCTCCTTCCCCTGTCCTCTACTCCTCTTTCCTCTTCTCTCTCTACTTCTGTCTCCCTTTCCTTGCAATCTCCAATCTGCTTAGAGAAAGCCCTGATGCCTGTGCTGGCACTGCAGTGGGAAGGGTCCTTTCTGCTCCAGATCCTAAAACTGCAGGGCGGCAGGCAGTCAAGTGATCCCTGGAAAATGCTGAAGCTTCCCGGCGGTCTTTGCTTGTAGTTTTTAGGACCTTTTGGAGTTGAAAAAGAGAGCTTTTTTGTCTTCCACTTTTTAAAAAGGGGAATGGGGCATTTGCAAGGCCTAGAGTGGAGATGGGTTTATGCCTTATGGCCACTAGATGGCAATAGCCAAACGTGCAAAAAGCAAGCAGCCCGCAACCCCACTGGCCACCTCTCCCAGCAACTCTCGCCTTGGAAGGCCCGGTGAGGGGGGAGGGTGGTGAAAGAAGAGGCAGGAAACAAACGTGTAGGTAGGAAGGGAGGGTAGCATTTGGGAAATGGGGTGGGTCTGAAGCCGCATGTGAGGACAGAGGTGTCCTGAGTGCGGGATGCTGTGCTGCCCCCATCCAGGGCTCAGCCTGCCCCCCAGTAGGGACCGGCCACTGTGGCCCCACCTACTCTGTGAAGTCCTGCCTAGGTGAGGGTGGAGCACTGGTCTGAGCGTTACCACATCTGGTTCCTGCTGTGCTCAGATGTGACCTTTGGGATGCTAGGTATTTATACAGAGAGAATAAATGGTTTCCTATTTCTCAAGGTGGCACTGAGGAGGGGCTGTGGTTTTATTTGATTTCAGGGGTATCCTGAAGGGGTCAATAGGGCAGGGCGTAGTGCTGAGGCTTGCATGAGGTTGCAGTTTAAACTTCCCATCATGAAAGCTGTCCCTCTGTACAGAATAGCCTGGAGGCTGGATCAGCCTATCAGTCAACCTGTCCACAAATACAGGCAGGGGAAGATGGTGGGTGTTCAGTCAATATTTGCTGAATTGTGTTTAATTGAATAGTGTCTGCACTTCAGAACCTTATGAGAGAGAGAGAGCGAGCGAGAGAATTAGAGAATAATTTAGTGCAAGACCATGGCTTACTATCAGTGGAAATGGACTTCAGGAAAAAAAAACCAGATAGCATTGGGCTAATAGAATTTGAGGTAAGCCTTGAGGGTTTAGATAATAATAAGCTACAGAGTGACAGACAAGACAGGAAGGTCCTGGCACAATTAGGACATTTTACCTGCAGAGATTGAGGGTTCCTATTACAGTTAGCAAGAGAAGGTGGACCTAGGTTGAGTGTGGGTGCTTAAAAGTCAGGCTGAGGAGTGGATTCTTGATACCAACGTGGTAGGGAGCTATTGCAAATTCTTGAACAGGATAAGGACTGGCTGGAAGTGTTAGTTGAGATAACTATCAACTATGGCTCGTGACTGGGAGGTGATTGAGGGCAAGGATGGTGGGTGTTTCTTTCCTATGGCTCTCGCAGGGATCAACATCATGCTTGGCTTTGGTAAAGGTTCACTAGATGTTGAATTGAATGGATAGGTGGTAGGAGCCCCAAGGACGTGGAGGCCAGCAATGGATGTCCTCAGGGGAGGTCAGCTTTCCTGGTGAGTGAATGGAGCAGAGCCAGGGTTGCCGGCGGGCTGGCAAGCACCGCCCACGCCAAGCACCAGCTTTCCAAGGGCTGTTTTGTTCACTGGCTCAGCAGAGCGTGTGAGATGTGATCACAAGCTTGAAATAACACAGACAGTGTCTGCTCTCTGCCATTTCCTATTCTGCTGATCCTCTTATTTGACAATGCCTAAGAAACACCTACACCTTCCTCTCTTCTCAGCCCAGCCCACTTGTGGGAATCTCTGCAGTCTGAGGATGTCAGTGTAGACGGCACCCTGCCAGCAATCCCCCTGCCTGGACGGAGGTGTCCTCTGGGGTGGAGGGAGCATGTAGAGTTAGCTTTAGCCAAACGGTGGTGTAGGTGACACATCCGGGCGCTTTCTGGCTTTCCGCTGTGGTGGCAGGCGGGGCTGCCTGAATCACACACTGTTTTCATGGAACAGCTTTCTCTTTTTAAGGGCTCTTATGTTTGCTTCCATTGCTGGTTTTGGAACAATTCTCAGGTTGGTATAATTTCATCCATTTACAGTTGAGCAAACTGAGGAGTGGTGTTGGTTGGTGAGTTGCAAGAGATGACACTATTCCTACACTGGGGAACCTGGGGATGGGATCCTGCCCTCTCACGCCAAGCCCTGTGCTTGTCCTGTGAGGCCCTGCAACCTGGGCCCAGGCTTTGTGAACAGGGTGGGGGACGCTAGGCCAGTCCAAGCCACCACGCCAGTGCTCAAATGTGGAGGTCATGAAGCCAGGTAGGACAAGGAGAAGCATCCCCAGGGTGCAGGAGCACAGCAAAACATGCATGTCAGAACCCTCATGCTTCCTAAAACCTCAGAGCCAGGCTCAAGAGAAGCTTGATCTTGGGTGTCTCTGGAAACCAGGTTGGCGGAGAGATGGGAGCCAATGTCACATAAGAGCCAGGGGTCAGGAACACTCAAGTATCTGGCAAAAGAATGGGTCAGTTGTCAGTCAGTGAACAGTCACTGAACACCTACTTAGCACAGGTGATGAAGAAGACATGATTCCTGACCCTGGTGGGGACAGAGACAATGAAACCAGCAGTTACAGTATCATGTGCTGTTTATGGTAATAGGGGTGCATAAAAATGCTATGGGAATCTGAAAGAAAGAGCAGTTCTGTCTTCTCTGGACTGGTGAGACTTCAGGAGTATGTGACAGAGGTCATGTCATGGACGTGGGTCACAGATAGGGCATGAACAGCACAGAGTCCTTGAACGTGCCACCATAGCTGCTTTTCCTTGAAGCCTGTGGGTGCTGGAGCTGCGCAGAAATGAAGCTTCATGTTTCAACATTGTGATAGCAGGCAGCACACGGTTTGTGAATTTGTTTGCCATGACGTCCTTCTCTTCTACCTCATCCCTTAGAACATCATAAAATGTAGTACAGGAGCCACTAATCTTATCACTGTCTCTCAAGCCCTGTTTCTTGCCACCCAGGTCTCTTTGCACAAGTCATCAGCACCACTGGAGACCTCTATCATGAAGTTGCTATAAATCATCTTTGCAGACTTCGGGGACCAGCCTGAGTGTGAGTGTCGTAAGACTGGCTGTATGGGATGGTTAAGTGTTGATGGACTTGCCTTTCACACATGAGACATTGCATTTTTGTCCCTTGGTAGTAGATAGGTGTGTTTTTTCAGAGCTAGCAGAGACCCTTTGACAGTGGTAATTTCAGTGTGCCCTGAAAAAAATAATGCACTCAATAATAGTGATAATAAGAGTCCTATTGGCTACCATATTGAATGTCCAAAATGACATAGCAAGTGAATGGAAGCACAAGTGAGGATTTATCTGTGATTGGGGAGGGCATTGCCTTGGGGCTGGTGATGCTGGTGCTGGCGGGTCTCCCTGATTTTGAATCTGATGAACAGAGGGCAGGATGGGAAGAGGGAGGAATAAGGGGAGGAGCAGAGAGTGGACCGAAGGCACGCTGCTGCCTCTAGCATAAGAAACAAGCGCCCGAAAGCAGCTTGCAGGTCCAGGCTTTGTTCTCATTGCCAGGAGGCAGCTTCTGGATCTATCCAGGTGACTGCAGCTTTCTACACACAGTACTCAGGTCAGTTAACACCTCACAGGCCTTACCTGTGCACTTAATTAATCTCACTTGGTTGGGGGTGCAGAACATTTTATAAAATGACAACATTGAACTTGATTCAGATTCAAAACTGACTAGCATTGATTGAGTACCTACTGTGTTCCAAGCATTCAGTAATTTTGTACACATGATCACATTTAATCTGTATAACAACCTGGCATGAGGCGTCATCTCATTTTTTTAGTTGGAAGGCCCGGGGGTGTTGCCCAGAGTTCCACAATGGATTAATAAAAGTGGCACATTCTTTCCTTTGTTCTGGCTATTTCTGAGGTCCTTTCAGTTCTGATATTCTATTACTGGGACCATTGAGAGAAACATCAGAATCGATTACAGCTAGGAGTAGGATGCTAGGAAGCTTCCAACCCGACAACTTCTTTTCTATCACTAACCATTTATCCTCTCAGTTTCTCTTTGCTTTTTCTTTCTTTCTTTTTTTCTTTTTTTGATAATAGTCCATGGAATAAAACTCAAGGAAAATGTGAAATTAGAAACAATAGAAAATTTGCATAATTAAAGCTAGAATACAGAGGAGAGCAGGAGAGAAAGGTGAGAATAACTTAAGTAGAAGATATTCATATCTAGGAACAGAGGTCTTGGATGCAACCTCAGCTTGCTACTTGTAGACTGGGTGGATGGGGCTCAAGAAAGTTAGATGACTTGCTTGGTGTGGCCGACACTGTCTGGATAGTCACCAGTCACATTTCCTCTTTCTTTTGAGTTAACAGCTAGACTGAATTTTCTAGCCCTTCTGAAGTTGGGGGTGGTCAAATGACTGAGTGTTGGCCAATGAGATGTGGGTGAAAGTGATGCGTGCTGCTTCTAGGCTCGGCTGGTAAGAACCTCTCAGCTGTAGGCAGGAGAATGGCGTGAACCCGGGAGACGGAGCTGCAGTGAGCCAAGATCGTGCCACTGCACTCCAGCCTGGGAGACAGCGAGACTCTGTGTCAAAACAAAAACAAAAACAACACCAAAAAAAACACCTCTCAGCTGAGACCTTCTCCATGTTTCTTCCTCTTCCACAGTGACTCTAGTAGCCGCGTGCTCTGAAGATGATGGAGACACAGATGGTAGAAACTTGGGTCCCCGAATTAATCCTGTGAGAAATGTAATTTTATCATGTGAAGTTACCAAGATTTGAAGGTTTATCCATTGTAACAACTAGCATGACCTCAGCTAAGGTACTCAGCTTTTTCATATGGAAAAGCAGAGACTGGCAACCAGAATGATTTCTGGGGTCTTTTCCGAATGTAACTGCTTCTGGTTCTATGACACCAAGCAGGAGAGCAGCAAACCCTGGCAGCTTAGCATTGAGCTTGAGTCGTGGCACATTTTGAGCTTCTTTCTGGTCCCTGTCTTTGGGCAGCTTGCATTCGAGGCCAGCTATGGTAGATGTTTTCTTTCCTGGCAGAGATGACCCAAGGAAGAACCTTTTCCCTGTCTGTGATTTTCATATGATGACCATGGCCTCTTCTTGCCTTCTGAAGTAGTACTGAAGATGGAATAAAATCATGGTTGGCAAAGATCGCTTTTGAACACACCTAAATGCTACATGAAAGATTATGATTCATTATAATTAGGGAAGACGAAATCAGCAAAAAATTCTGGAAACTCACAAGTGATCATTTTGAGTGTGACATTTACTTTGAGTGACCCCAGTAAGTTACACAGTATTAGCCCAGATGGTGGTATAATCCATTTTATGTAAATCTAATAGATGGAGATTGAAACTGTCATAAACAGATGTAATTAGAGAATGGTTGTTTTCAAGTAGGGGATCTTTAGCATCAGTTTTCCTGATCTTATCTTGCTTCATACAGAGGGATAGAAAGGGAAGAAACTTTAAAATAAGTTATCAATGAGAGATCGATTCAAAATAATGATAAAGTAATGCTGGGTTTAAGGAAGGATGGAGTCAGACTTAATAAAATCCAACTTAGATATGGTTTAAAAAAATAGTACACAAAGAATAGGTTTCTTTTTTTTTTCTTTTCTTTTCTTTTCTTTTCTTTCTTTTCTTTCTTTTTTTTTTTTTGAGATGGAGCCTTGCTCTTTTGCCCAGGCTGGAGTGCAGTGGTCTGATCTTGGCTCAAGGCAACCTCTGCCTTCTGGGTTCAGGCAATTCTTCTGCCTCACCCTCCTGAGTAGCTGGGATTACAGGTGCATGCCACTGCACCCAGCTAATTTTTGTATTTTTATTAGATACGGAGTTTCACCATGTTGGCCAGGCTGGTCTCAAACTCCTGACCTCAAGTGATCTGCCCACCTCAGCCTCCCAAAGTGCTGGGATTACAGGTGTGAACATAGGTTCTTAAGATGGGTTTCAGAGGCGGCTCTCTTACCACAGCCTCAGCCCTTCCCATGTGCTGGGACCACAACAGTGGGCCACAAACACAAAGTTCCTGCTCTAGTGGGGAAGATGGACAATGCGCATTTAGAGAACACAGTGTCAGCTAAGCATAGCCAATCACCATTGCATCCTACCATGTTTCTTTCTAAGTGGTTTACAGGTGTTAACTCATATAAGCCATGGTAGGCTAAGTGCTATTATTCTGATTTCCATTTTACAGACGGGGACACTGATGCACAGAGAAGTTAATTGCCAAATCCAGGGAGACTGCTCTTAACCACTAATCCATACTGTTTCCTATTAGTGCTATGGACTAGAACTAACAAAGGACAGGGAATAAAATATAGTAGAGAGGAGGTGGCTAATTAGGTAGAATGGGGAAGAAGAGATGACATTTGAGTAAAATCTGAGTGAAGTTAGGAGGCCAGTCTGAGGCTATCAAGGGAAAGAAATATGGTGATCTAGGCATAGGGAACCATAGAAGGAAAAAGTCCTGAGATGGGCAAAGGGTCATGGGTTTGAGAAATGTCAAGAAGGCTGGTTTGAACAAAGTGGTTATGCAAGGGGGAAGGTGACAGAAGATGAGTTGGAAAGATGCCAGAGGCTAGATCTTGTAGAGCCTTGGTGTCCATAAAGGCTTTGGCTGTTGTCTGAAAAATTATGGGCAATCCTTGCAGGTATGCTTGAGCGAGGGTGTTAATGAGATTGAATTAGATTGTTTAAAATTCCGAACCATCCTGGATACTCAGCTTGTGGCAGGAGTGAGGGGTGGCAGGAGTAGCAGTAGGAAACAGAATGCAGACTATTGCAGTATTCCAGGCAAGAGAGATTTTGGGATTAGATCAGAGCAATAATGGTGCAACTGCCAGAGTTGGGAAAAATCTAATGTGGGGTATGAGAGAAAGAGAGGAATGAGGATGACATCAAGTCCTTTGACCTGAGCAAGTGGGTGTGCAATGGTGACAGAGCCATTTGTTGAAATGAAAAAGAGTGAGGATGAGCAGGTTCACATGTGGTGCAGGAGATGAATAACGGTACTGGTTTGGATATGCAGGTGAAGATCTTGAGTAAGAAATAAAATACCCGAACCTGGAGTTCAGGAGAGAAGAAGGGGTTAGACATGTAAATTTTGGAATCCAAGCCACAAATGGATGAGATTACTTAGAGGAAAAAATGGTAAAGAAGAGGTGCGCATTAGAACTTCCACATTTAGATCTAAAAAAGAGGAGGGGCCAGCAAAGGAAATTGACAGAGGGTCCAGGAAAGTGGGAGAAAAATTAGAGAAGGTGAATTTCCAGATATCAAGAAATGGAAGTGTTTCAGGTAGGATGGCATCATCAGCAGTATTGAGTGCTGACTATAGGCTCAATGAAGTAGGGGACCAAGAGTTGACCCCTGGATTTGGTAACATGGAAGTGGTTTTGATATATGAAGTTTTTTCAGAGTGATAGGGACAAAAGTCTGTTTGGAAAACCATCATTACTTGGCAAGGCTGCAGTAATAACTTACTCTCAACTCTCAAAGGCTTGCGGAACAGCAATGTTTTGTTGTTGTCGTGTTACCTGTTGGAGGCTGTGGATCAGCTACAGTTTTGTTCCTTGTAACTTCTTTCAAAATCTAGGCTGCAGGAGTAGCTCCAGTATGGGGTTGCAGTTATTATGGCCAAAGGGAAGATCAAGATTGTGGGTAGAAACCTGGCATGCTTTGTAAAGCTTGTACTCAAACGTGGTCCATACCATGTCTGCTCAGCTTCTGTTGAATAGCAGCAGCCGTATGGCCAACACTGCTGATGGGTAGGAGGTCTCCTGTCCCTGCAGGGAGGCACAGCAGGTCACATGGCAAGCACCGGGGACACATGATACTTCTACAAAGAAAGGAGAAACCAATAATTGAAAACAATAACACTTCCACAAAGGAAGTTCAAGAGAAAATGGAAGGTGACTTAATAAAGATAAGAATTATAGAAAATTTCAGGAATTTTAATATCAAGGGAGCAGGGGAATGGGGCAGTAGCTAGAGAGGGAACTGGCATGAAGTGAGAACTTTGTTTGTTGTTGTTGAGATGAATGTTATTTCAGCATGTTTGTGTGTGGCATACCGATCTAGAGAAAGGAACTGAAGCAGGAGAGTGATATGATAGCAATAAGGATGAAGTTCTGTGGGTGAAAGGCAGCAGGATTCTCTGGACAAGTGGAAGAGTTCATCTTCACTAGGAACATCACACTTTGCCCTCTGCAACAGAAGAAAGACAGAGCCTGTTGGTGCAGAGGCTGGGAATTGTGTGGTTAGGGAAAGATAAATAATTATCTGATTGTTCTATGTTCTCAGTGAAATAGACCAGCATTCAAGATTGAAGAAGCGCAGAGGGCTGTTGGAGATTTGAGTAGTGACAAGTTGTGAGATGCTCACTGCACAGAGTAGGAGAGTGAAATGCACAGGAAGATATAGTAACAAAGTGTCTCTCAGACCACAGTGCAATCAAACTAGAACTCAGGACTAAGAAACTCAATCAAAACCGCTCAACTACATGGAAACTGAATAACCTGCTCCTGAATGACTACTGGGTACATAATGAAATGAAGGCAGAAATAAAGATGTTCTTTGAAACCAATGAGAACAAAGATACAACATACCAGAATCTCTGGGACACATTTAAAGCAGTGTGTAGAGGGAAATTTATAGCACTAAATGCCCACAAGAGAAAGCAGGAAAGATCTAAAATTGACACTCTAACATCACAATTAAAAGAACTAGAGAGGCAAGAGCAAACACATTCAAAAGCTAGCAGAAGGCAAGAAATAACTAAGATCAGAGCAG
>NW_016806471.1:320389-352168 GCF_001698545.2 Rhinopithecus bieti
AAAAAAAAAAAAAAAAAAAAAAAAAAAAAAAAGGAATGCCCACCTCCTCAAGGCTTGTAGTCATGGACTCCAGATGAGACCACTCAAGGTGTTTGCTCCTTTTTCATTATTTCTGTTCACCTGGATGCAAATATTTAGCCAAAGATTGGAGGCTTTGCCAGGATGGCTTCCAAAATGGAAAAAGAAGGAGATAAAGGATAGTTTATGCAAGGGATTGATTTTAGTAAGGGACTGTGGAATGAAAACAGGAATGAAAAGGTGTAATGGCCAGTACACACAGGGCCTATGATCTGGAAGTCCTGGAGGGTCAAAAATTATTGCAGTAGAAGCACTAGAGAGAGTAAACTGGAAATCTGGAGGTGATGGCCAGAGTCGGGTGTTGATTATTAAGATATTAGAGGTGGAACACAATATTGGAGGTGGTAATGACAAGATCCGGGTTATGAACATGGGAGTGATTGGCTGAGGTAGGGCTGAGATGATTACTGAGCTGATTATTGAAGATGATGTCATGACACTGGGAGTGAGGGTGTTTCATGGATCAAGTATGTGGATGTAGAAGTCATAGGAGGACATGGGAAGTATGGAGGGAAAAGGGATGTAGGGAGAAAGAGTTATAAATAAATGCAACCAAGAGGGGTGGCAAAAGCTTCTGAATGTCATGGTGCAGCCTTAAAGATCTTGCCTTTTCCTGTTGAGCAGTACTGGGGAAGGGTGTGTCCTTGATGGCTAATTGGAGGTGTTTTGATGCAGGCTGCCTGGTAGGCTGGCATATGGAGAATGCAGGAGGGGCTCCAGGGTCTTGCAGGGGAACGTGTCCTCACTCTTGCTTCCATCCTGCCTCCCACTGCTGAAGCGCAGAGGCTCTGATGGATGTCTGGCTGGCTGTGAGAACAGATGGTATCTTTCTGCAGCAAGTCATAGGGGCCAACAGAGGCCTCAGACTTGGGGAAATTCAGTCATAGGAGTGGTTAAACTGCACCACAACTGGGCAGGGAGTGGTCAGTGTGCATGTGTGCTGGGGAAAGAGAACACAAGCAAAGGAGGCACATTATCTTGTCACCCCAGGAAATGATATGTAACAGGGTCCCATCCATCATATGGGGTTTCTCAGAGGACTTCCCTTCGCATCTGCATGATTCCCACCCATCCCAGCTTGGTAATGCCATTTTGATTCAATGGTATTGCTACTGGAGGTCTGAGTACTCACACCTCTTGGAGTGGGGCGTCTGCCAACAGCCAGATGAGGGACATTGTTTGATGGCATTGCTTTTAGTCCATTTGATCACAAAGATCTGAGATGGGGCTGTTATCTCACAACTGGATATTTGGATCAGCAAAATGACAACTGTTTAAATAACAGGTTCTCCAAAAGATAGTCTTTTTCTGAGGCTTATTGTAATGTTTATGTTCCTGTACTTTGTTTTTTGAAGCCAATATTCTTGGAGCTTTTCTTTTTTTCCTCCTTCTCTGACCATCAGAAGATGGCAGCTGACTTACCTGCCCCAGCTCGGATTGTTTTGTATTCTGTTTCACTGGTTGTTTTGTGTAGCATGATGTTCAGATGGCACCTGAGAGATTGCCATGCATGGTGCTGGGACTCTAAAGAGTCACGCACATCTGGGTTTGAACCTCCCCTTTGCCACATGCCTGCTGTTCCTTAACCCTCTCTGTTCCTCAGATTCTTCATCTGTTCAATGGGAATAGTAATAGGCTTTCTCTCATGGAACCAATATGGACATTATATGGGATAAAGCATGCTGATACAGAGTAAGCATTCAACAAGTCAGTGGTAATGAGATCACTCTAATCAACAATGTCATTCTTGTGATTAGGGCCAAAGGCACTGCAGTGAATCTTCTTTCAGTGATCATCTTAACCTCGGGTCTATGATGAGATATTGAAAAGTCTGTACTCCTATGTAATAGCCACGGACATAAAAAGGGTTGGGCCGGGCACAGTGGCTCATGCCTGCGATCCCAGCACTTTGGGAGGCTGAGGTAGGCGGATTGCTTGAGGTCAGGAGTTCAAGACCAACCTGGCCAACATGATGAAACCTCATCTCTACAAAAATACAAAAATTATCCAGGTGTGGTAGTGCACGCCTATAATCCCAGCTGCTCCGGAGGCTACGACAGGAGAATCACTTGAACCTGGGAGATGGAGGTTGCAGTGAATCGAGATTGCACCAGTGCACTCCAGCCTGCAACAGGGCCAGACTATCTCAAAACAAAAACAAAACAGTTAGGGTTGTATTCAAATACACTTCCAAGGGATGCTGGGTCCAAGAGACAGCAGATATGAGATCTCTAAAATCTTTTAGGTGGGCTGGCACATCATCCAGGGCTCTTTCAGTTTCAAGTGACAGAAACCCAATTCATATTAGCTTAAGGAAAAAGCATAACCAATCTTCAAATAAGCAGAAATAAAGGTAGCATAAGACAGACAGAAACTTTCCTTCTCCCACCTTCTTACTCAGACCTCCTGTCTTTCTCCTTTTCTTTCTCAAGTCAGTTTCCATCTCTGTGTTGATTCCCTTCTCTCATGTTTTCCATCTGATTAAAGACCTAGCCATGGGAAATTCTGAAGTAACATCCTTATACCTGGAAACTCAAGGAGAAAGAATGAGCACTTTCTTCATCTCCAATTTGTGACAGTTCCGGGGAAGAACTCTGATCGGTCCAGCCTGGGTTAGAGTCCAAGCCCTAGGGGATGGGGAGCCCTGATTGGCAGCTCTGTCAAAGTGAAAGGAACCAGGAGAGGGAGGAGCAGTTCTCTAAAAAGCGGCAGTGGGAGTGCCGTTAACAGAATAAGGCCAGGGATGGATGTCCAGGTGCTCCCAAACAGCTAATGTCCGCTGTGATGGGAAGCCCTGGGAACTCCAGCTTTTCAAAAGTGACCAGACTCTTGTGAGGCTCCAGTCTGCCCAATAAAGTGGTTAAGAGTTTAGGTGTGGCCAGCACAGTGGCCCATGTGTGTAATCCCAGAACTTCGGGAGGCCAAGCCCAGGAGGATTGCTTGAGCCTGGGAGTTCGAGACCAGCCTAGGCAATGTAGTGAGACCCTGTCTCTACAACAAAATTAAAAAATATAAAATAAAATAAAATGCAAATAGCCAAGTTAAAAAAATTGGCATACGCCTGTGTAGTTTCAGCTACTTGGGAGGCTAAGGCAGGAAAAGCGCTTATATCCAGGAGCTTGAAGCTGCAGTGAGCTATGATTGAGCCACTGCACTCCAGCCTGGGTGACAGTCCTGAAAGAAAGAAAAAAGTGTATGTATGAAGTTTGACTGCCTAGGATCAGAATCTATCTCTAATGCATGTTGGATATGTCATCTTGGACAAATTACTTAATCTCTCTTGTGCTTTAGTTTTCTTATGTATGAAATGCAGATCACAGTAGTACCCATCTCACAGAGTGCTTTTTGAGGATTAAATGACATAATTAATGCATAGCATTTAGCAGTGTCTGGTGCATATGAAGTGCATGTAATATATTATTGACACAGCATCGTATCATCGTCATCATTTTCATTCGCTGGCCGTACATCCGGGCACTAACCCCTGCTTATAAACTGAGAGCTCCCTTAACAAGACCAACACACTCTTCATTATCCAAATTGTTTGGCATCTGTTTGAGGCCGAGTAAGTGGCCCTGGACCTGAGAATCTTCCGCCACAGCCCTGAGAACGTCCCGAATGTTTTCCTCTCACCCGGAGAGATTGGGGGTGAATCCATCTTGGCTGTGTGTTGACTGCTTTGCTTTGGGAAAGAAGAAGGGGGCAGTAAGATATGAAACAAGGCACCTCAAAAGATGCCCTGAGAACAAGCATTTGAGAAAAAATCTTGGAAAGGTCAAGTTCCCCGAGGGTACCCAATGTGCAAGTTGAGGCAGAAGCCAAACCTAGGCCAACTGAGTCCAAAGGTGGTGCTCTTGCTACATGTGTCTCTGTTGTGAGTCCCACACTCCCTTGTTTGACTTTCAAAGCCTTGTGTAACTGAGCGCCATCTTCCTCAGATGGTCTTATTTGTGAATACCTTGTAAGTTCTCATTCATAAGTTTTTGCCTTTTATTTTTTGAGCGTCTCTTTCCTGCGTTGCCTTTTTTTTTTTTTTTTTTTTTTTTTTTTTTGAAATAGAGTCTCACTCAGTCACCCAGGCTGGAGTGCAGTGGTGCAATCTCAGCTCACTGCAACCTTCGTCTCCTGGGTTCAAGTGATTCTCATGCCTCAGCCTCCCACTCCCAAGTAGCTGGAATTACAGGTGCATGCTATTATACCTGGCTGATTTTTGTATTTTTACCAGAGAAGGGGTTTCATCATGTTAGCCAGACTGGTCTCAAACTCCTGGCCTCAAGTGATCTGCCTGCCTCGGCCTCCCAAACTGCTGGGATTACAGGTGTGAGCCACAGCGCCTGGTCCCATTGCTTTCCTTTCTTCCCTTCACTTACCTAAGTCCTTCCAGATCCAAATTGACTTCTGCTTTTCCGCGAATTCCTCTCAGAGGATGCCTGCCCTCAATGACCTGCCTCTGTGGCCACCCATGCCTTGGTCATCGGGACCAACAGACCACACTTCCCTGTGCTTTGATGACCATTGCTTAAGCTCCTCCCCCAGCTGGACAGCTTGTCTCGTGGTATCCCTGCCTCCCTACAGGGCCTCACACAAGGTTGGGGACCTGCAAGACTAAATTTCAGGATGGAGGGATCCCAGGATGAGACTTAGGTAGCATGAAGCTGGAGCTGAGATTGGCTGAAATCTCAGTACTTCAGGTATTAGATTTGCATGCCAGGAAGGGATTGACTGAGTGGAACCCAAAGCTTTCAGGGAGGGTGAGAGGGCAGCACTGTTTCAAATTTCTCATTAAATTCAATCAGTAGTTATAGAAATGTTATCGTTGTTGATAACTAATTTGATATTGCAGACCACTCGGAAATCTGCTTCAACCTGGTTTATACAGCATCCTTTCCTGGGTCTTACAAGGGGACAAGAATCACACTATTCACTGTGTTTATCCCTGGGGAATACAGGATTTATGGGTCTCAGAGGATGTGAACAGCAGCACTGTTCACCCTCCCCACAGTGCAGGGACATCAGAGGTTTTCAATCATAATTTCATCTTATCCATGGGAAGGTAAGGGGCCCCCAAACCACAAGGAGTTACTGGAAAAACCAAGACTGAAATACAAGTTTCCTGAGTTTGGATTGATGCTATTGTCATAAAAGAAAGGAACAGGCTCAGAGGAGAGAAGTGGTTCCCAGTTTCTACCTCCCCGCCAGGCATCTCTCCAGCCTGAGATTAATTCTCTGCTTTTGAGCCCTGAGCAACTTTCTGTCTGGCTGACAGCCTGGTTGAAAGAACCTCCTGGAAAGGCAGAATGACTGGGGCCAGTAACAGGGTGAGGGGCCCTCACTGTCCCTGCAGCCGCCTATCCAGTGTCCCCAGCTACACAGGCTTTAAAGAGCAAAGATAGCCCCAGATGTGTGCTTCTTGCAGAAGGGTGAATTATCAGTGTAATTTTGTTACTGCAACTGAGCAGAGGAAACAATTAGGTTTTGCTACATTTTCACCCAGTAAAAGAAGAAAAAGGAGAAGGAAAAGAAAGGAGATGGGTAGACAGATGGGCGAGTCCTTGCCATCCCAAGACCTCCCTAGACATGCACTTTCTTGTCTCTGCAGGCCTGTGGTCACCTGGCAGCCTAACAAGGCTTTAGCTCCCTCCCTGGACCCTTGTCCTCAAGCCCCTGCCCAACACCATGCCCCTCATCCTTCCTTGAAACTTCCTTGTCATGCTCCAAGCCTGGCTCTATCTTTCATGTCTTTCCTATGACTTCTCTCCTCAACTCTTCTGAAGTCTGGTCTAGCTTCTTCCAGATAGCCTTCCCACTCTTGAAGCTCTGCCTTCTTCTCTCCCTTCAAAAGCCCACCACCCCTAAGTCTTTGACATGGTTTCCTTGTCCCCGAAGTCCTGGCTGGGCCTCTGTCCTTCCACTGGCTGTTGACCATGATCAACTTCCAACTGAGTCCTCTAGAGGCCTACCCAGCTACTTAGGCTGGTTACACATTTTTCACCCTGATGATCTCTCTTGATCTCTGTACACACACAGTCTTCCCCTTTTCCAGCTGAAGAGAGAGACTATAATAGCCCACTGGACTGTCAGACAGGGACTGGAAGAGAAAAAGTTTTGATGTCAAATCAAGGAGATCTGGATTCCAGTCCCAATTCTCCCATAAATCAACCATCCCTTTGTTCATTCCTACATTCACTTATTCATCAGACCTTCGATGTGAGCTCTGTGCCTGGCATCCAGTTAGAGGTTAGGGAATGACAGAAATGATGAAAGGAAAGATTGGCACAGAAATTGCTTATTATCTCTGATGAGACAGACACACAACACAGGCACTGAGGTAGTGCTGTGATCGAGACAGGAGAGAGATGGAGGGAACACGGAGAATGGCCCTCTTCCCAGCCTGAGAGGATAAAGGGAGCTGCCTTTCTGAGAAGGGGCACTTGACCTGAGTTAGAAAAGCTAAAAGAGGAGGAGAAAAGAAAGAAGCAGGAAATCAGAGGTAGAGGAGTTGCTGAAGCAAAGGCAGGCAGCTTCGAGCTGTCAGACATGCATTTTGGGAGGGGCTGTGTTTGCCAGAGGCCGGCATCCATGTGGATTTATTGCTGCTACGCTCTGGGCAGCGAGTGCTTTGAGATGAGTTTGGGATGGATCCTGGAGCATTTCATAGGCCATGGGAGGGCAGGTTGGGAATTTATCTTGTAAGCGATGAGGGTCCATTTAAAAATTTTAAACAGAGGAGGTGAAGTGCATGTTCTAATGTGTGTTTCTTCTAGCATCGGTTTGAGGGATGGACTTGAGGAAGGCCAGGAGGTGAATTCGGAGGCTGTAGCAGTAGTCTCTGGGGAGAAGAGAAGGAGATGAAAGGACACCTTTAAAAAATGTTTAGGAAATAGCTGTGGGAGAGATTGTTGGTTGGCTCTGGAAGGGCAGGAGAGGGAGGTGACCCAGACTGAGCCAGAGACTCTGGGAGGAGCTGGTGTGTGGGGGTTGGGGGAGGGAGGGCAGTGCCTTTTCATTTGGGAAGGCTGAGTCAGAGACTTGGGAACTTGGGAGGAGATGTCCAGCAGGCGATTGTGTGTGGATGGGTCTGAGGGAGGAGTGACGGAAAAGGCTGGCTGGAGGTGGAGACTTGAGGCTCCTCATCTTAGAGTGGTGTCCACACTGAGAGTGCCTAAGCTTTCCCCAGAGACAAGGTGTCCAGGGGGCTGGGGACGTCAGAAGGAGACGTCCTTCAGGGAGTTGAAGAAAAAAACAGAATGTCAGGAGAAGAGAACTGAGGCAGTGGGCTCTCCCAGAGCCAAGGACAGGAATGTAGCAAAGGAAACTGAAGGGCAGTGTTATGGACTGAATGTTTGTACTTCCCCCAAATTCACATTTTGAGGCCCTATTCCCTAATGTGATGGTGTTTGGAGGTGGGGCCTTTGGGAGGTAATGAGGTTTAGATGAGAGTGGAGTTCTCATGATGAGATTAGAGTCCCAGTAACAAGAGACTAAAGCTCTCCCCTAATGCCCAACACCACATATCAGCCCTGTGAGGACACAGGGAGAAGGTGGCTGTCTAAGCCAGGAAGCAGAAAACAAGACCAAGGCTGGGACCTTCATCTTGGACTCCCTAGACACCAGAACAGGGAGAAAAAAGTCTGTTGTTGAAGTCACTGGTCTCTGGTATGTTGTTATAAGAGTTCACTAGGGTGAGCCCATTTCCCGATTCCTCTGGGACCAGGAATTCATTATGAAGAGCCGTCTTCAGGGGAGAGTTGGGGCAGACGTTTGGCTTAATAAATTAAGGAGTAAATCGGAGATGAGGAAATAGGAGCTGTGAATGAAGACTATTCTTTTTTTTTTTTTCTTTTTTGAGACGTAGTCTTGCACTGTTGCCTAGGTTGGAGTGCAGTGGCCCAATCTTGGCTCACTGTAACCTCTGCCTATTGGGTTGAAGAGATTCTCCTACCTCAGCCTCCCAAATAGCTGGGATTACAGGCGCCCGCCACCACGGTCAGCTAATTTTCTGTGTTTTTAGTAGAAATGGGGTTTCACCATGTTGGCCAAGCTGGTCTCAAACTCCTGACCTCTTGATTCACTCACCTTGGCCTCCCAAAGTGCTGGGATTAGAGGTGTGAACCACTGCAGCTGACTGATTGAAGACTATTCTTTAAAAACTTTTGGCTGAGAAAGAGAGGGAAAGAGTTTATCCAATAGGTACAGAGGATCAAAGAATCTAGGAGGTCTCTATGAGATGTTTGTTCTGGAGCTGGGCACTGCATCTCACTTAATATTCAACTGAAAAGTCTTGGTATGAAGGACATTTCCATATCCATCAATGGTCACTGCTGAAGAGACAACTGAATATCTTACTCCATTCCATTTGCCTGTAACTCTACTGATAACTTTTGTTTAGAACTCAATGCCAGGTGTAATCCCAGCACTTTGGGAGGCCGAGACGGGCGGATCACGAGGTCAGGAGATCGAGACCATCCTGGCTAACACGGTGAAACCCCGTCTCTACTAAAAATAAAAAAAAACTAGCCGGGCGAGGTGGTGTGGCGCCTGTCACGTCCCAGCTACTTCCGTGAGGCTGAGGCAGGGAGAATGGTGTAAAACTCGCGGGGCAGAGCTTTGCAGTGAGCTGAGAACCGGCCAACTGCACTCCAGCCCAGGCGGACAGGGAGCAGGGACTCCGTCCTTCAAAAAAAAAAAAAAAAAAACAAGAACTCCCGAATGCCCATTTCTTCTGAATAAATGTGCTCTCTTTCTTTCATCTGATGGTAATGGCTTGCAACACGTTGTGTTCCTTTTTTTACTTTGCCTGCTAGGAAGCCCAGAGGCCAATTTATGGCTAGCTATAGTGAAAAGTCTGTTTCTGGCTCTTGGCACAAAAAATCTCCTCCTTTGCCTGGATGATTTCTGATTCTTTTTACATCTTTATTTTATATTCACATGTATACAAGTACAGTTGTTATGTTTTTTTAAATGTTCAATATAAGTTTATTGAGCAAATAAAACCTGCAAATGGTGATTTTCTTCATAAATTGAAGTACTTCGATTGTCATAACATGTGTTCTGCACGTAGTTTTTGACCAAATGTGGAAATGTTTCTACAGTTAAACTTCAAATGCGAGTCATTATGTAAATATCATTTTATTTTAAGCTGTAGAAAATCCTTTCTGAACATAGGGAGGGTATAAATCACAAAAAAACGGGAAGAGGCTTAACCTCTCTGCATCTCAGGTTCTCCATCTGTGAAATGGTGATAACCCTTACTGTCTGCCTGACTCAAGAGATAATGGATATGAAAACAATTTGATGGGAGCAAAACACTACATGAGGTCAAAGTAACAAAAATAATATATTGCTTTTTGTTGCTGTTGTTGGTATTCCTCAAAATGTGTAGCATGAGTCCATGGCTGATGTATGGAAAATGGAGTCTGGAATGTGAGTGGTCTTCATGAGACTTTTTGACTCTAACAGTCCACAAGTCAGTGCCTTATTTTCAGAGGGTGATTGGCGTTTGCTGTAGGATAAGGCTGACTGCCCATCTATGGGGTTTCCCAGGCGATTGGGGTGGGACGAGAGTGAGGGGGATTAATGGTTAAGAGGTAACCTGCCTTCCTTGTTATGCTGGATGGCAGGCCTGTCTCCCCGGAATTTTTCCAGCAGTCTTTATGGAAGACTCTTCTGCTTGAAGTTACAAGGAGCATGAGGTGGTGTGTGTGGGAGAAGCAGTGCTGAGGTTGATGAAGAGCCGCCAGCCTCCTGCAGGCCTGGAGGGGCCCTTTTCTGCATTGCTGTGCGGTCTGCAGGGTGATCGAGGGAGAAGGGATGACGGATGGGAGCCGGGCTTCCTCCTTGCCGTGGTCTGCTGGTTGGCCCATCAGTCACACTCCCTGATGGACTACCTCCTTCCACAAAAGCAGGGCTATAGGGTGGGTTATAGATGAGCTGCTGTAAAAACTATTTTTTCTAATTACATTTTTGAGCTTGGGATGTGGCTGTCCACGGGGGGTGGGAGGTGCCTGATTCTGGAGGAGGCAGTGGAGAAATAAAGTGAGAGGAGAGTGTGGGAGGTTCTTGGGTTGTGTCGATAACTCTATTTAAACAGTTAAGAAGCATCTCTGGGTTTCAGGAATGGCTGTGGGTGAAACCATGACTGGGTTTTGATGGTCTTTCCTGGATTCGCTCACTTGTTCACTCAACAAACGCCTCCTGAATGACTGCAATGTGCGAGGCACTGTGTACAAGGCGTGCTCTAGATAGAACTTGTCACACTTTTTTTGCATATGAAGCACTCATGGATTTTTTTTTTTTTTTTTTTTTTTTTTAAGACGCAGTTGCTCTGTCATGCAGGCTGGAGTGCAATGTCATGATCTCAGCCCACTGCAACCTCTGCCTCCTGGGTTCAAGCGATTCTCCTGTCTCAGCCTCCCAAGTAGCTGGGACTACAGGTGCATGCCACCATGCCCAGCTAGGCTTGTATTTGTTGTTGTATTTTTAGGAGAGGTAGGGTTTCACCATGTTGGGCAGGCTGATCTTGAACTCCTAACCTCAAGCAATCCTTCCACCTTGGCCTTCCAGAGTGCTGGGATTACAGGCGTGAGCCATCACATGCAGCCAATAATTTTGTTAAAAAAGAGTGTGTTTCAGTGGTTCTGGGGCAAGGCCAGAGACTCCATATCCCTGACAAGCCCTGAGGTCCACTAGTGCTCCTGATCCACAGACACACATCCCTGTGTGATCCCTGTGTGATGGTGAGAGCCCAGGAAACACAGTCAGATACGAGGTGGCCTCCCCACATCCATGTCATTTACATTGTACCTTGAGGGTGAGCCAGATTTTTATAAGTAAGAAGAGGAGGAGAAGGAGGCTGGGGAGAGTGGGGAAGATGCTTTCCAAGGCTGATAGAAGAAACAGTGTGAACAGAACATGCTCGTGGGCAGGTTAGTTCTGAGAGAGAGGAGGATTTCTGGACCATCCCATTGCCAACGAGTTCGGAGCCTTTTCTACAGCAAGTGAGAAGCTATATTCAGGAGGGAGTGAAAGATCTAACCTGCATTGTGTGTACTTCCTTGTGGGGGCCTTTAGATGGGGCTGGACAGAGGCTGAAGGCAGAGTGGGCTGGGAGGTCCTCTCAAGTCCTAGGGAAAGGCGAGGACGCACGATAGAAGCTTGCTCAGGGTGTGGAGAGCTGGCAGACAAAGCAGCGCTCCTCAACCCGGGTGCTAAACTCATATCACCCTCTGTCTCCTTGTTCACCCCAGAGGCATTGAGCTCTTAATTTTCAGCTTTTTTTTTTTTTCATGAAGATGCATTCCATTGTTCTATCCTGGATACAGGCCTTCTGAAGACAGGGGGCCTCTTTTGTACCTTGCAAAGCAGCTTGTGCTTAGCAGGTGCTCATTAAATATTTGTTGCTGACAAGCATTTGAGGAAAGTGATGAAGATGGGTTAATTCGTATGATCCCTTTAATGATTTGATCTGATGGCCTATAGTTTTATCTTTTAGCTTGCTGTCCCCCTCTTTCTCTCCCCATTTGGCGGGAACATCTCAAGGTAGCAAGATTGAAAGGCAGTTGCCACAGAAGACATTAAAACATACTTTAATTTAATAGATGAATAATGTGCCACTTCTCCCAGAAGCAGTTGCTTTTAAAGAGAAGACAGAAGAAAGCCACTGGTGCTGGCTCCCCGCCCCCTCTGCCCCCAGTCTTTCTCTCTCTCTCTCTTTGTTATTCTGAGACAAGGTTTCACTCTGTCACCCTGGCTGGAGTGCAGTAGCATGATCACAGCTCACTGCAGCCTCCACCTTGCAAGCTCAAGTGATCCTCTCACCTCAGCCTCCTGAGCAGCTGAGACTACAGGCATGCACCACCACATCTGCCTGATATTTTTTCTTTTCTTTTTTTTTTTTTGAGACAGAGTCTCACTCTATTGCCAGGCTGGAGTGCAGTGGTGCAATCTCGGCTCGCTGCAACCTCTGCCTCCCGGGTTCAAGTGATTCTCCTGCCTCAGTCTCCCAAGTAGCTGGGACTACAGGTGCCCACCACCACACCTGGCTAATTTTTGTATTTTTAGTAGAGATGGGGTTTCACCATGTTGGCCAGGATGATCTCGATCTCGATCTCTTGACCTCATGATCCACCCGCCTCGGCCTCCCAAAGTGCTGGGATTACAGGCGTGAGCCACCATACCCAGCCTTTTTTCTATTTTTTATAGAGATGGGGTCTCACTATGTTGCCTAGGCTGGTGTTGAACTCCCGGGATCAAGTGAACCTCCTGCCTTGGCCTCCTCAAATGCTTGGGTTATAGAAGTGAGCCACCATGCCTGGTCATCTTTCCCCAGTCTTAGCATGTGGATGCAACAGCTGAAAGATTCCCAGAGACCTGGCCCAAGACTTCTGTGTGAAGGAGGAGAGGGAGGAGCCCTAAGGGGTTCCTAAAGGTTGCACACCTGGGCAGGAATGGAACATCAGACACATTGTATTTGCAGCAACAGGCTGGCCCTGCTGACATCACAGACATCGGGACAGACCAGGAAGACACCCATCAAATTCTGGGCTGAAAGATGCAGAATACTCTGACTTTGCCCAAGACTGGGCCTTCCTCAGAAGCTCCTGAGAAGAAAAGAATTCAGGGGCCTCATGAATGAGGCTCAGAAATTCGGTTCAATAATCACCAATGAGCCTCAATCCAGGGAAGTGTAACTTATCACCCCAATTTTATAAGGAAGAACACTGAAGCTCAGAGAGGTAAAGTAACCCATCCAACAGTCATAGAGGGGGATCATCTGGGTTCAAAGCACAGCAGCCGCATGGGAAGCACCTTGTACTCTGTCCTGTGCTACCCATTGGCAATGCAGACAGCAGGGGGATGCATGCGTCTGGAAGACGATTAGCATCAGCATTTCACCTGAAGTCTCAGGGTTCAGAGGAAAATGTTTTACAGGCAACACTAGCTCTACGGGGAAACCAGGGAGGGCAGTGACCAGAGATGTGTCTCTGCTTCTGCATGGCATTATCTTTTTTTTTTTTTTTTTTTTTGAGACGGAGTTTCGCTCTGCCGCCCAGGCTGGAGTGCAGTGGCTGGATCCCAGCTCACTGCAAGCTCCGCCTCCTGGGTTTACGCCATTCTCCTGCCTCAGCCTCCTGAGTAGCTGGGACTACAAGCACCCGCCACCTCGCCCGGCTAGTTTTCTGTATTTTGTAGTAGAGACAGGGTTTCACCGTGTTAGCCAGGATAGTCTCGATCTCCTGACCTCGTGATCCGCCCGTCTCGGCCTCCCAAAGTGCTGGGATTACAGGCTTGAGCCACCGCGCCCGGCCCTGCATGGCATTGTCATGCAAGCTGTGCAGTGTGCCCCAGCTCTCGAGATCGGAGTCACTCACTGCAGACCACCACCTGCAGCCTCAATCGTCTATCCTCTGGAAGGATAGAGAACATACTCAGGTACAGACCTCAGCCCTCTGCATGCAGTAGAGGTGAAAGAGGTCATTGTGGAAGGAATGGGTGAATGGAGGGAATCTGCGCTCAGAATCCCACTGATGGAATTGGAGGAATATGGACCCTGGAGTCTGAATCATTTGGTATTACGTTCTGGCTTGAACTCATACTTGCTGTATGATTTTAGGTAAATTTCTCAACCTTCTGAATCTCCATTTTCTCATTTGCAAACAGAGGTTGGATAGGAACACTCACTGTACCGGTTTATGGAGCATCATTCAGAGAGACTATGGGCAGCCCCTGGCCTGGTGCCGGGTCCTGTGTTAACAGTCGCTTTCTGTTTATAGTCCTGGAGTTAGTCTTATTAACTGGATTCTACAGTTACACTGTCCCTTGTTGTCTACAGGCCTTTGAGAAAGTCACATATCCTGTTTTTTGTTGTTGTTGTTGTTTGTTTTTGAGACAGGGTCTCACTCCCTTGCCCAGGCTGGAGTGGAGTGGTGCGATATCCCAGCTCACTGCAGCCTTGATCTTGACCTCCTGGACTTGAGCAATCCTCCCAACCTCAGCCTCCCGAATAGCTGGGACTACAGGTGCGTGCCACCATGACCAGCTAATTTTTCTATTTTTTAATAGAGATGGGGTCTTGCTATGTTGCCCTAGCCGGTCTCAAACTCCTGAGCTTAAGTGATCCTCCCACCTTAGCCTCCCAGTGTTGGGATTATAGGAGTGAGCCACTGTGCCCGGCCTCACACACCCTTTGAACCACAGTTTCCATACCTGTGACTCAAGGAATGATAACATCTGTCCTGCACGTGTGTCTCTTATAAGGATGGATGATGATAAGCTGATAATGTTAATGAGAACGACAACAGCAAAACATAGCTGTGTGGCTGTTGCCCATGGAGCAGTGACTATGGAGCCAGGTGCTTTCAAGAACATGCAAAGCTTAAATCAGACACGCCAAATGCTTAGAACATATCCCTGGCATAGGAGTGCCCTGAAACTGTTTGCAATTGTCATTATTTTTACCCCAGATGACAGTAGTTAGGGAGACTCGTGGAAGCTCAATCAGAGGGAAAATCTCATGGTCAAGTGTGCTGGGCACTCCACTGTCAACTGGGAATTATTTTCTTCTGTGGCCTTCCTTTTAGTCCCTCCAGAGTGTTTCCAAGGAGCAGCCAGGATCCGTGACTTGCCCAGGGACTTAGTGAGTCCAGCCAGCCCAGAGTCCAGGCCCTGCTGCTCAGCCAACTCCTGGCTGCTCAAAAGCGCCAGGCTGTTCTGTAAGTGGAGGGAAACTGCACCTGTCCTGCACTCAGCCTCTGTCTCCTGGACTCTTGCTAATAGTTTCCCAGCTAGTTTCTCAGTTTCCATTGTTCCTTTAACCTAGCCTCTCATCTTCCACAAGTACTGTGTTTCTGAAGAGCAAACCTGATCACATTCCTCCCTGCTTAAAATCCTCCCATGGCTCCCCACTACCCTGAAGTTAAGGTCTGATCTCCTTAGAGTAGCCCACGAGGTCTGACTGTGCTGGCCTTGGAATACCTCAGCTGTTTTGTCTCTTACTGATTGATCCCTCAGGGCACCCAATGCCCCAGACTTGAATGGTTTGAATCATTCAGAAAACCCTGCCTGGTCTCCTGAGTTCATGCTTTTGCAGATCCTGGTCCCTCTGCTTCAAACACCTCCTCCCATCCATCCATCCATCCATCCATCCATCCATCCATCCATCCAGTAAATAATAATTGTGCTCTCTTTATATGCCAGGCATAGTGTGAGTTGCCAAAGTTACAGCCGTCAACAAGACACAGCGTTTTTGGCCCCTTGGAGCTTGCATTATAGTGAAGGGAGACACCTTAGAAAGAGAGCAAACAACCAAAATATGTATGTATTTTGAATTTATGTCATTAGGTATGCAAGTGTGTGTGTTTATAAGTGGAAAATGCCATGAGAGAAATTAAATATCATAATGCATTGGTCCCTGGGGTGAGGGGACAGTGGTCTTAAATTACTAATTCATTGGGCTAACACTTATTTATGCTCCAGTCAGGGGTCACTTCCTCCAGGAAGCCTTCCTGGATCAGAGCCCATCTGAATGGATGCCCCTGGTCAGTGTCCTCAGAGCACCCAGCCCCCTGGCCATACCATGTCTCAGGGCTTAAAGTGCCAAACACGGTTTGTGATCAGTGTATGTCTCCAGAGGCTATAAGCTCTCTGAGGTCAGTGATTGTGGCCTTCACTGCTCAGCATGATGCCTGGCTCAGAGTAAGTACAAGGTGATGGTTGTGAGCGAATGCCTGGGCTGCATGGTCCAGGGCTAGGACCTGAGGAGGGAGAGGTCAAGGAGGCAAACCCAGGCGGGCTCCACCCCACTCTATTTAGGAGAGTGCAGCTGCAATCGGAATTGTGGAACTCAGTTGGGCATTTGTTTATAAAGGACAAAGGCAGTCAAGAGCTTTTGACGAGCCCCCATTCATCCTGCCCCCATCACCTTCCTGTCATTTTCCAGTTATTTAGAACCAACCGGCCAGATAGCCCTTAACCAAGTAATATACATGTTAATGTGGAGAGCATGGGCTGAGATTGAAGTAGCAGTGAAAACACATTATTCAAAGGGGAAGGCAAGGAGGAAAAGAGAAATGAATGCAGGGAGAGGCTAGGGACAGCTCTTCCCTTCATTCAAAGTCACAACCAAGCTTGTCTCCCCAGGGCCTGGTACCCTGCTGGGCTGCACACCCACTCCCCTACTCCGCAGCCTCCCCGCTAAACACTCTTCCCCAATCTAAAACGCCCTTAGTTTATTTTTAGCCCTTTCCAGAAGGCCCCTGGCAGTCTAACTTTAATTAGAATTGTACCCGAGGAAGCCAGAGCTATTGATGGAATGATTTCTTTTCTCCTTCTCTTCTTGTTGGCATTGTGTAGGGGGTGCCAAAAATCCTTTCAGAGAAGTGGAAAATTTAGCATTTATTTGTTTTTCTTGGCTAACTGGTACCCATCCAGGAAGGTATGTGAGAAGGAACACCGGAGATGGTGGGTGAAGGGGGCTCAGGCTCCTGCCTCCTCCTCTTGAAAGCTGTTGGGATTCCACACCCTGGCCTCTGGAGCGTGCCTTGTTTGCTTCCTCTGCGAAGTGGGTTTACCTTTCCTGTCCAGCCTCCCTTCCTGAGTTATAATGAGAAACAAGTGAGGTAAGGAGTGACTTTCTTATCCTAAAACGAGGTGACCTTCTTGTTACAAGATGGTTTGTATAAATTAAGGACCCAGGCATGGAGGGCCACGGGCCCAGGGGCTGGAGAGGGCAGGCAGGCAGTCAGGCAGGCAGCAGAGGGGTCGGATTTCTAGGTTCTTGAGCATTGCTGCATCGAAGTGACCTCTGCCTCCAACTCCCTCTGGCTCTAAGGAAAGATGGGGTTTTCTTTCTTTCTTTCTTTCTTTCTTTCTTTCTTTCTTTCTTTCTTTCTTTCTTTCTTTCTTTCTTTCTTTCTTTCTTTCTTTTTTTTTTGAGACAGAGTCTCGCTCTGTCGCCCAGGCTGGAGTGCAGTGGCACGATCTTGGCTCACTGCGAGCTCCGCCTCCCGGGTTCACGCCATTCTCCTGCCTCAGCCTCCTGAGTAGCTGGGACTACCGGCACCCGCCACCAAGCCCGGCTAATTTTTTGTACTTTTTAGTAGCGACGGGGTTTCGCCGTGTTAGCCAGGATGGTCTCGATCTCCTGACCTCGTGATCCGCCCGCCTCGGCCTCCCAAAGTGCTGGGATTACAGGTGTGAGCCACCACGCCCGGCCAGATTTCTAGGTTCTTGAGCATTGCTGCATCAAAGTGACCTTTGCCTCCAACTCCCTCTGGCTGTAAGGGAAGATGGGGTTTTCAGAAGGACAGAAATGGTTAGGGGGAGACCTTTGGAAATGAGGACTCCGTAGCATGCTCTAGGACCATCTGGAGGGACAACACCCGCTTTTGGTTCCAGGCCCCAACTCTGCAGGTTGCGATCACATCGGAGGTACCTGGCCAGGTGGGCTCTGGTAGGCTCCCCAGAGTCTGTTCAGGCTCAGCCAAGGTGTCAGAGAGTGGCAGTGAGGACACCACAGCCCTCCTGGGAGCATAGTGGACACTCACCTAGACAGGCGTATACCCCTAGCAGTGGACACACGTGGCTATGCCCGTGCAACCCTGCACACACACACACACACACACACACACACACACACACACACACACACACACATACGGGCATGCACATACGCATGCTAGAAACTCACAGAAATTTCCGAGCAAAACCCTTATTAGTCATAGCAGATTGGGTCATTGTGCCTGCATTCAGTATTAGTCACCGCAGGATTGCAGGTTGGGTTATCCTGCCATAACAAACAAGTTACAACTAGCTCAGGGACTTAATACAAGCAGAGTCTATTTCTTTCTTTTGCAAATTCCCCGTGGATCCAGGTGATTTTCCAGGGCAACTTCCTCACAGGTGTTGGCTCTGCATTCCATGCTGTACCTGTCTCATGGCACTTCTGTGTTAACAGGTGATCACTACCACAGGATTGCAGCCGAATGCCAGCCACAAAACTCTTTGGCAATTGCAGTATGCAGGTCTCATTCCTGTGTAACCAGGTATTGATAAACATGAGTTACACCTTTTGACTCTCACCCCTTCCACTTCTCAGTTTCCTTCTCTGGCTTCATTTTCTCCTTTAGTGAAGAAGATTAACAAGATGACTTTCTGCCCAGACGTTCTGTAGTAAAACATGCCCAGCAGGCTGAGCATGGTGGCTCTCATCTGTAATCGTAGCACTTTAGGAGGCTGAGGCAGGAAGATCACTTGAGGCCAGGAGCTTGAGACCAGCCTTGGCAACAGAGTGAGACCCTGTCCCTATTTTTAAAAACAACAAAACTAAATACAACATGCTCAACAGTCTTGCACTCCTTTATCTTGCTGCCTTGGGGCTCTGGGTCAGGTGCTCTGATCTACCCAAGGTCACCCTATTTTGTGAGAAATATCTGGGGGCATCCCTGAGGAGCTACCTAGCAGACCTGGTTCATGCTTGTATGCCTCCGTTCTTGCTCCCGATGGATGAAGTTCATCCGCCTTAATTTGGTGTCTGAGGTTTTCTAACTTCAGTCCAAATTAGTTTTCCAGGCTCATTGGATACTTCAACTCTAGTCCAAATCGACCAATCACTCTTCCTTCCATATGGCCTTGGGCCTCATGTCATCCTCCTTTTCTCCTTGTTCACTCTGCTCTTTCTGTACTGATCTTGTTTTTGGTTCCCTGAATATGCTGAGCTTGTTCCTTTCCCAGGGCCTTTGCACTTGCGTTTGTTTGCTGTGCTCTTCCTCCACCCACTCCATCTCATCACTGTCTTCTCAGCTGAGACGTCACCACCTCAGAAGGGACTTCTTCTCACCACCTCTGGAGCATTGCCATCTTTAGTCCCTTCAGCATATTGACTTCATATCCCTTCTCCCAACCGGTAAGTATCTAGTATTTTTTATTTAGTTAGTTTATTGTTTGTCCTTACCAATTAGAATGTAAGACCGTGAGGGCAGGAACTGTGTCTGTCTTCTTTACTCCTGTATCCCCAGCACTTATTTTTATTTTTGAGACAGGATCTCTCTCTCTGTCACCCAAGCTAGAGTGCAGTGGTGCAGTTACAGCTCACTGTAGCCTCGAACTCCTGGGCTCAAGCAATCCTCAGCTTCCCAAATAGCTGAGACTACAGGTGTCCACTACCATGCCTTATCCCCAGCACTTAGCACAGTGAGTGCTACTACATAGTAGTTGCTCAATAAAATTTGTCAACTAAATTGATGCTGCTTCTGAGTATTCACTCTCTTTCCTTCCTTCACCACTTCCCCCTCACCCCATTCCCATTTTAGAATCTCTATAGCCTATGTGTTCTTTCTATTGACTAAAAGATTGCTTCCTTCATGAGTTTTTCACTTATCTATGTTTCCAGTCCCCCTTCCCCCAGCAAGAAGGTATCATTCTCAAAGGACAACTACATTTTCCTTATGCTTCTGGACCTCACAACAACTCAGGGGTAAAGTCCTCAGAAACAAAGAGGCTTGGAGACATTCTGTCTGGGTTGTAATCCCTTCATGCCTGAAAACTACGTGTCTTGCCTTCAAGTCCAGCACCAGTCTTCCACATCGCAGCAATGTTCATTTCCTCTTACATGCTGGTTATACACAAAGAAACCAAACTGCAGTCCCTATCTCAGTGGGAACAGCAGCTCATTGTACCTAGTTCTCTCCTGATGGTCTGGGTGTCATAGAAGAGGCACATCCTGGGTGTCAAAGGAACCCCAAGGAGGCTGCACCCTAGGGCTGGTGGAAAGGGGGCCTGTGATGACTTCCAGAAGGACGTGCTTTGGGAGTCTGGACTTGAAAGAGGAGAAGTTGGCCAGGTTGGAGGACAAGATGGACATTTCAGGTCAAGACAGCCTCAGGACAATGTTGGGGAAAGGGTCTAGGCCTCCAGATTTGCTCTCTGGTGGCTATTCAGAGCATGGATACCTCTCCCTTGATTTTGGCATATGGAGAAGACATGAAGTCAGATGCAACTAGAAGAGACACCCCACTACCCCCAGGGCTGCACAGGTCCCTGGAGCGGGGGGCGAGTCTCAGGACTGGTGAAGGAAAAACCAGCCTGGAAGGAGGATAGTAAAAAGACACAGAAAGGGCTAGCAGAGAGGGGGCATTCACAGGGTGAAAGTTTAACACCATGGACAGCAAAAGTCAGGGACTCCTCGAAAGTGGGCAGTCGGAAGTCTGCGCCAGGCGTGTCCTATTCTGCAACACATTGTAATTCCTCAAACTTTAAAAAGCTTTTGAGGTCTTGGGTTTGATTCTGGCCCTGAGAAGATGTGAAGCCATGGGGAAGTTGTGTAATGTCTTTGAACCTCAGTGTTCTCGTCCAGAAAGTGAAGATTATAATGCCAACAGACTGAATGGAAAATATGTGATTGAAGTGGGAAGTGTGGACCATACCTTAATAAATATGTTTCGTTTTCTCTCTGCTTGTCAGGGGCCAGATGACTGCCCCTGACCAGGGATCATGGTTGCATGAAGGCTGGATTTCACACCAAGGTCTCTGTTCACCTTGGAGCCTTCAGTGTCTCTGGCTGGGAGGAGAGGAGCTGACTAAGCAGGTGCTCATCATAGCAAGGTGAGTTATCAGCCCCAGTTCCTCAAGTAATTAACCCCCCCCCATGAAGCTTTTATGTTCACAGTGAGCATTAACTGAAACCGCTCCTCCACCATCAGGACAGTGAAACTTACTCTCATTTTTCTGGGGGGTAAAACAGAGGCGGAGAGAGTTGAAATGCTTTGCCCAGAAGCTCTGCAAGCAGAGAGTGCTGGAACTAGAATTCCCAGGCCTGGGCTCTCTAGTTTATTGCTTACCTTCTTTGAGTCATGTTCTTCTTCCTCCACAGCTCAATTAAAAACAAAATAAGACAAAACAAAAGGCAATGTTGCCTAAACAGAAAAGCACAGAGCCAGTTAGGACGAAAGTCGATTCGTTGTGGCTGGATTGGTTTTCTCCCCCTTCAGACGGCTCAAACACTTTCACAAATAGTTTTAAAATAAATTGGGAGATAAGGTAACAATAGTGTTTCTCAATAACGATTACAATAGAAAGAAAACAAGACTGTGTGGCTTTCCCCACTGTTTGTCTTGCAGCTTTTGGGGAGGAAACTTCACTGGGGAGGGTGGAGTGAGGCAGGGGAGGGTGGAGTGAGGCAGGGGAGGGCTGCGTCTCTTAGGGGGCGGGTGGGTAAGCCTTGCAGATGACGGAAACCTATTCAGTTGTCTCCCTTGACCATGCTTCTTGGAGAACACAGCAAGGATGGAAATCTTTATTTTATGATTATTATTTTTTGCAACTGGGTCTCACCCTGTCACCCAGGCTGGAGTGAAGTGGTGCAATCTCAGCTCACTGCAACCTCTGCCTCCCAGGTTCAAGTGATTCTCCTACTTCAGCCTCCTGAGTAGCTGGGATTACAGGTGCCTGCCACCACACCTGGGTAATTTTTGTATTTTTTGGTAGAGACAGGGTTTGACCGTGTTGGCCAGGGTGGTCTCAAACTCCTGACCTCAGGTGATTTGCCCACCTTGGCCTCCCAAAGTGCTGGGATTACGTGCATGAGCCACCACACCTGGCTGATGGAAGCCTTTAGAAGGAAGAGATTTGGGGCTGGCAGAAAGTTAGCTGGCATAGAGCAATGCATAGTGAATATTCCAACAAATATGAATAAACCCACTGGTCACCTCCCTCATTCCCTTGGTCGTTTTCCGGAGGCTGCCTCTCAGATCTTCTCCACCAAGAAACCTGTGTCTCCTCTATGTGAGAAGCTTCAGCAAGAGAGAGCTGAGTGCTGTCTCAGTGAGGTGGGAGATGAGTGGTCACAGCAGTGGCTGGGGAGGCCTGGGCTCCCACTGTGTCTCAGTTGGTGAGTTTGGTTTGACGCCACAATCAGGGTGTTTTGTTATCGGAGTAACTGGGCTTTCACGAAAATGTTGGTTTGATGACAGTGTTTATCTCCTGGAAAAGTTTAGGAACCGTTAGATGAACAACCTCTAAGGGCAATTCTAGGCCAAAAAGGGCGTGATTATTGAGATGCGGGTGGCTGGGCTGGGACTAGGATGAGGCAAGAGAGGCACTAAGGCACAAAATCAAAAGGGGCTTTGCTCTCAGGGATGTGCAAGCCCAGGGTTGCCCTTACAAAAGAGCACCTCCCTTCATTTTGTCCCCTGGGCATCTCTTGTCTCATCCTAGTCCCAGCCCTGGTGGGTGAGCAGATGTATCAATATTTCTCTTGTAGTTCCTGGAGGACTGCATGGTCACCTGAGATCACCTGGATTAGCCAAGAGAAACAAAGAATAGAAAGGAGGTGAGTGGGTGGCATGATAAACTCTTGTCTAAACCAAAGAAAGTCCAGTCCACTGGGGAAGGAAGAATGAAAGTGTGACAGGAGGCCAGAGGCTTTCTTTCCAAAACATCTAGAAGGTGATGGGGGTAGGAGGGGGTCTGGTAAGAAATGAGTATGTGAATCCCAGAGTCAGAGGAATCTGGCCTTAAATCCTGGAAGTGTGAGCCTAGACAAGTCACTTTGCTTTGAGTACCGGTTTTCGTATCTATGAGACTAGACTCTACTACCCTCTCTAGAGAGTTGTTGAGAAGGTGAGATAAAGTATGTAGAAAGCCTTGGGAGGGTTGGTTCTGAGGATGTAAAAAGACAGTTATTTAGAAAATGTCAGTTTCTCACTTTTTCCAGATTGTGTTGTGGGGAAAAAATGCCAGAAAACCTTAAATCTACCCACTAAATCCATAAATTCTGCCACCATCCTCCAGTGGAGACAGGGACAGTTGTTCATACACCTTGGGACTATCCTTTATTGCTTCATGCCTAACTTGGATACCCTTGGTCAACTGAGAGAGGGGGCAAGAAAGAAGGAGGAGGTGGCATAGTTATCCTATCAGAGGACCCTGAGGCTGAGTCACAGCTGGGAAAAGAGGTGGGGGCATGGGAGGGAAGGGAGGAGAGCAGCATAGGCTCTGTGCTGGGTATGTGAGTGCTAAAGAGATGGTGCTCAAATCAGTCCAACTGACACCAGTATCTGGGGTCTTTCCTCTGCACTTGTTTATTTCTGTGGGTAGGCAGGGCTGTTGGTAATGTCTGTCAGCCGGCTCTAACCTATGCATTATGATGAAGATAGTGATGGAAGCTTGATCAATATCAAATGCTAGTAAGTGGTAGAACTGTGACTTAAATTTGTTCTCTCTGGTCCCAGATTTGTGATGTGGTTATTCTGCTGATTTGGTTTGGTTGTATCCCCACCCAAATCTCATCTTGAACTGTAGTTCTCATAATCCCCACATGTCATGGGATGGACCCAGTGGGAGGCAACTGAATCATGGGAACGGTTTCCCCCATGCTATTCTTGTGATAGAGAGTAAGTTCACAAAAGACCTCATTGTTTTATAAGGGGCTTCCTCCTTTGCTGGGTTCTCATAGTTCTCCTTCCTGACACCATGTGAAGAAGGACTTGTTTGCTTCCCCTTCTGCCGTGACTGTAAGTTTCCTGAGGTCTCCTCAGCTGTGCTGAACTGTGAGTCAATTAAACCTCATTCCTTTATAAGTTGCCCAGTCTTGGGTATGTCTTTTCATATCCATGAGACTAGACTCTACTACCCTCTCCAGAGAGTTATTGAGAAGGTGAGATAAAGTATGTAGAAAGCCTTGGGAGGGTTGGTTCTGAGGAGGTAAAAAGACAGTTATTTAGCATGAGAATGAACTAATACATTTGCCTTACCACATTCAGTGGTTCAAGTTCCCGACTTATTTCTCCCAAGTCCTACCCCGAGCTTCCATCTGTGCTTTTACATGAGATTGTGCGAGTTAAGGTAACATTAACAGCTGTCCAAAGCTCAAAATTTCAACTTGTGAGTCCACTCTTGGAACAGACACCTGTCTTCCGGGGTGCTGTCCTCAGCTATCATTGTAGAAGGAGGGAGCATGAAGTATTTTGCCTGGGAGGTGGCACGAGCTGCTTCACTTTTGCTCACATCCTCTTGGCCAGAGCTCGGTTACTTGGTCACACTGCAAAGATGCTGGAGAGCAGCTACTCTGCACTGGCCATGAAGAACTTCTGCATTTGGCTGACAAGGGTGAGGATGAGCTTGTCAAGGAATAAGGAGCCCATGGGAGTCAACTCCCAGGGCCACTTTCCTTCTGGGGTCTATTGCCTGCATCTGGTGCTGGAGTTCTGTTTCCTATGAATGCGCTGGAGATCCCTAGAGTTCCCTACAATCTTTAATAGCCCAAACAGGGAAAAGACCCTGGATTACACAGTTATTTTCCCAGAATAAGGGTATATTGACTTTGAGGGAGTTTGCTTTTCATGTTCTGCAACAATAATTTTTTTTAGAGAAGGAAAGGCAGCCTTAGAATCCCACAGAAATGTGCCTCTGAGAAAGAAGGAATCGTGGGGTGGCAGGAGAAGCTTCGAGGCAGAAGACCCAAGTGCTGATGCTGGCTCTGCCCCTCCCTGGCTGTGTCCAAGTCGCGTAGACTCTCTGAGCTTCCGTTTCCTCATTTATACCATAAAGCAAATCTTCCCCCAGGGCTCCTACGAGGACCAGACATGGTGGAGGTGTTTGAAAGCATTTGGCATGTATTAGGCCTGCACCACATTTTAATATCAGACCTATTGGGAAGGAAAGAAATTATGTTCTCTTCCTTTCCTTAATCATCATCAATGCCTCAGCCCCGCTGTGCCTTCTTTTCACAGCATAGCATTCTCCAAAGTTGTGTATCAATTGAATTTTTTTTTTTCTAAATTGAATCTCATTTCCCATGCACTGAGGGAGCTGGGGATTGGAAAGAATTCTCTAGTTTGTCTTTTTGTAAAGCTAACAACCACCCCTTGATGTCTGTGGTACACAGCAGCCTTTTCATTTATTGGCTTTGTTGAAAGTAGGGTTCCCTTGTATTTATTAAGAAAACCACGTATACGTGTTTGGAACTGAGACAGAGATTGAATGTGTCAATTGAGGAGATCTGGTCCCTCCCTGCCATGGGGGTGCAGCTGAGAACGAGATGGAAAATGTCAGAGAGCAAACACAGCCACAGAAAACTCTTGGGAAGACTATTCCATTGGCACTAGTCGAGTTGTGGCTGGGACCTGTCGTGGAGGGCAAAAAAGGGGCATTTTCATCTGAGATCTGCGGATGCTATTCCAAGATCCCGCTGAGGATCCCACTGTGCCCCAGGTGAAATCTTGGTGCTGCATTTGTTGCCCTCTATTGAAATCTATTCCCTCTCCCTCCCACCTTACTTCCCTCCTATCAATTGTTTGCTGGTGGATGGAACACCATGTTCTGTTCCTCACATCCCTGCACCTGTCTCCTGAGGCCCTACGCCTGACTTCAGCACAGACACAAATTCATCTGTCTAGTCTTTAAATCTCATTTGGCTTGTCTGTTTTCCCTAATAAGAAGAATAGAATTAGTTAGCTCGCTACTCAGCAGGGCACCAGTATGGAATTTACGTAAATTATCTCCTTAATAAAATTACTAAATATAGCATCAACATGGTTAAAAGGGGAAAGAAAATAAGGCTCTTAGATTGTGAGTGTCTTTAAAAAACAAAGCTATGTTCCACCACCAGGGGAAATGAAATTTAACTTCTTAACCAGTAGATACAAAGTGGGGGAAGGGGAATAAGAAAAAGGTTAGGGAGGACAGGAGACAGAGACTGAGAGAGAAGATAGGAAAAATCTCTAAGCCAGACATATAGATAACCATTTAATTAATTGCTCTCCAGAGATTTTGCTGGGTGTTTGGAATCAGGCCAAGAATATAACCAGTTCTTGCCTTCCTGAAAAAGATAATTCTGATTACCTTCTCTTACATCAAAGAAATTCTTCCAGTAAAATAATTAAGGGTATAGATGTGACAAGTCAGTGTGTTTGTGTATATGTGTGCAGGCAAGTGCTATTGTAACATACAGGCCAATACAGGGGGAGTTGGATAGAAAGAAAAACATTAGAAACTGCGGGCAGAGGGCCAGATATGGTGGCTCATTCCTGTAATCCCGCACTTTGGGAGGACAAGGTTGGCAGATCATTTGAGGTCAGGAGATTGAGACCACCCTAATGAACATGGTGAAACCCCATCTGTACTAAACATACAAAAATTAGCTGGGCATGGTGGCAGGTGCCTGTAGTCCCAGCTACTCGGGAGGCTGAGGCAGGAGAATCACTTGAACCCAGGAGGTGGAGGTTGCAGTGAGCTGAGATTGCACCACCACACTCCAGCCTTGGTGACAGAGGGATTTTGTCTGGAAAAAAAAAAAAAAGAAACTGTGGGCAGAAATTGGAAATTTTTGAGAGGCACATTTAAGAGTCATCTATAGGAGAAACACAGAAGAGACACTATAAGGCTTGGATTCCACCTTCTCTCTTACTTCTCCCATGTAAGACACCCTCTATGTTCCACCACCTGGAGTCTTTTGTCTTTCAAGCCCCTTGTCACTGCCTTTGTTCAATCCCTCCTCTCTGTCTGTACTCTCCATAATACTCTCTGGCATTCCGTTTCTAACTTCTTTTTTTTTTTTTGTATTTTTTAGTAGAGACGGGGTTTCACCGTGTTAGCCAGGATGGGCTCGATCTCCTGACCTAGTGATCCGCCCGTCTCAGCCTCCCAAAGTGCTGGGATTACAGGCTTGAGCCACCACGCCCAGCCTCTAACTTCTTATATTTTGTCTTTTTAGGGCTGCCAGAGGCATCTTTAAAAAATGCTTTGATTATGACATTGTGCCAAGAAAAGTCTGTGGACTCTAATATTCTCACTCCATACTCCTCAGCCTGATGTTCAAGGCCTCTGTCTCTTTGCCTGACCCATCCCTTCCTGTCCAGCTTCCTGCACGAGATCCCTCTTTGCCTCTTACCCACCAGTGATGCCAGAGAGAGGCCCCCACCAGCTCTTCAGGCGTCAATCTGCAACCAGACATCCAGGCCTGCTTACACTCAGCCTCTCCATCTCTGTCGGCTCCTGGCATAATGGACTGCCCCTCCCTCTGTTGCCCCAGAGCTTCTAGCTTGTGGCTCTGTTTGGTACTGGTCCTGCTTTTCAGTACAGTCAAGTGTTGTTGCTGTATCTTAATGCTATGCAGCTCCATGCAGGGATTGAAGATTAGTGCTCTGGCATCAGCCAGGCCTGGTTCCTAGCCCAGATCCAAATCCTACCAGCTGTGTGACCTCAGGCAAGTTTCTTCATCTCTGTGCAACTCTGATTTCTCCTCTATAAAACAGTAATAGCGAGGTCTACCCCATCAAGCTGTTAAGGGGACCAAATTGTGTAATGCCTGCAAAGTCCTTAAGTTACAGTAATCAAGCATCCAGTAATATATTAATGTCTATTGTCTGTCTTTTGCACTTGGCCATGAGGTCCTTCAGAAAAGTAGTGTCTTCTTCAACTTTATATTTCCAGAAGCTAGCACAATATCTGTCTCATAAAAGGCTTTATTGACCTTCTTGAATGAATGGGGTCACTGGGTAGTAAGTGTCCCTAAGTTCTCCCCATACTACTGGTTATTCTCTTGTTCAGGCTGAGAACTGGGGCTCCAGGAATATGTTAACTAGAAGAGAATGTTACACTTGAGGTGCAGCTGACATGGGTTTGGAAGCTGCGTCCCTTCTCTGTTGACTGCCTCATCCCCTACAATCCCTGTTGCAGGCGTGGGACCTGGGTGAGTGGTTTATAGCAGAGAATTTTATCCACTTCTCTCACAGATGGTGGTACCAGGTTCAGTGGTGATTCTTCTCCAAACAGGCGAGCTTGGGCAGTTAGAGTCTATGTGGGGTGTGAGCCAACAGACTCAGGGTCTGTGGTCAGCCTGTGCTGTGCGCTGGTCTGTGGGGTGTGAGCTAACAGTTTCAGGGTCTGTGGTCAGCCTGTGCTGTGCTCTGGGTGAGCAGGTCTGCCATGCAAAACCAAGGCCAGGAGCAGGTCAGCGTGAGGGGTGCTAGGGCTGCTGTAATTGAAAACCACATGACAGATGGCTTAAGCAAAAGACATTTATTGTCTTAGTTCTGAAGACTACAAGTCCAAGATCAAAGTGAAGGGGTCTGCACACCAACAAGGGGAAGGTGCCTTGGGAGAATACCAAGGTCAAGCTGGCAGCAGAGTTGGTTCTCTCTGAGGGCCGTGAGAAAGGGTCTACTTCAGGCCTCTCCCCTAGCTTGTGTGCTTTCCTGGCAATCTTTGGTGTTCCTTGTCTTCTAGACCCATCACTCCAATCTCTGTCTTCGTCTTTATATGCTAGTCTCCTTGTGTATGTGTGTGTGTGTGTGTGTGTGTGTGTGTGTGTCCAAATTCCCCTGCTCCTTTTTGAGGATATCAGTCATATTGGGTTAGGACTCACACTAATGGCCTCATCTTGACCTAATTAATTATATCTACAATGATGCTATTTCCAAATAATGTCACATTCTGTGATATTGGATATTAGGACTTCAATATATGAATTTGGGAGGGCATAATTCAAGTCTTAACAAAGGAGGAGCAGAAACTATAACTAATAAAGGAGAGGTGAGCAGCAGGGGGGAAATGGAACAGATGTATATAGAGAGGCAGGCCCGAGAGACCTTGCAGCTTGAGAGGTGAGATATTTACATGTCTCACCCCAAAAAGGGTCACTCTTGTCCTCTTTTCAGCTCCCCCTTCCCCATTGACCCTTTCTCCTTTCTCTCTCTCTATGCATACATATGTACATACATACATACATACATACATACATACATACATACATACAAACATGGTTTCCTGGCAATCTTTGGTGTGCCTTGTCTTGTAGACCCATACATATGTATAAATTATGTATGTATAGAGATGCTAGAGCTACTGTAACTAAACATCACAAGTCAGGTGCTTAAGCAAAAGATATTTATTATCCTAGTTCTGGAGGCTAGAAGTCCAAGATCAAGGTGAAGCTGTCTTGGTAGAACATCAAGGTCAAGGTGTCAGCAGGGCTGGTTCCTTCTGAGGGCCATGATAAAGGATCTACTCTGGGACCCCCTCCTAGATTGTGTGGTTTGCAGGCAGAAACCAATACATATATGGTTTCTCAACTCTCCAGTTCAAGCTCATGTCACTGGGCTCAACTGTACTTCGGTTCTGCGAGCTTCCTCTGAAGCCTTCAGGAAACTTCCTTTTGATTTGACCTAAAGTCATGGAATTTCTGTTTCTGCATCAAAATGACTTTTCTATGATAGGGACATGAAGAAAGTCAGTTTTTACACCATACGTGGAATGCTTTTGTCTTCCACAGCTCTCTCAAAGCAACAGGAATAAGAAACAGAGCTGCAGAGTTAAGGGAAAATAATAAACAAATGATACAAACATTCAACTGCATTGGGCAGGTCTTCTCACATACCTTCCTTCCCCCTTTCTACCCACACAGGCTCATTCTTGTCCCCTTTTCAGCTCCTATCCTCTGTCGATCCTTTCATTCTGCTTATCCTGCATTTTGCACTGGAGTCCCACTGAAGCACTCTCCTGTTATAGCCAACAAATTCATTTGTTGAAATCCTAACCCCCAAGCAACAGTATTTGGAGACGGCAGACTTTGGAAGGTGAATGAGATCATGAGGGAGGAGTCTTCGTGAATGGGATTTGTGCTTTTATATAAGGGACTCCAGAACACTCTCCATCCTCATTCCTCCATGTGAGGATACGTTGAGAAGTCAGTAGTCTGCAACCCAGAAGAGACCCCTCACCAGAACCTGACCATGCTGGCACCCTGATCTTCCAGCCTTCAGAATTGTGAGAAATAAATTCCAATGTTTAGAAGCCACCCAGTCTTTGACATTTTGTTATAGCAGCCTGAAATGACTAGGACAGAAATTGGCATTGAGAAGTCTGGTGCTCTTATAGCAAATACTTAAAAATGTGGAAGCAGCTTTGGAATTGGGTGATGGATAAAGGCTGGGAGAGTTTTGAGGGGCATGCCAGAAAAAGCCTAGATTGCTGTGAATGGCATTCCAAAGGTGATTCTGCTGAGAGCTCAGAAAGAAAAGAGAAGAGCTGTAGAGAAAGCTTCCATCTTGTTAGAGAACAGCTAAGTCGGCATGAACACGATGCTGGTGGAAAATTGGACAGTAAAGCCTATTCTGATATTCACATGCAGAAATGAGGAACATGTTATCAAGCAATGGAGAAAAGGGGATTCTTGTGATGGAGTAGCAAAGGGAGCCTGTCACACTTCTTGGATAGAGAAGTCTGGACTAGGAGCAGACCATAGAACTATTCAGTTGCAAACATGTGCTACTCTTTTTTTTTTTTTGAGATGGAGTCTCGCTCTGTTGCCAGGCTGGAGTGCAGTGTCACGATCTCGACTCACTGAAACCTTTGCCTCCCAGGTTCAAGTGATTCTCCTGCCTCAGTCTCTCGAGTAGCTAGGATTATAGGCATGTGCCACCATGCCCGGCTAATTTTTGCATTTTTTAGTAGAGACGGGGTTTCACCATGTTGGCCAGGATGGTCTTGATCTCTTGACCTCATGATCTGCATGCCTCAGCCTCCCAAAGTGCTGGGATTACAGGCATGAGCCACCATGCCCGGCTACTCTTTAAGACAAGGGAAGAAGGACCTTGAGGGTGATTCAGAGATCATCATGGCTGCCACTCCCACCACAGACTCAGAGTGCAAGGGCCTGGGGAGCAGAACTCCCTCCACCTTGATTTCAAAGACTAGAACTAATGCCCAGTGGATCTCAGGGGCCACGGCCATCTAGAAGAGCCTGGGAGCATAACCCCCATCCCAAAAGAGAACTTCAGAATGGGCAGGGCCACAGCAGAGAGCCATGGCATGGGCATCACTTTCAGCTGTAGGGGTAATGTTGCCATTCTAGTGGGCCTGAAAGGTGAGACCACTGCCTCAGTGGATGCAGAAGGCAGAACATCAAGCCAAAGAGGATTGCTCTCAAGGTCTCATGGAGCTTGCCTTGCTAGGATTTGGACTTGCTTAATGGGAATGTCTTTCCTATGCCTGACCCACCATTGTATTTTGAAAGCACAGAACTTGTTTCATTTCACAGGTTCACAGTTAGAAAGGAATTTTACCTCAGGATGAATCATGCTTTGAGTCTCATCCATATGTTAGATGATATTTAGATAAGACTTTGGACTTCAAACTTTAGAGGTGATGTTCAGAAAAGATTTTTGGGATTGGTGGGATACAATAAATATATTTTGCATGCAAGAAGGACATGGATATTTGGGGGGCGGGTAAAGGATGTAATGTTATAGACTAAATGTTGTATTCCCCCCACCCCAAATTCATTTGTTGAAATCAATGAATATGATGGGACTGGGAGGGAGGACCTTTGGGAGGTGATTAGGCCATGAGGGTGGAGGCTCATGAATGCAATTAGTGCCTTTATAAAAGGGACTCCTGGCTGGGCATGGTGGCTCACACCTGTAATCCCAGCACTTTGGGAGGCCGAGACAGGTTGGTCACTTGAAGTCAGGAGTTCGAGACCAGCCTGGCTAACATGGTGAAACCTTGTCTCTACTAAAAATACAAAAAGTAACCCAGTGCAGTGGCATGTGTCTCTAATCCAAGCCACTAGGGAGGCTGAGGCAGGAGAATCCCTTGAACCCAGGTGGTGGAGTTTGCTGTGAGCCAAGATTGAGCCACTGCACTCCATGCACTCCAGCCTGGGCAACAGAGTGAGATGCTGTCTCAAAAAAAAAAAAAAAAAAA
>NW_016806471.1:352488-369712 GCF_001698545.2 Rhinopithecus bieti
AAAAAAAAAAAAAAAAAAAAAAAAAAAAAAAAAAAAAAAAAAGACTCCAGAGAGCTCTGTCATTCTCATTGCACCGTGTGAGGATACAATGAGAACTTGGCAGTCTGCAAACTCGACGAGACCACTTCACCAGGATCTGAGCATGCAGGCTCCCTGATCTTGGACTTCACAGCCTCCAGAATGGTGGGTAATACATGTCTGTTGTTTGTAAGCCACCAGCATATGGTCTTTTGTAACAGCAACCCAAGCTGACTAAGATCCGTCCTCTCTTCAGCCTTCCAAGACCATCTGTGTAGGTCCTTTTGTCTGGGCCATACAGTTCACATTCACTTTGTTTGATGAGGAATTATTTCCCCACGTTTCAAGTGTGTTGAGGTCTCGTTTATCTAGTGAAGCTTCAAATTCCGTAAAGATATGAACACTCCCTTGGGCCTCGCTCCATGATGCTCAGCAAACATTAGTGGAATAACTATATGACTGCATCCCATCTTCTTTAAAAACAGGTCATTTACAATGGTGCTAAATTCAGGAGGTAGATAAAGATACCTAGTGTGAAGTTCCTCTCCCATCCCTGTTTCTAAGCTACCTGATTGTTCTCCCTGGAGGCAACTAATGTTAACAGTTTATGGTGTATGTGTATCCTTCTAGAGATATTTTATGCATCTGCAAGCAAATACATATAACTATTCTTTTTCCTCTTGTTACATATGTAGTAGCCTGCTATACAGACTGTTTTTCTTCTTCTTCTTCTTCTTTTTTTTGCTTAAGAATCTTGATGTGGTGATTTTATAGGTATGTCTGCCAAATCTTTTGACACTTGTCCTCTTAAGAGGTGCTGCTAAACTCCCTTTCCTTTGACTGTAGGCTGGAATTAGTGACTTGCTTCTAGCAGATAGAATACAGAGGACTTGATGGGCTGACACTTCTGAGATTAGGTTACAAGCAAACTGCATCTTCCATCTTGGATATGTTCTTTCTTTCTCTCCATTTATCTCATGAATCACTTATCTGGGAAGCCAGCTGCCGTGTCCTCAGGACACTCAGGCAGCCTTGGGAGGGGCCCAGCTAGCAAGGGACTGAGGGACCTACAGCTGAGAGTGTAGAAGCCGATCTTCTTACACCTGCCAACAGTGACATGAGTAGACTCAGAAGCAGACCCGAGTCCTCCCCCGACAGGCCTTGAGAGGACTGCAGTCCCTGCCCACAGCTTGATGCCAACCTCTTGGGAGATCCTCCACCAGAACCACCCAATTAAGCCACTCCCCAATTCCTGCCCTCTGGAAACTGTGAGATAATGTTTGTTGTTTTAAGCCAACATATTTGTTATGTAGCAACAGATAATACACATGGAGATCCTTCTTCCTGAGTGCCTAGTGTGCCTATTCCTTTTTACAGCTACTTTGTATTCTGTTCACTAGACATAGCATTATTTATTTTAACCATTCCCGTACTAATGAACATTTAGACTACTTCTAAGCTTGTGCTCTTCAAACAATGCTGCAATGGAAAACTTTATGAAAATTTCTCACTGTGTTGCCCAGGCTGGAGTGCAGTAGCACAGTCTAGGTTCACTGCAGCCTGTGCCACCTAACTGGACTCAAGAAATCTTCCCACCTCAGCCTCCTGAGTAGCTGGGACTACAGGCACATGCCACCACATTTGGCCGATTTTTAATTTTTTTGTAGAGGTGAGGTTTCCTTATATTGTTTAGGCTGGTCTCAAACTCATGGGCTCAAGTTATCCTCCTGTCTCAGCCTCCCAAAGTACTGGGATTATAGGCATGGAAAACTTTATAAATATATCATTTCACCTGTCTGTGAGTATACCTGTAGAATAAATTCTTAGAAATAGAAAAGTCATGGCAAAGAGTTCATTTCTTAAAAAATAAAATCTTCCCAAATTCTCCCTCTCTCTGTTTTTTTTTTTTTTTTTCTTTGACGGAGTCTCGCTTTGTCACCCAGGCTAGAGTGCAGTGGCTCACTGCAAACTCTGCCTCCTGGGTTCAAGCAATTCTCCTGCCTCAGCCTCCTGAGTAGGTGGGATTACAGTTACCCAGATAATTTTTGTATTTTTAGTAGAGATGGGATTTTGCCATGTTGGCCAGGCTGGTCTCAAATTCTTGACCTCAAGCGATCTGCCCATCTCACACTCCCAAACTGCTGGGATTACAGGCATGAGCCACTGTGCCTGGTCTAAACTCTCTTGTATGGAGGTTGTACCAATTTATATTTCCATCAGCAACAGAGGAGAGGCTGGTTTGTCTCCACCCTCACCATCTTCCTTAACCCCTCTGGAATAGGTTACATCATAGAGATTCAGTATGTTTAAGGATTAAGTTATATCTCCTGTATCTCCACAGCAAATGATTCAAAATGTCCTTGATTTATTTAGGATCCCAGAGAGGTTTTCTGACCTTACCCAGCAGATACACAGGCTCTGTTGTGGGTATAACAACCATCAAAGCAGCGATGGGTGGTAGCAGCAGCAGTACTCGTATGTTGAAAAATCAAAATAAAATCAGGCCAAGCCTGGTCTTTTCCGTTCCTGCTCACAGCAAGAAGGGAAAGCCCCAGGGGCCTTTGCATCTCTGCTGTGGAGATGCAAAGGGAGATCCGTAGTTTGCAGGTGTCTGGTGACCTTCTAGTCCTGCAGGGAACATGGGGCAGGACGCTGCTAGAGGCTTCTGAACCTGGCCAGGTGGCTGGGCCTTCAAAGGCTTCCCCCACAGCATCTCTCTCTGTGCCTAGCAGAGCCCAGGGCTCACACAGTGGGAGGTGCTGCATCCCGGATGCAGGAGAGTACCTGTGAAGCCAGCTTGGAGCTGATAGAAGCAGCAAGGTGTCGGCATCCACTCTCACCTTCAGGCTTCTGGTGCTTCTGGCTTTTGGCCATTTGGTGGGGCAGTCTTCTTCCAGAAGTGCACAGACCTGCCTCTTCTTGGTTCAGGAGGGTGGAAGAGGGGGGGGAAAAAAAAAAAGAGAAAGCAGCAAGGGTCCTAGTAATGGGATTTGCTTCCCAAAAATTAGAGAAGAACACTTCAGGGATGAAGGCTTTCCCAGAAAGCAGGAATTCTGTGCCCTCTTCCTGGTTCCCCATGTAAAACTTCAATGGCTTTTATAAGTTTTCCCCATATACAACTTCAGTAAGAGGCTCCTTCATGCACACACGCACACACTCACTCACCAACTCACTCACTCACTGACTCCGTATTTACTGAGCACTTTCTGTGAGCGATACATGTTTTAGGTGTGAATTTCCAGCTTCTTCAGAATCTGTTTCTACCTAGATCTTGGGATGCTTGCCCATTGCTAGATGCCAAGTTTAAGCCCCCATGCACTTTCCTTTGTCCAAAAACCCCATCTTACTCCACCCCGATCTCCATTGCTTACAGAACAAGTCCCAGCTCCTGCATCTGGCTACAGGAGCCTGAATGTTGTAGCCCACGTTTCCCACGTCAGCTTCCTGTCTTGCCAGTTCTTGCCTCAAGCTCTGCAATCTAGCCTCAGTGAACCCATTTCCACTTGTTCATTCACATGTGCAGTCATTTATTTCTTCATTTTTATTGTGTGCAATATGCTAAGCGCTGTGTTAAGTGCTCTGGGTATATCTGTGAAAAAAGGTGGTGGGACTCTGCCCGCAGAGACTTAACTTCCAGAGACAATAGTGAGCAAATAATTAACCATTGCAAGTTGTGATGCGTCTTGAAGGAAACAAACTGGGTGATGTGATAGAGAAGAGTGGATTAAGCCTGGTCAGGAAACATCTTTCCAAACGAGGTGACAGGAAAGGAGATAGCTATGCTAAGATCTTGGGGACCTGCCTCCTGAGCAAAGGGACAACTATGGCAAAGGCCAAGGCCTTGCTCTGTCAACCTCAGACTTTGTTCATTGCTGCTATTTTTCTTTGGAACCTTCCCAAGCCCAGTCTTCCTGATTTTGGTCCCTTCCTCCAGGAAGCCTTCCTGGATCACCGTACACTGAGGTAGTGCCTTTGCTCTTGCTCCACTTGCCTGCCACGTTTCCCCATTCACCTTCTGTGCTGTAGGGTGCACCCAATGCACCCAGGCATTGACTTGGGAAACTCAGCCCCAGCCATATGCATGTCTGCTTTGTTTGCTGTTGGAGCCTGTTGTAGGTCGAATTGCGTCCCCCGAAACAATATGTTGAGGCTGTAACCCCTGTTACCTGTGAATGTGGCCTTATTTGGAAATGAGTTCCTTACCGGTGTAATCAAGTTAAGATGGGTTCATACTGGATTAGGGTGGGCCGTAAGTCCAGTGACTGGTGTCCTGATAAGGAAAGAGAGATTTGGAGACAGAGACAGCCACTGGGAAGAAGGCCATGGGAACATGGAGGCAGACACTGGGGTGATGTAACTGCAGGCCAAGAGCGCCGAGGACTGCTGGGGGTATTAGAGGCTAGGAGAGGCGAGAACGGATTCTTTCTCTAGAGGACTGATTCTAAGAAGGGTTCTAAGAAGAAGCATGGCCCTACCAACACCTACCAACACCTTGGTTTCAGACTTCTAGGCTCCAGACCTGGGAGAGAATAAGATTCTGCTGTTGTAAGCCACCCAGCATGTGGCACATTATTTCCGCAGCCAAAGGAAACTCACACAGAGCTCCAGGCCCTGGGGGGCGAGGGCATCCTTGTCCAGCATACCATTGGGCTGAATGAATGAACCCTATCAACTGCGTCCTCCTCTTTTTTTTTTTTTTTTTTTTGAGACAGGGTCTCACTCTGTCGCCCAGGCTGGAGTGCAGACACATGATCTCGGCTTACTGCAGCCTCGATCTCCCAGGTTCGAGCTGTTCTCCTGCCTCAGCCTCCTGAGTGGCTGTGATTACAGTACACCTGTGATTACAGGTGCCCACCACTAGGCCCAGCTAATTTTTGTATTTTTAGTAGAGACGGATTTCACCATGTTGACCAGGCTCGTCTTGAAGTGACCAGCCCACCTCAGCCTCCCAAAGTGCTGGAATTATGGGCGTGAGCCACCACGCCTGGCCCTTCCTCTTATGCCCAGTGTGTGGCCTTGAAGTCCCCTGTGTCCAGCCAGGGATGTCTCATTGCAGAGCACAGGCTGCCAGGTAGGAAGGGGGCCATGCTCCTCCCTTGTGTTTGTATGTGGAAAATTCTTCTTGGCATTTCTTGGGAGAAATTTCTATTTTTTGAATCCTGAATCCTGAGAAAAATCAGTCGAGAAATCAGGAAAATGGGAAAAAGTATTATAAGTCTCTTGTGGGAATTAAAGCTTGTAATCAACATGCAGACCTTATAGCTTTGAAGGAAGGCACTGACGCTGAGTTGAAAGCAGAGTCAAGGGTTAAGATGGACATTTCTGAGAACCAGGTCAGAAGAAGTTGGAGAGGTGGCTATGACCTAATCCATCAGTCTCTCATAATCTCATGGCTGAGTTAATGTGCGTGTCTGTGGCCCTGTCTGCTGCACGTGGTGCATCCTTCATGCAATTAAAATACATATCACTAAATTTGTGTGCAAAGTGTGCTTGATACACAACTGTTGAATGGTGTTCTAAGAAATAACAGGTTTTGGAAGCAAAATAAATCCTTAATGTGGCCATTTGACACATGATTCTGTGAGATGTTGTTCCTCCTTGTTAGGAGATCTGACTTTCAACTGCCACCCAATAATGTTCTCTGGTGTTTCCTGGTGTTTGAATATTTTCTACAGGTTACGGTCCTTTGTAAGTAGAACTAAGCTGAATATTTCTTGTTTATTAAACATATTCCGTAATAAATATAATAATAATAATAAAGATGATGGAGAATGTTGGAAGTATTTAAAAACTAACAGGATTTTGGACATTTCCATTTCTTGTTTCTGAATCTGGAAGATTAATATCTGTCAGGAATTTGGAAACACCGTAGTTCCACCTTATAAATAGTTGCTGTACCTCATATAAGCATTAGCTCAGTCTCAAACCCTCCAAAAGCTTTCTTTCAGCTGAAAGCGGGACTACAGAGGGACTGATTTCATCTGCCTAAGTGGAAATCCAGTTCTGATCTCGGCAGCCGTGTGACCCTGGACAAGTCGGACCACCTCTGGGAGCTGTTTCCTTACCCCTGCTCCTGGGCACTGAATGCCTGGGCTGGGTGATCTCATTGGGGTCTTCTAGCCCCAGCAATCTATGATTTAATAGCACTGCTCCAGGCTGCATCTCTGAGTGAAGATGCTCTCTAACCTAATTCTAATCCTGTTGGGTGTTGGGGAGGTTTCCTTGTGTCCAGGCGGTGGCAGTGAGGACTGACTTGTCACTCATTGCTATGCACATTCCTCCATTACGTGATTTTGTTTAATCCTCATCATGACTCAAAGGGAAACTTTATTATTGTATATTACAGATGAGAAAGCTGAGGTTCAGAGAGGCGTGTGTTGTGCCCCAAGGTTACAGATCAAAGGGAGGGAGAACCTATGAAAGGACCTCTGGGATGAGCGGACACTGGCACACCCGCAACCTCCTCTTTCTTTCTGCTTGTTTGTATTTCTGGCCATTTGCACACAGAGGCAGGTTCCTGGGGAGGGCTTTGTGGATTCAGGTGGAAAGTGACAGCATGTGGGCAACACTGACTGTTCAGACACTGCCAAATCTTGGTTTCGTGTGGAGGGGAGAAGAAAAAATTGGTGTAGATTAAAGTATGGCTTGGAGGTTGGGTGTGACGACTCACATCTGTAATCCCTGCACTTTGGGAGGCTGAGATGGGTGGATCACTTGAGCCCAGGAGTTTGAGACCAGCCTGGGAAACATAGCAAGACCCCATCATTACAAAAAATAAAAAATAAAAATAAATGAGCTGGGCATGGTGGTGCATGCCTGTAGTCCTGGCTACTCAGGAGGCTGAGGCAGGAGGATCTCTGGAGCTTGGGAGCTGGAGGCTTCAGTGAGCTGTGATTGTGCCACTGCTCTCCAGCTTGGGTGACAGAGTGAGACCTTGTCTCTAAAGTAATTAAATAAGGGCCGGGTGTGGTGGCTCATGCCTGTAATCCTAAAACTTTGGGAGGCTGAGGTGGGCAGATTGCTGAGCTCAGGAATTAGAGATTAGCCTGGGCAACATGGTGAAACCCCCAACCCTACAAAAATACAAAAATTAGCCAGGTGTGGTGGTGTGCACCTGTAATCCCAGATATTCTGGAAGCTGAGGCGGGAGAATTGCTTGAACCTGGGAGGCGGAGGTTGCAGTGAGCCAAGATTACATCAAATGCACTCCAGTCTGGGTGACAGAGTGAGACTCCATCTCAAAATAAATAAATAATAAATAAATAAATAATAAATAAATAGGTAGGTAAGTAAAAGTATGAGTTGTAGGGGTAGATGGTGGTGTTGGCTGTGGTGTCTTTTTCTCATTCCACACAGGTAGGACCTCCTGTGTTTTGGGTGCTTTTTTCAGGTTGGGTTAAAGAGGGGGCTAAATTGTAATCCCCCCAACCTGCCATGGGCCCAGTGGTGTGAGCAGGAGGGATAGGTGAACATGTGATCCCCTGGCAACGCTGGGTGTGGTTGGAAGGCACTGGTAGGATGGAAGGAATCACCTCTTCCCTCCTTTGTGCCTCAGTGTCCCCTTCCTGTAAATTGGGTAGGGGGTGGCTCTGGACTGTGGGAAATGACAATTCTTTTCTACTTCATATTTCCTGGTTATGTGATCAAAATAAAACTGTGTTCATGCTCCTGCTTTAAAAAAGTCCTTACTGCCACCATTTTTAAGCTGTAGAACAGATGGCCATGATATTTTACATTACAAATGGATCCTTCATTTGGCCAGAGAATCAATGTAGGTGTATTTGGGGGAGGAAGTTCTTTCTGTTAGGGACAGAATTGTATCCCCCACCCCAATTTCATATGTGGAGCCCTAACCCCCAATGTGACTGTATTTGGAGATAGGATTTTTAGGAGGTAATTAAAGTTAGAGGGGTCCTGAGGGTGCGGTCCTAATCCAATAGGATTGGTGGTCTTTATAAAAAGAGTAAGAGAGATCTATCTTTCTCACCATATCCCCTGCACACACTGAGGAAAGGCCACGTGAGGACAAAGTGAGAAGGCAGCTGTCTGCAACCCGAGGGGAGTGCCCTCAGCAAAGCCTGATCCTCCTGGCACCTTGATCTCAGACTTCTGGGCTCTAGAACTGTGAGGGAATACATGTCTGCTGTTCAAGCCACCTAGTCTGTGGTATTTTGTTATGGCAGCCCAAGCTGACTAAGACAGCCTCCCTGTCCCAACAGCATGCCCATGTCCTTTGACTTAACAATTGTTAAAGTGAGGGAAAGGTGTGTGTGTGTAAAGGTGGCATATGTGTGTGATTCCTCCAAAGGACGCCTGAAGACACAGCGTGTTTTCCTCACTGGAGTACACCCACCCTTGTTGGTTGTGACTACTGTCCCTCCCCTCCTTCTCACTCTCATACTAACTTGAGAATACTTTCCTAAAACTGGGAACTTGTTTCCTCCTCCTGAGGTACTTGGCTTTCTGTGTGTGTGTGTGTGTGTGTGTGTGTGTAGGGTTGTATGTGTGTATGTGCGTGTATGTGTGTAGGAGGTTGTATGCGTGTATAAAAGACATGGTCTCTNTTGGTTGTGACTACTGTCCCTCCCCTCCTTCTCACTCTCATACTAACTTGAGAATACTTTCCTAAAACTGGGAACTTGTTTCCTCCTCCTGAGGTACTTGGCTTTCTGTGTGTGTGTGTGTGTGTGTGTGTGTGTAGGGTTGTATGTGTGTATGTGCGTGTATGTGTGTAGGAGGTTGTATGCGTGTATAAAAAGACATGGTCTCTTTATAAGACCACGTGCATGTATTTGTGTGGGCATGTGTGTACATGTGTATGTATGTGTATGCAAGTTGTGTGTGTGTTTTATGTGTGTGCATATGTGTGTAGGCATGTATGTATATGTGTGTGTATGTGTATAGGCATGTGTATGTGTACAGGAGTGTATGTGTGTGTAGGGTTGTGTGTGTATGTGTATTTATAGGGTATGTGTGTGTATTTGTGGGTAAGAGTGTGTGTGTAGGGTTGTATATGTGTGTGTATGGGTGTGTATGTATTTATGTGTGTGTAGGGTTGTGTGTATATGTGTGTGTATAGTGTATGTGTGTGTATAGTGTATGTGTGTGTATAGAGTATGTGTGTGTATTTGTGGGTAAGAGTGTGTATGTGTAGGGTTGTATATGTGTGTGTAGGGGCATGTGTGTACTTATGTGTGTGCAGGGTTGTGTGGGTGTTTGTGTGTGGGGGGCACATGTGCATGCATTTGTGTGTATGTATGTGTAGGGATGTGTGCGTATGTGTACATTCTGTTTTAGACAAACACTTGGAGAAAAGGCATCAGAGAAGGACTAAGAGATGCTCTCCCTGATGGTGAAGGATCCCCTCCTCTGTGGGTAAGAGCCTTGCCATAGAGAAGCCCCCATCCGAAACCTCGGGTGTTTTGGTTTTTGGCCCTTCTACCTCTGTTCCCCCTACTTCTAAATGGACAGGCAATGGAGCAGTCCAGCTTTATCTTCTGTCTCCTAGCAACAGTGCTTGGAAGGTGGAAGGCACATGGCAAGGTCTAGAGATTGGGGTAGGGCAGGTGGCAGGCAGGGAGGCAGGAGTCCTGGGGTGCTCCTCCTGGAAGCCCACGTCCTTGGGGCTAGGAGATGCTTTCTCTAGCCCCAAGGAAAAGGGTGGGGGCAGCTCTCATTATTTAATGGTATAATTTGTGTTGACAGAATGGATAGGAATGGTTCATCAAGCGATTACACAAAGGAGTATGACTCTTTCCCAAACACGAAGGTGACAGGCAGCATCAATAAATGTGCATATGTGCTAGTGCACTAAGTGTTTGCTACTACACTTGCTGAAAGGGGGAGAAAGAGACATTGCCTTCTCCTTCTGAGGTGAGAATTGCTTGTAGTGGGAAAGAAAAGGCAGAAAGAGTTATTTCCTGGCAAAATGAGCCCAATTCAAGCAGCAAACATCCTCTCCCTCTGCCATTCACCCCAGTAAGAATCCCTTGGGGTCCTGGCCTTGTCTCTCACACAATTGGGACACTCTTACCTCAGCCATCGCCAGTGAGAGCTGGGTTTGGACAAGACATGCTCTGGCTCCCTTCCGCCTTTGATGTTCATCTTAACTGGATGTCACTTGGATGAAGATCAAAGGTAGCCTTGGAGGAAAAACAATGTCACAAAAGGCTTTTCTCCTCCCTGAGAGTGAGAGGAGCAGGTGGAGCTTGGAGAGAGGCTGTCTTCTCACCTTCTTTGTCAAAGTGATAAGAAGAGCCCTTTGTCTGTGTGTGTTCGTTTTTCTCTTTGCTCTGTGTTTCTCCCCTTCTCGTCTCTTCCCTTTCCTAACTTCCTCTTCCCTTTTTAAAAGAAGGGTCTAGTTGGGGAGGTTTAGTGACACATGTAGGGTCACAAGCCTCAGCAGCTACAAATAGAAGACACAGTGTTACAGGGTGAAAGGAACACTGTTGAGACTCAGTAGCCACGGTTTCCATTCTGGCCTTGCCACCTGATAGCCCCATGATCCTGGGTGTCATGGGCCTCAGTTTACTTACTTGTAAGGCACAAGGGTTGTACTAGATGCTCTTGTGAACTCCCTGCAGCTCCAACAGTCCAGGACTCCCTAGCCATTCTACTCAGGTCTCAAGATGTGGTGGCCCTTGGCCTCCCTAAGTCACAGCCCGGCATCATCATCGCAGCAGCGTAAGTGGGGACAAGAAGGGACGGAGCTGACTACACCCTTCAGCCCTGCTGACTCTTGGAAAGCACTGAGCAGCACAGTACTACGCTACAGGACTTCTTCTTCTTTTGGTTCCACCATCCCTATATATTTCTCCCAAATGAAATTTAAAAAATTATTGAATTATTAAAGTACACATACATGTTGTAAAAAGAAATTCACTGAGAGACATTCCAAGTGAAATTCCCCTGATAACCAATTTCCACATGGTATACGTATTCCCAGGCTTTTGAAAAACACACTTATGATGTAAATATATGTTTGGATTTGTGGGATTTTGATTTGTTTGGTGTTCTGATTCATGGACTGCTGACCTGTTGACCACCGGAGCTGTCACAGCAAAAGAAGAGAAGGAGCCAGCTTCTTTTGAGGGCAGTGAGATGTGTTTGGCCCCAGCTGTGAGCTAGGTCCTGTCTTTCGGGCACCAGGAGCCCTATGCTCTTTCTTTGGGTAAGTTGTATGTAAATTGCATCTGGGAGGAACTTGAGACCTCTAGATTTATTTCCACAAAACAATGACAGGAAGCTAAGAACCTTCACAAAGCGTGCCTAAAACCAGTTTGTTGTTGGAACAATGGATGCACTTGCTAGGGATTGCTGTTTTCTCTTTCTTTTAAGAAACTTAAACATTACAAGGTATATGCCCTTTATTGTGAAGAAATTAGAAAACAAATGAATCTGTAGAAAACAAATCACCGTGTTCCTTTATTTAGAAATATATTTGGTGTTCTTATCAAAGAACACCTAAAGTTTTCCTGCACACATATTTGAAAAGCCTTTTCAGTTGACTTGATGCTTGCAGTTTAGAGATGGCTTGAGGTGATGTGTTATCTGTCCCAACTCCCAGGACCTGGACCTTGAAGGCATATTTATTCAGCCAGAACTCTTGGGACATAGAGATGAATGTAACTGGGTTTTTGCTCTGTAAGTTCTTCTAGCATGTTGGGAGAATGGTCCCAGAAACAAGCAAACAAAAAACTATAGCATGGACCATGCTAAAATTTGGAAATCTACTAAGTATCATGGAAACAGAGAGGAAGAAGTCATTAACTGAATAGATGTGAATCTGGCAAATTTCAAGGCCATTGAGGTAACGTAGAACATCTTCCTGCTTAGACTTTAATCCCAGAAACAAGTAGTTTGTTTCCACTGTGAGAGATCTCCAAGGTGCTTTCTGGTGGATTTGTGGCAAGGGGCCTCCAACTCCTACTTTCAGCATCACAAGGCAGAGATGTAGGAGGTAATGGTTTATTTCCTCTCTGCAGAAGCCTTGTTTTGCTTGCCCCCATATCTTAAGTCTACAGCCTTCCATATGCTTGGGTGGGAGCACGTGAGTCTCACAACTCTGGGGCAGCAACACTGGCTTCATTTTTAGTGCATGCCAGTCTAAAATCTTTGTAATTCCATCAAGCTGAGATAACTCTGGTGATATACAGATTTATTTGATGTAAGCCCTTAGAAATCTTTGCGTGGGACCAGCCCTATGTCAACTCTCACTCATTCTGGAGGAGGGGTGTGGGGTGCTTGGGGACATCTTCATACAGTTACAGAAAAGTGCATTTGATGTAAACTTTGAACCAGTGAAGTGATATGTGCTGACTTGGATTGAATTAACTGGAAACAGGCCCTGAGACAGAGAATTGCATTCAGAAGGCTTCTTGTGGACTGCTCTCAGGAAATGCACCTGTAGGAAAGTGAGGAAAACTGGATTGGGCAGTGGGAGAAACCAGTTGATAATGCTGTTGTAATTGAGATCTCAGCTGATCCTGTAAAGAGTTTTGGAGCTGGCATGAACTATCAGAGTTGTCCCAAACTGAGGCAAGGGCATGATGGCTTGAGCTCGTAGTCACTGGCTGTGAGCTACCTTCTGGGAGGTTGAGTAACGTTGGACAAACTAGTTCCCTGAAACCAAGGCCAATTCCCAGTGAGGAATGCAGCTATGAGCTGTCAGCAGCAAGATCCCCACCATCAGGGTGATGAATGACAGGAGGAAAGGGAATCAGAGCAGACAACAACAGTATGCACTACAGTCTGTTTTTTATGTCTCTCTGACCCACTGACATCTTAAGTTTTCCTCACCTGGGGACAAGTCCCTTAGGATTAAAGTTGTTCTCACTTTCTAGGGAATTTACAGGCAAATAATTAGTGGGACAAACTATAGCTCTTTCTGTACAGTTGATTTTGAAACCATAACTGACACTTACCATCCCCCAACTCCATCACCCATTCTAGATACCCCTCACCTTCAGCTGACCATTTCACTAGTCTAGGCAGTTTGCTTCGTGGGGTGGACTGGATCCTCATCCCTGAGGCATCTTAGCCTTTGTTAGCATGCTGTTTTCAGGACATGGCTGCTGTATCTGCCAATGTACTATTAAAACAGGGCATGTGAAGTCATAAAACAAAATGAGTTCATGTCCTTTGCAGGGACATGGATGAAGCTGGAAGCCATCATCCTCAGCAAATTAACACAGGAACAGAAAACCAAACACATGTTCTCACTCATAAGTGGGAGGTGAACAATGAGAACACATGGACACAGGAGGGGAACATCACACACTGGGGCCTGTCGGGGGTCAGGGGAAAGGGGAGAGAGAGCATTAGGACAAATACCTAATGCACGGGGCTTAAACCTAGATGATGGGTTGATAGGTGCAGCAAACCACCATGGCTCATGTATACCTATGTAACAAACCTGCACATTCTGCACATATGTACTAGAACTTAAAGTAAAATTAAAAATTTAAAAATAATGAGTAAAAGTATGAAAATCGAAAAAAAAAAAAAAGAAAAGAAAACTAGGGCACGTGAACACCAATAGATGCCTCATTGGGTCAGTTGAGCACTGAACATATTCTTCCCCATTGTCATTATCTAATAGCAGCCCGATCTCCTGTCATATGATTGTTGCTTTTCCATTCCTGTTGGTCTTTTGGTGTGAGGAACTCAAAGGGCCTGGTTAGCAGCTGCAGCTTGGAGTTTAATGGACTTTTATGGAGCTGCATAAAAGTGCTCCCCTCTCTGAGAACCAGGATCTGTAAAGCCACAGAGCCTAAGATTACAGGATTGGGAGCATAAATTCTCCAAGTGGGTTATGGGTTGTTGGTAAGAGGGGCCACTCCCACATTCACCCTTTAGTTTCCTGACTCATGTATTCTATGCACAGGGGACAGACACAGTGCCATATAATAGGCATTAATTTAGAACCCGTACTGCACTCAGAAGATGTTGTCATTTTCAAGTTGACATCTCCATTGTTTGTTTAAGAGGCCATTCCACTTCTCTATCAGGCTGGTGACTCCTAAAGGTGCAGTAGATGACAGAACCCGTGGGTCCCATGGTCAAAGACCCACTGCCATTGCTGTCCTTTTTTTTTTTTTTTTGCCATTAGGTGGGTTGCTTGGCCTAAGGAAAAGTTGGTTAGGATTTTGTGTCAGCTGATGAAATCCTCTCCAAGTCCTCAAATAGTTGTGTTGGTCAAAGCCCTAGGAGTAGAAAAGTCAAGACCATACAGAATATACATGTTTATATTAATAAGATGGAATCATTGCTCCTTCTAGGGTGAAAGGAGTTTAGAGTAGTCAACTTGCCACCATGTGCCTGGTTCGTCTCTTCAAGGGATGGTGTCAAAGATGGGCATGGTCTTAGTTTCTGTTGCTGGCAAGTTGAATATTCAGCAGCAGCAGTAGAGAGATCAGCCTCAGTGAGTGGAAACACCTTCTATTGGGCCCATGAATAGTTTCCAACACTTCTACCATGGCTACTCCACTCACATGTCCATTGTATCAGCACTAGGTTGGCCCATAACAAATACTGGCTGATGTCAAATGTCCGCGTCATTCTGCCCACTTGCTTGGTTTAGTGTCATTTACATTGTGGATACACAGTGTCTCTTACACCAAATCTAATGGCCATTTCGTGGCCATTACATGCCATACTAAGATCTTCCATCTTTATATCCATTCCCATAGGTCCATCTAAATGAGTCTTTCTAAGACCTTCTCCCTAATCTTCTAATCTTTCTTCTTTCAGGACCCTGGTCCAGCTGGAAAGTCCATTTAAAAATGCCCTAAGTCTACGAATATGTTTACTTTGGGCTACTTCTCTTTTCACAAAGTGGAGGGCCTGATGCATCACAAAGAACCCTGCCAATCTGGATAATTTCTCCTCATTGCTTTTATCAGGGCCACTGTTGAATAGAGCTATAAAGCAATGAGTCTATTTGTACTCACACTGACATGCCAAGGCGATCCGTCCATGTGCCAAACTTATACTTTTCCTCTTCCATTAGCTGGGTATAAGGGAGCGACAGGTGTGAGCTGTGGAAGAAGGTATGAATGCAACGTAGAAGGTGATGGGGGAGGGGTTGAGACCACCTTATTCAGGCAGCTCAATTGTGATCTCTGGCCCTACTCCTGCTCAGTCCCAGATGCAACACTTGCAGCTTACACAGATTGATGCTGGGTCAGCCTGACTGTCTGTCTCAGTGGGTATGACAGAACCCAGCTTATGATGGGCAGCTCTGGCTGCATGGCCACTTGAAGCCATGGTCAGATGGCCCATGTTTACTAAGCCCCAGTGGCAAACAAGGTTCTGCCTCTCAGATGGAATACAGTTCTGTGGCATATGGCGTGGCCTTGCTCCCAAACGCTAAGGATTTACACTGTGATTTCTTACTGGGGCTTTTGCCGTCAACTCTTTTCCCAATGCAGAAACGTCTCATACCGCAAGGTCTGCATGTCGTATGACCAAATGACAAGTTCGCTTCTGCATAGCCCTTTTTATGCCCACTTACAGCTGGCAGACTTTCATGTCACCTGGTAACCGGGTAAGAGCAGTTTTTCCAAATGTGGAGTATCCTGCCTCCAGAACCCAAAGTGGCCTACCAAGAACTGTGTTCCTTTCTTAGTGGTGGGAGTTATGAAATGCAATAGTTTGTCATTTACTTGGGGGAATGCTTTACTATGCCCAGATCACTGGACCCTAAAAACTTCTCTGATAGGGCAGGTCCCTGAATCTTCATAGAGTTAATCTACACCTCTGGAGTACATGTGTCTTACCAAGGCCTCCAAAACATCTACTGCTTCTTATCTGGTCTAATTAGCATGATGTCACCAATATGGTAAAGCAATGTGATAATCTGTGGAATGTGCAGATGGTGCAGGCCTCTTTGTTTTATATTATGACAGAGAGAAGGTGAATTAAACAAGCCCTGGGGCATAAATGTATATTGTTACTTGTCCCAAGTGAATGCATACTGCTTTTGATCCTCCTTGAGAAGGGATGGAAAAGAATGCACTCGCTAAATTAATGTCTGCATATCATGTGTTGGAGTGTCAATCTGCTCTAAAAAAGGTACCATGATCTAGCAAGATAGGCACAATTAGGGGTTGCTGTTTGGTTAAATTGGCAGTAGTCCCCTCTCGTCCACCATGATCTATCTGGTTTTTGGATGCTAGCATTCCCATTGCTATCAGGGCGTCCAATATTGTAACAGCATCACCTACTGCCAGCTCTAGCTGAAAGAAGACAGACACCACTGAGCATATTAATAATGCTGGTGTTCCTCTCACCAACACCTTCTTTATCACTTTGGGAAATAAGGTGTCCTCTTAGTCTTCATAGAACATAGTCAAAAAGTGAGTTTTCTGCCTGTATCCACTCTATCCCACCTATTTTTCTGAACTCTTTGAGCCCTTCTTCCACCATTTGCCAGGGAAGTGCTGGTACATCCATTTAGTTTGGGCCATTGCTGGTTCCAAATTTCCAAGATTCAACCTGGCAGTTTAGTAGCATCTTCTTCCAGGATCCTTGCCAGGGTGTTCAATTCCATATCATGGGGAAATTTTAATACATTTTCATATTAATATAACCCTCTTTATCTGACTGTGTTCCATCCTCTTGATCCATTGCCCTCAGAATCCAGCCTAATGCACACACTCCCATCTCTTCTTGGCACATATCAGCCAGAACCCGTACCCCTTTGGTGTATGGTCCCTCTCTTCCATATAGTCCCTCTCTTCTCTGGCCTTGTTGGTCTTGTTGATTTGACTTTTCCTATTGGTCTGACTGACAGAAAGATTGGCATAGGAATCCCCAGGGGGCCAGTTCAGTCTTGTAAGGCAGCTAACTCATTTGCCATTATTGTACGAAACTCAGGCAAGGAAGTGGGGGCACTATCCTCTATCAAAAGGAATAGGTACTTCTGCAGGCCAGCAGGTTTGGGGGAAGATGGGAGTTCAAAATTCTCAACTATGTCATTACCCAGGTAATTACATCCCAAGTGTCAGAGTCCTACTCCTTTTCTGTTATGGCCTTGACCTTGGCATAGAAGACCTCTCAGCTGAGAATTCAATCTTTCCTGAAGTTCTGTTGCTATTACATGATTAATTACTGAATCAGATTCTTTATGTGGATGACCCTCTGTTTTAGTTTTTTTTTTTTTTTTTTTTTTTTTTTTTTTTTTTTTTTTTTTTTTTTTTTTTTT
>NW_016806471.1:369938-532631 GCF_001698545.2 Rhinopithecus bieti
TTTTTTTTTTTTTTTTTTTTTTTTTTTTTTTTTTTTTTTTTTTTTTTTTTTTATGCTGCAAAGGAAATCCCCTGGCTTTCACATTTTGCCTTGAATTGTCAACTGATGATCGTGAGTTTGATACTATCACTCTTCAGCGAGTGAATCAGTAGTACTCAACAATAGCCACCAATTCCATGGTCTTTCTAGTTACTATTTCCCTCATGCCTCTAAGGTGCCAGAGATATTACTCCAACCAGCATGTCACCTTTTACTGGTGTTCTAATACCTTTAAGTTTGGTAGACATTTTGCAATTGCACTGCTAAAGCACACCAGAGACTATCCATACTATACTGACCACAAGGATGGAGTCGTCATTGCCAGCTGCCAGGGAATAATTCACCTCCAAAATCACATTTGATAGCCTGCTTTCCAGGTCCAATCTTGGTATTAATGGGCTCAGATTGGGTTCCCTGGAAACAGACTATGAAATGGAGAATTTCACTCAGGGTTTATTAGGGAGTGCTCTTGGGAAAAACACCTGTTCAAAAAAAATGAGCAAGGGAGGGTTGGGGAATAAGGAGGAGGAAGAAAAGGAGGAGCAAAGAAGAAAGCAGTAGCAGCAGCAATTACTGACTTAAAAAATAGTTTCCACTGAGGTTTCAGCCAGTTCTGTGGGGAGCTTTGAGCTAAGATGACCTTTCCGACCTTTCGGAGTTGTTCCCAGTTCAGGCAAAGTTGAAACTTTTTGGATTCCCATATCAGTCCATCACCGGCCACAGGCTGTCTTTTTGGAGGGGTGTAACCTTGGGCAAGGAAATTCTTTGTGGGTTAGGGCATCACAGAGTCTGTCACAGCTGTGAATCCTCAGCAGTCAGTATTCTCAGCAGCTGGGAATTGACAAATCAGCCCTGATGAGGGGATCCGAGGAGAGCACTGGAGTGCCTGCTGCAGATACCCTGTGCTCATGGTTCCCACTGAGCAACAAGAATTGGATTTAGAAAAAGTGGAGAACAGCCTGGGCAACATAGACCTCATCTCCACTAAAATTAAAAAAAACATTAGCCAGGCATGGTGTCTTGCACCTGTAGTCCTAGCGACTTGGGAGGCTGAGGGAAGAGGATTGCTTGAGCCTGGGAGATCGAGGATGCAGTGAGCTGTGGTGATGCCGCTGCACTCCAGCCTAGGCGACAGAGTGAGACCCTGTTTCCAAAAAAAAAAAAAAAAAAAAAAAGTAGAGGAGCAAAAATAGTACATTGGTAATGGCAACACCAATTTCACACTGGCCTAGCATTATCAAATATTATTCTGTTTGATCTTGGACAAGCTCTTCAGTCATTTTTGTGCCCAAATTTCTTTAACTGTAGAATAAAATTACTAAGTAGATATGAACCTTGAAATGGTGCATAGCATATTGTAAATAAAAAAATCATTGTTGTTGTTATTGATATTGGCATTTTTCAGCAACACAAAGTTATTTTCTAGCTCTATATCCCTTCTCATGATCCTTGAACCTGGCCCTTGCCTGCCTTTCTCCTAAAATGGAACTTCTACTTCTATCTTACTGGTTTCCTCACTTGTTCCCAAAAGATGCCATGCACGATGCTTGCACCGTTTCCCTTCCTAGACTCTGTCCTCATTGGTCTCCCCTAAGGCTATCTAAATCTATATGGTCCACAAGGGAGTGGAAGGAGCAAGTCCTTTAGATTTAAAAGTCTAGGTTTAAGTCTTAGATCTTCGCTTTACCTAAGTTGGGCAACCTTGGTTAAGCCATTGGACATGTCTCAGGATCAATTTCCTCACCATTAAATAGGGGACAATAGCAACCACTATACTAGCTTGTCATGAGGCGTAAATATGATAACCAGGTTAAACTCCCAGCACAGACCCAGACATCCTTTAGTTTGCTCAACAAGCATTGGTGATTGGATTCCTTCACAGCCTTAATGTGATCTAACCAGAGAGCCATTCAATGCACAATTATTGAAAGCCTGTGATGCACAGGTACCTGCAAGGGATAGGAAGATGCAGGAGTTACAGCTCCCCCAAGGATGATAACAGTTGCCTTGCAGCTTTCCCAGCCTCCTCAGTGTGCAGGCCCCTCCCCACCTCTCCCGTCTGGTATCTCTACTGCACAGACCCCTGCTCCCTCTGAACCCCAATCTCTTAGGCATTGCTGTTTACATCTTCCTACATATCAGTTATGCCTCTCCATGTGCTGCTTGAAGGGAGAGACTTTCACATTCTTCCCTATCCCCATACAACACTTAACACAGGCACATGCCCTATGCTGCCTAAGTAATTGCTAAATAAATACATTTTAAAGGAGTGTTTGTGATCCTTGATAACACAGAGCAGTTTTCATTTTGCAGACTGACACCTGTTGGAGCCACAACATCAATTTTGCGGGCTGTGACATCAAAATGCCCCTAGTGCGCGTAAGCATTGCTTGCCGAAACTTTCGTTTCTGTTTTAAATGCATGTCATGGGCTGGGTTGTGGTTTAAAAATATGTTTCTTACTTTTGATCATGGTTTGAAAAAAGAAAAAAACAGTGACAGGATGCATATGACAAGGCTCCTAGCTTGGATGCTGAGCCCCTTGTGGGTAGAACCAGACAATGGGCAACAAGGCCTCCCAGCTGGAGAGGAAGCAACTGGTTTCAGAAAAGCTCTCCTGGGGTTGGGGCGGATTAGAAGACAGGCAGTGAAGAGAAGAAATGCTCAGGGGCCTGAGCACAGTCGCTCAAACTGCTTATTGTCTGGGCAACAAATAGGCACTGCAGGCACACCTACAAACCTCAAGTGTCTTTCCCTCAGAAAGACACAAAGCACTTAATACCCTGCAATTGCTCAAGATTTTCCTCTAGGGATCCTTGTTTTCTCTAGAGCTTTAGATTGTAAGAGAAACACCGTCGCCTTCATTCTCTCCTCACTTATTAGTCTGAAAAAGTAACCTGGAATCTTTAGCCTTTGGAGATTTGGCGATAATTTCTTGATGCAAAATTTGTATAGACAGCTTGACAATGATTGAGAAGACCACAGGACAACATCCTTGAAATTGAAATTGAAATCCTTGAAACTGGAAATTCTAGGACTGGAAATTCTTTCCACCTATAGATGCTTTGAGGTTGAAATCAAAGTGTCATTGACCCCGTCACTGTTGGGAGTAGGAAGCCTTTTGTCTTAGGGAATTTGAGCTTCATTCTCTGTCTGCACTTTGCGGCACTGGCTGTGATGGGGTTTGTCTCAGCTGTGATGGGGCTTGTCTTCTGGTTCCATGTTCTGGACAAATGCTTCCACCTTTCTTTCTGGAACCCATGCCTAATATCTGGCTCTCTGCTCTTTGTACTCTGAAAAGTACTTTAATTGGGAAGGTAAAATACAGTCTCAAATGCCCTTTTTGTGCCTTTTGAAAGGCCTCTAAAGCTTAGCTTAACTCAAAGAGCTTAAATCAATAGCACCAGCCCATTTTCTAATCACAGGGAATTTAATAATGATCGGGAAAGCCATTGTCAGTCTGATCTGTGGGACTGTGAGGACTTTAACTCTTGGAAAACAGCTTCCTGTCAAACTTATATACTGTTATCATATAAAATGTCACTCAGAAGGGTATTAAAATCCCTCTTTGGAGAGAAAGCATTGTAGGGGTTCTATCAAAACTACTCTGTATGCTGATGAGCTGGGTGCTGGGAGAGAGAGCGAGCTAAAGACAAGCTTGGAGATGGAAAGCAGGGAATTGTTTTCTTTTTGCCACAACACACCCAAATGGAGAAGGGGAGGCTTCTTGGTGTCTGCGTATCTAATTCAGGAAGACCCTTGAGACACCTCAGCCCAGGGGCTGGAAAGTTCACATCTATCCCCTGAGGCCTGAGAAACCTGTTGGGGCCCCTAAAGGGAAGGGTGAGAGGAGAGCAGCCATGTTGCTCCATGGCTCCTGGCAGAAGTGTGAGGCTCCTGGACTCTGGCGACTTAGCCCCATTTATCGTCACAGAGACATGCAATACAGGTGTTTCCCCACTTAGATCCATGTGAGTTTTGGAAGTGCTGCTGAGGTGAATTTCAACCCTGGTTACCACAATGCATTTGGGCCTTTTGTGAGTTGAATGTGATGTTGTTGTTTTTAGGGATTAAATATTCGGAGAGAACCACTGACTTGGGGTTAGATGGTTGGCCTTTAACAAAACCCTAAAGGAAAGTGGTGTGAACAGTTAGATAACAAAAGATAAGAGGAACTACTTGAAAAGCTGAGTTGGCCAGCATGGTGGCTCATGCCTGTAATCAGCACTTTGGGAGGCTAAGGTAGAAAGAGCGCTTGAGCCCAGGGGTTCGAGACAAGTCTGGGCAACATAGTGAGACCCCTCATCTCTATAAAACATTTTTAAAAAATAGCTGGGTGTGGCGACACATGCCTGTATTCCCAGCTACTCACAAGGCTGAGGCGGGAGGATTGCTTCAGCCCAACAGGTTGAGGGTTGGTTGACTCTCTGTACCTGGGTTCTTCCAGCAGCCAAAGACTTGTAGAGAAGAGAAATGAGTGCATGTGGGCTCCAGGGAGCACATTCCTCCTGTTGTGTGCTCACATCAGATACCCTCCCTGATCCCAGCCAGCTCCTGCGGCTGTGACCTCCTGGAGCTCACAGTCTTTCCTGAGCCACTGCCGTGAAGCCAAAGTCCCCAGAGTGAGGCTGCCTGCACTGCATCCTATGTCACCAGCCCTGGTTGCCCCACTTGACACCAATGGAGACCCCATCTCCATCTGACTTGTTTAAGGTCTTAAGTCTTCAGAGACACATTTTGCAGGTCTTAATCACTTTGGCTCTTTCAGCAGGTCTTAACCTCCTTGAGAAACTTATAACATGTGGAGAGCGAAGGCCCAACACTGATTTTACATATTAGAAACTCAAACTCTGAGGTGGTCCGTGAGACCCTGTGGCTGGTGAGTGGCAGCAGGTGCCCAGGACGCTAGCCTGGGGCTTCCTCCCGGCCTGTGTGCCTTCTGTGTACCACCTGCCTGGGATGTCTCCATGTTGTACAAAGAGAAGACTCTGGAGGGGACCTTAGGACGAGCTTTGTTGCCCCAAAACTGAGTGACTGAGGGAAATACTGCAATCCCTCTGGTCTTCCTTTCTTCTTCTGTAAAATGAGGATAATAATGTCTAATTTGAAGCTTAAATGTATTTAGTGTTCCTAGCACTAGAACTGGCATGTAAAGTACTTAACTGAACTGTCATTGACATGCTTCCTGAAAATTACCAGGAAAATGGATCCTGAAGGAAAATTGGGAGTTATGGACTACTTGATTGTGTTTCCCCAAATTCATATGCTGAACTCTGAACCCCCAGTATGATGGTGTTAGGAGGCGGGGCCTTTGGAAAGTGATTAGGTCATGAGGGTGAAACTCTCATAATGGAATTAGTGCCCTTGTAAGAAGAAACAGGAGAGAGCTTGTTTCTGTGTTAGGCTGTTCTTGCGTTGCTACAGATAAATACCTGAGACTGAGTAATTTATAAAGAAAAGATGTTTAACTGGCTCACGGTTCTGCAGGCATGGCACTGGCATCTGCTCAGCTTCTGGGGAGGCCTTGGAGCTCTTACTCATGGTGGAAGGCAAATAGGGAGTCAGGCACGTCACACGGGAGGGCAGGAGCAAGAGAGAATGGGGGTGGGTAGTGCCACATTCTTAAATAATCAGATCTCAAGAGAATGCACTCACTATTGCCAGGACAGCACCAAACCATGGGGATCCGCCCCGTGGCTCAGACACCTCCACCCAGGCCCCACCTCCAAGATTGGGATTTACAGTTCAACATGAGGTTTGGCGGGGACATATATTCAAACTCTATCAGTTTGCTTTCTCTCTCTTTCTCTTTTTCTTTTCTCTTTTTCTCTTATTCTCTGAGAAGACAGACATCTGCAAACTAGCAAGCAGGTCCTCACCAGACATCAACTTGCTGGCACCTTGATCCTAGATTTCCCAGCCTCTACAGCCATGAGAAATATATTTGTGTTAAGCCATCCAGTCTGGAGTAATTTGTTATGGCAGCCCAGACTAAGGCAGGGAGCACGAAGAAATCAGGAAATACGGCCCCAGTATGATGCCAGGCTCTGTGGGAGACAGCTGCTTGAGGGCAGCAGAGGTGTCATCTCTAGAGGCTTACCACCTCTTAAGATTATCTTGGGGTTTCCAAGCAGTGACTCATGACAATAATATCCAGGTGGACAGAGCCAGTCGTTGAGTTCCATTGCATTTTTATCTATACAAAAAGTGGGTTAGTCAAAGCTCTCCTTGGCTTCAAGGGCAGGACACAGCCTTGAGATATCAAATCATTAATAGGAGCCAAAAGTTCTTATTCTACCATCATTATTAATATTGATAAAAGGAAGCAGAGGTATTGCTGATTCAAAATAACATGACCAAAATATCTTGTCTACTGTCCATCTCCTCCCTTAAATATAAGTTCGATAGAGATCTTGTCTGTCCTAGTCTCTGCTATAGCCCCAGAACCAGAGTGTCTGTCACAAAACAGGTGCCCAGTGAACATTTGCTCAATGGACGAATGATAAATGGATTAAAAAAATAGACCATGGCTGAAATTGCTATTTTAGCCAACATATGCAATATCAAATTATCAAAATTGCTATTTTAGCCAACATATGCACTATCAAATAATCAAATAGACTTGATTATTTCGATAGTGCGTATGTTGGCTAAAACAGCAATTTCAGGGTCTTAAAGATATGTGCATGCATAGTCAGTTCTTGATTAATTCTTCTTCAGTTTGTACATGCTTTTAGATCATCACTTAGTGTCTCTTGCTGCCCATTTTTGGCCTGCTTTGCAATTTGTTTGCAACCTATAATCATGTCTAAGCAGAGAAGACCAGTGAAAGCCAGGCAAGTTGATAACATCTTCACTCTAGAAAAAAGCTTACATCTTGAGAGTGTTGGGGTGACTAGTTGAAGGGTTTTGAGGTGGTCTGCGTCCTGCCATCAGTCTGTTTTCCCTGGTCCTCATAGCCATGTACAATTGCAGAAGTCAGAGGCAACCTTGCTTCCTCAGAATCTTCCATGAATTGAGAGCACTTGCAATCTGTCTGGGGCCACAGTAATTGAAATTAATTGAATTTTAGAGATAATAACGTTTATACTAATGTGTGTATTGAGAGGAGACAATAGTCCAGGAGATAAGTACCTAGGAGAGGTGGGGTGGGAGAACGTGCATCCCAGCAGGAGAGATTAGCAGTCCTGGAGCGGGAGTCTGGTGGGGGAGGGATAAGGCAAGTTGGGTTGTGAAGACGCTGAGGTTTTAGAGACACAAGAGAGAGAAGCAAGCTGGGGAGGAAGACGCAGGAGAACCTTTGTATGATAATGATCGTAATATTAATAGTGCCAGATGTCCTTTATTAAGTGTTTCTATGTGCCAGGCACTATGTATTTTAAATTTGTGATGTTATTTTATCTTTACAAGAAGCTCATGAGGTGAGTTGTTCTCCATATTTTATTTTTTTGAGACAGAGTCTTGCTCTGTCACCCAGGCTGGAGTGCAGTGGTGTGATCTTGGTTCACCACAACCTCCACTTCCTGGGTTCAAGTGATTCTCCTGCCTCAGCCTCCTGGGTAGCTGGGATTACAGGCATGTGCCGCCATGCCCAGCTAATTTTGTATTTTAGTAGAGATGGGGTTTCACCATGTTGGCCAGGCTGGTCTCGAACTTCTGACCTCAAGTGATTTGCCTGCCTCAGCTTCCCAAAGTGCTGGGTTTACAGGTTTGAGCCACTGAGCCTGGCCTTCTTTTATTTTAAAGAAGAGAAGCCTGAGACTTAAAGGGATTTAAAAAATTTTCCTCAGGTTGCTTGGCATATAGAAATGCCAAATAAGCACAGTTGGCCCTTGAACAACATAAATTTGAATTGCATGTCTCCACTTACATGCAGATTTTTTCAATTAAAGTTACATGAGCGTTGCTGTCTCTCCAGCCTCCCCTTCCACCTCCTTCACCTCTTCCACCCCTGAGACAGCAAGATCAGCCCCTCCTCTTCCTCCTCAGCCTACTCCACATGAAGATGATAAGAATGGAGGCCTTTGTGATAACCCACTTCCACTTAATAAATAGTAGTACATTTTCTCTTCCTTATGGTTTTCTTAATAGTATTTTCGTTTCTCTAGCTTACTTTATTGTAAGAATAAAGTATATAATATGTGTTCATCAACTATTGGTGTTATCGATAAGGCTTCTGGTCAACAGTAGGCTATTCGTAGTTACGTTTTTAGAGAGTCAAAAGTTAGAGTCGGATTTTTGACTAGACGGGGTTCTCCCGCATTGTTCAGGGACCAACTATACTCTTAACTGTTTATCTACAGCGTCTCTCATTTATCCAAAGCAAGAAACCAAGAGTAGAGAGGACCAGGAGCGAAGACATTCTAGAGAAAGAGCCAAGGAGACTGATGCTTGTGAAGCAGCTTCAAAGAGGGTGGTTTTGACAAGGACTTGGTTCCTGAGAAAATAAAGGAGGTCTGATTCCAGATGGCAAGCATTTCCCAAGAAAGGACTCTGGCTTTGGGTTTGTCCCTAGCTCTTGTGTGGTGGTCTGCCTACGGCACCCTGCAAGAATGCTTAAAGTGAGGGAGTAAATGCACAAATGGAGTACTGCGTGAGCGTGAGACCAGTTCACCCTACTGATGAAGTGACAGGGAAAACTGCCATCCCTTCCCCATCTTTATCCTAGTTATTATTATTATTATTATTTAAACTGAATGTACCCCCAGGTTCTCATACTGTGAGAAAATGTAAACTTTTATCTGTATTGAACTGTAAGGGGCATCGTGGAGAGGACTGAGAGAGAGAGGTTTAGGAAAGAAGATGGTTTTAGAAGAGAAACCCTAGATCACATGAGTGATAACAGCAGAAACTTACCCAAGTGAGAAGGCAACCTTGTGGTGAAGTTTTTACCTGGATTATGAGCTGTTCTGTCAAGAGTCCTGGAAGGTTAGGTAGCTGGAGTTATCAGCCACCTTGGAGAGAGGCCTCTGGGCAGGTTGGTGCTTCTTTGTGTATAGCAGTGCCAGAAGCATTTGTACCAGAGCCACTCAATCTTGAATAAGGGCTGGGTAAAATGAGGCTGAGGCCTGCTGGGTTGCATCGCCAGGAGGTTAGACATTCTTAGTTAAACAGGATGAGATAGGAGGTTGGCACAAGATACAGGTCACAAAGACACCGGTGATAAAACAGGATGCGATAAAGAAGCTGGCCAAAACCCACCAAAATCAAGATGGCGCGGAAAGTAACTCCTGGTCTTCCTCACTGCTTGTTATATGCTAATTATAATTCATTAGCATTCTAAAAGATACTCCCGCCAGTGCCAGGGCAATTTATAAATGCCATGGCAACATCTGGAAGTTACCCTCCCTAAAAGGGAGAGGTACCCTCAGTTCCAGAAATTCCCTGCCTCTTTCCTGGAAAACTCATGAATAATCTACCCCTTGTTTTGGCGTATAATCAAGAAACAACTACAGGTAGACCCAGTCAAGCAGGCCTTGCTGCTGCTCTGTCTGTGGAGTAGCCATTCTTTAGTTCCTTGACTTTCTTAATAAACTCGCTTTCATGGTACTCTTTGGACTTGCCCCAAATGCTTTCTTACATGAGATCCAAGAACCCTCTCTTGGGATCTGGATTGGGGCACCTTTCTGGTAACAGCAATGTGATGCGGTTTGGAGACAGACAGAGCTGGACTTAAATCTAGGCTCAAACATCCACTAGTTGAATGACCTTAGGTTAGTCCCTTTGCCTCTTGAAACTGGGACTTTCTACTGTCAAGCAGGGCTGCTAATATCTGCCCCCAGGGTTCTCTTGGAGTTTCCAAATAATGACAAAAACCCTGGCTCATCACAGACATTCCATAAACAGTGGAGGTTTTATGGCTGTGCTTACCTTTGATCAGGCAGAGAAGCAGAGAACAGAAGTTAGAATTCCTCTCCTTCCCCCACACCCCCCGATTTGTAGTGATCTTTACTGTATTACGTCTTTTGAAATCTGAATGTTGACCTCTTAACCTATTTTCGTTGATATTTAAGTCAACATTGAACTTCGTGTTTCCCAAATGGGAGGCTGTGTCATTATTAATCCATTTGGTCATTTCTTTCCTTTCATTTTGAAGCCCTTTTTAGTTACTTATGCTTGAAAAGGTCTAACATGTACCTTTAATCTTCTTGTCATATAGCAAACTGCCATTTGCAGCTTTCTTTTTATAATATATGGATACTTTATTCAGTCTAATTTTGTGCTATGGCAATATGCAGGTATCATTATGGTGTTTTTGCATACTTACTATCTAGGTCAGATCGTGGAACTATTCTTATACATTTGAGAGAGATGACAAAATTAAAATGACAGTGAAGTTAGGTACTATTATCTCAGCCTAATAGAGCTGGTCTCAAATTGAATGATGCTTAAACTGATTTCAAGGTCATGATATGTGTAAATTTCGTAAGTTTTCTTGGCTTGCATTGCCTTGCATTCCTAGTCATTAGAAAAGCCATTCACCTCCCCACTAATCAGTCTCTGAATCCTGCAAATCCCAGCACAACTGTCAGCCATTCCCTCCATCTCAGAAACATGGCATTGCCCCATTCTCTTATTTCTCGTAGTCATTGTGTCTGGGCAACCTTACACAGCCCTCATACACCTCATCTGACCTTCCAAAGGCATAAACACAGCACCATTACAATAGTCAATTAAATAAAAAGGCTGTCTGTCCTGACATTGTGGTGCCCCGAAAATACTGAAGACTGCCAGCCACTTAGATGCAATGAAAAACATCAAACTGGATAGAAATTGCAGTGCTGCTCTTAAGTTCAATTTTCCTTGTAGCTCAATTTCCTGGCTTTGGCACTTTCCTAGGTAAATCACGTTAATAGAGGAGAAGGGCGGGGGATACATGGAGGTTGATAGTGGATAGCCAGATGGTCCTCTGGAGAGAGAGCATCTCATCCTGAACCATTAGGGAATAGGTAACAGGTACTCCTGACAAGCAGGTATTCAGTGGTATGAGAAGTCATTTAAATGGGAAGTGGGAGCAGAGGTCTTCTGCTGGAAGGGAGTATCTTCATTATTGCTGTCATGGTGCCTGTTAACTATCCCCATCCATCATGTGTTCAATACCTCAGTGAAATTAGCCAACTTCATATTACAGCAGAGCTCTGATGTGCCAATCTCCCCTGAAAGCATTAAGCTGTCTCTGTCACACATTCTCCACACCCCCGTCCCCTTTTATTGCCCATTAATGGTCTTTCATTTGCATCACGGAACAATGAAGTCCTTTGGCCAATTATGTGAAATTACAGGTGCTCTGTAGATGCCCTCTGTCACCCATTTACCATCTTTGCTGAAGCAGTGGGCTGGAGTGGATTTATATTTCAAACATTACTTGACTTCTGCCCATTTCTGGATGGAAGTGGTACAATTTTAGCTGGCACAATGAGCCCCTGCCTTTGGCTTAATAAACTGGCTCATGCCCAGTCTGGATGAAACTATAAAGTCAGTCTTGACAGATCCCTTTAAGGGATCCTTTCAGCTTATAAACCAGGAAGGGAATAGGACATCTCAGAACATAACACACTTGCCCCTTCTATCCCAGGAGACTTTTGGCATGCCTCCTCTGGGATGCTTCTCTTACCATAAAACCATTATTCCAATTTCTTTGATTTAGAAAAAAAAAGTTAGCTTGTACTTTTGAGCACAAGTAAATGTATCATAATTTTCTAGGAACTGGAATACAAAAGTAGGGGAAATGAACACTATGGAACATCTATTACCAGCCAGGTGTGGTGATATGTACGTGTATGTTAATTTTCAACCCATCCCTGCAAAACAGATATTAAGCCTAACTTTACTAATGTGAGAATGGAAGCAATGATAGTTTAAGAAAATCACCTGGCCGGGTGTGGTGGCTCACGCCTGTAATGCCAGCACTTTGGGAGGCCGAGGCAGGCAGATCACCTGAGGTTGGGAGTTCAAGACCAGACGGACCAACATGGAGAAACCCCGTCTCTAGTAAAAATACAAACTTAGCTGAGCGGGGTGGCATACACCTGGAATCCCAGTTATTCAGAAGGCTGAGGCAGGAGAATTGACTGAACTTGGGAAGCGAAAGTTGTGGTGAGCCAAGATCGCGCCATTGCACTCCAGCCTGGGCAACAAGAGCGAAACTCCGTCTCAAAAAAAGAAAAGAAAAGAAAAGAAAAAATCGTCTAAGATTGATGAAAACCACAAAGACCATTACCTTTCTTTTGCACAAGGAGGCAGTGTTGAGCAGACCCAGAGAAGGGCACTGGGATCTGAGCTGCACCACTTGTTAGCTATCATTGGCAAGTCATTTATCCTCTGTGCCCCAAATTTATCATCTGTATTATAAGGAGAGAAACACTGTTCAGCTCTAGAATTGTCATGAGATTATGTTAGACATCATAACAGCCTTGAGCACAAGGAAAGTACTCAAGGACTGTTACAGCATTTCTTTCCTTTCCACATATGCTACTCAGGAAGAAAGCTGAAAAAACTCAAAAGAGAAGACAAGATGTACTCATGTAAAAAAAAAAAAAAAAAAAAAAAAAGGAGCATAAAAGCCCTAAATTTCACAGCATTATTTACTGATATTACGTAAGTTTAAATAGGATGGTATAGCACTTAGTAGAAAAGCTTATCATTAAAGCAATGCCTGGGTAGTGCAAAAGTTAAAAGCAAGGAGTTAGGTGAGGGAGGGATCAATACTGAAGTCATACGGAATGGCAGTCACCTTTCTCCCTAAGATGACTTTGATTGAAAAATACTTTTATTTATTTATTTTTGTTTTGTTTTTTGTTGTTGTTGTTTTCTTTTGAGATGGAGTCTTTCTCTGTCACCCAGGCTGGAGTGCAGTGCTGTGATCTTGGCTCACTGCAACCTCCGCCTCCTGGGTTCAAGTGATTCTCTTGCCTCACCCTCCTTAGTAGGTAGGATTACAGGCACCCGCCACCATGCCCAGCTAATTTTTGTATTTTTAGCAGAGACGGGGTTTCAACCAGGTTGGCTAGGCTGGTCTCAAACTCCTGATCTTGAGTGATCTACCCGCCTCAGCCTCCCAAAGTGCTGAGATTACACACGTGAGCCACCATGCTGGCCAAAACAAAAAATAATTTTAAGTAGCCCATACAGTCACATGACTCAAATATAAAAAATCTTACAGGTTTGCAGGGGAAGTTTTTTCCCATACATTCCCAAATTCTCGTCCCCCCACTTCTCTTCCCCAGAGACAATTAGTGTTATCAGTTCCTTATTCTTGCAGAATTTTTTTTCTTTTTCTTTTTTGTTTTAAAGAGACAGGGTCTTGCTTTGTTGACAAGGCTGGAATACAGTGGCGTGATCATGGAACACCGCAGCCTTTAACTCCTAGGTTTAAGTGATCCTTCTGCTTCAGCCTCCTGAGTAGCTAAGACTACAGGTACATGCCAAGCTTATTTATTTTTACTTTTTTGTAGAGACAGGGTCTTGCTGTGTTGCCCAGGCTGGTCTTGAACTCCTGGACTCAAGCAATCATCCTGCCTCAGCCTCTCAAAGTGTTGGGATTAGAGGCACGAGCCACTGTACCTGGTCAAATTTCTTATAATATGTGTTTGTTAGCAAATATATATATAATATATATATAATGTTTTTGCTCCCTTATATATTCTTTCTGGACTATTATTTACATTGTAATTTCACCTAAAATATATTTTAGAGATTATTGGCATCTCATTATATCAAGAGCTTCCTTTTATTTTTATGTCAGCATAACACTCTATTTTATGTATTATAATTTATTAAATCCCCATTGATGGATATTAATTTTAGTCCCAATCTTTTTCCACCAGTAAAAAATGCTACAGTGAATAATCGTACACATATATCATTTCACATGTGTGTGAGACGAGAACTGGATTTCTGGGTCAAAGATTTTGTGCATTTGTAAAGTTGATAGATATCACCAAATCGCCCTCTGTAGAGGTTGTGATTTTTCTCTCTTCCTAACATCGTCTGAGAGTAGTTGTTTCCCTATAGCTTTTCTATCCCAATTTTTTATGAAACTTCTGGATTTTTACCAATCTTACAGGTGAAAATGGTTTCCCAGTGTAACTTAAACAAATAGTTATCATATGGTGGAGGAGGTTGAGCCATCATTCTCATGTTTAAGAGCGATTACATTTTCTTTGCTGGGAAATGTCTCCTGTGAACCGTATCCTCTTTTCTGTTGTATTGTTTATGTATCTCTTAAAATTATGTAAAGTACTTCGATTTTCCAGCTTGTCATTTGTCTTTTAACTTTGTATATTGTGCTTTTCCCCATGCAGATATTTTTGTTTTTTATGTAGTTAAATTTTAAATCTGCCTAATGTGATTTTTAATTCCCTAAATTTATGTAGAATTTTTATTCCAGTGCAGTTTGGGCCCTTGGCTCCTTTCCACATCTCTCTTAACTTTGTATGGAATAAAAGCAAGCAGTGAAATGATTTTTCTGCTCTTCCATGACTCTTGTTACAGAGCCAGAGGTCAGCCCCATCCACTTCTTTCCACACATTTTGCTTAATATTGATGGTTAATAAATATTAAATGCATGAATGGGAGAGTGGATAAAAGCATGAAGGAAATGCTGAGTTGCTAAATACAGGCACTGACGATGATGATATGTGAGTCCACAAAGCGCAGAGACTAGGTATTTTTGGATTCAATATGTTTGTTCATTGGTCAGTGAGTTAACAATGCAGTATACGACATCATTCACTTTGTGAGTGGCCATTAAATGTTAATAGTTACTGTGCAACAGGTAGAATAAAGGAAGGGAAAAAAGGGGTAAATATACAAGACAAAAATCAACAAAAATTCACAGCCTTGGACAGGACCAGGCCAGAGCTATTCTAGGATACACGTAAGAAGTCCTAATGCCCTCTAGAGTCCGAATCCTCTAGTTGGGGGGCACGAGGATTTTCCCTTTCACCATTTCTCATCTGTCCCCATGTCTAGGGGCATAGTGCCATTTTTCTCTGTAGAACTGGGCACTAGATTTTCAGCCACTACCCCATCACCAGCACTACTCCCTCCTACTCGGCAATTGTTAATGCTGGCCTGTTCTTTGCAGGTAGCTGTTCTCTCGCTCCAGACCAATTTTTAGGACTGACCATTTTATAATAGAACATGCTTTGTCCTATCCTGGAAAGATGGATCCTACTCTCGGCCACTTAACACTGTGGGGCACGGTCAGATAAAGAAATCATGCTAAAATGGGAATGACTGATATCAATTTACATATGTTACTCTTTAAACCCAAAGCATAATTCTCATGTAGGAAGGTTTTATATAACGAGAAAGCTGAATATAGATACATTTTAAGCCTTAGGAATTTGGTTCGTAAGCTCCCGCAGTATTTGGTTCTAGTAATTAGCATTATTTTAAAAACACTTTTTAGAGACAGAGTCTGGCTATGTTGCCAAGGCTGGACTTGAATTCCTGGGCTCAACCCATGCTCCTGCCCAGCTTCCCAAGTAGCTTGGACTACAGGTGCAGGCTGTAAGCTGCATTGTTAGGTTGGGTAGTTGTCGTAGATAATAAATTGTGCATGTGTCAGAGGCTTTTGAACCAGAGCAACTCCATCTTGAATAGGGGCTGGGTAAAATAAGGCTGATACCTACTGAGTTGCATTCCCAGGAGGTTAGGCATTGTAAGTCACAGGATGAGACACATCCTTGCTGATAAAACATGTTGCAGTGAAGAAGCTGGCCAAAAGCCACCAAAACCAAGATGTTGACAAAAGTGAACTCTAGTCATCCTCACTGCTCATTATACACTAATTATAATACATTAGGATGCTAAGAGACACTCCCACCAGTGCCATGACAGTTTATAAATGCCATGGCAACAACAGGAAGTTACCCTATATGGTCTAAAAAGGGGAGGAACCCTCAGTTCCGGGAATTGCTTACCCTTTCCTGGAAAACTCATGAATAATCCACCCCTTGTTTAGCATATAAACAATAAATAACCTTAAAAATAAGCTACCAGCAGCCCTCGGCACTGCTTTGCCTGTGGAATAGCCATTCTTTTGTTCATTTACTTTCTTAATAAACCTGCTTTCACTTTATGGATTTGCCTCGAATTTTTTCTTGTGTGAGACCCAAGAACCTTTTCTTAGAGTCTGGATCAAGACCCCTTTCCAGCACCACATATGCTTTAAACTGAAGATAAAGTGAAAAAAAGAAGTCCCATCATAATAATGTCCCTTTATAATCTTAGTGTCAGGAGGAGTTTGGGAGTGGGGAGCATGCCGGGAGTCAGGGCTATCAAATTTCCGAAAAGATCTCTCTGACACTCTGATAGCATCCGGGAGCCTGTGATACCTTCATTCTTCTGCAGAACCCACAGTAAATAGCTCACAAGGCTTCCTGGTGCTGTTTTATCTAATCTAATTCCTTTTCGGCCCCCTTGACCACATATGCACTTACTTTTCTCCATTCCTGCCCTTCTGGCTCAGAAGTAAGGTTTGACTCTGCCTTGCTGACATTCTTCACAGCAAATCATCCTCAATAGCCAGGATAGACTTGTATATTTAAGCTGATAAATATGCATTGTCGTGGAAGCTGTTGCCTTGATTTTGCCTGACAGCATGCTGTTTACTCCTGTTCGAAGCCTGACACTGGTGGGGGGATGTCTGAGGTCTTTACTAGAAAGTGAAGAGACTTCCCGGAAGGAGCTTCTGATCTGGATGCTGACAAATAAGTAGATACGTATTTATATCATTTTTTTAGGTAACTCTGAGAGGGTGTGGAAGTGGGAGAATGTCAGGGCGCCACACACAGGCTGTCAGAAATGCTAAGGCAAAGTTTTTCATAATGCCTGAATACTTCAAATGATTTAACCATTGGAAGAGAGACAGATGATTATAGAATCTTACAATAAAGCCAGAGAAGTAGGGAGCTGGAGAGGGCCCTGAGGGTGGGCGGGATAAATGATCGATTATTGCATGCCTGTCATAGGCACCCTATGCGAGCTGCCTGACATAGATGCTTCTTGGTATCAGTGGGGGATTGGTTCTAGGAGCCTCGAATATACCCAAATCTGAGCATACTCAAGCCTTACAGTTGCCCTGAGGAATCTGAAGTTATAAAAAGTCAGCCCTCCCTATACATGCGTTTCACATCCCAGGAATACTGTATTTTTTATTTCTGTTTGGTTGAAAAAAATCTGCTTATAAGTGGATCCATGCAGTTCAAACCCATGTTGTTGAAAAGCCAACTATATATATATATGTGTGTGTGTGTGTACATATATATGTGTGTATATATGTGTGTGTATATATATACACACACACAAATAATTCCCACCATCTTATGACTTTAGCATTTTTAACATAATCATGGTTTAGGAAACTGAGGTTCGAAAAGATGGAATAATTTTCTCAAAGTCTTGGTACTAATAAGAGTAGAACAAGTTGGCCAGGCGCGGTGGCTCACGCCTGTAATCCCAGCACTTTGGGAGGCCACAGCAGGTGGATCACGAGGTCAGGAGATCAAGACCATCCTGGCTAACACGGTGAAAACCCGTCTCTACTAAAAATACAAAAAATTAGCTGGGGTGGTGGCGGGCGCCTGTAGTCCCAGCTACTCGGGAGGCTGAGGCAGGAGAATGGCGTGAACCCGGGAGGCGGAGCTTGTAGTGAGCTGAGATCGTGCCACTGCACTCCAGCCTGGGCTACAAAGTGAGACTCCACCTGAAAAAAAAAAAAAAAAAAGAAAGTCAGTCTGTCTCCAGGACTCATCTCACTAAGCTGTCTCCACCTTTCCCACCCATTACATTCTCCTGCTTTAAAGGTGAGCAAACTTAGACGTGGGAAGATAAAATGCCTTAACCCATTTCTCAGTCCAGAGCAGCAGGAAGTGAAAGAGGAGGAGAGGAGAATCCTTTCATCTTCATCCTCTCATCCATCATGTCTTTAATGATGTGTTTTGATCACCACAGAGATTTTATTGTTAACATAGTTTGAATCCCCTTCATGGCAGGTTCATTTAAGTGATGTGCATTTAATGAGTTGATAGAGCTGTTGCAGTTTGGAGCTCAGATGCTCACATGAGGGAGGGAGGGCAGACTCCCTCCAGTAACTCATTACTCAACATGCCAGCCAATACGCAGGAGACTTGACTGGGACCCATGTGTGCCTACCTCTGCATGTGTGTTCGTGTGTGTGGATGTGCATGCATGTGTGTATGTTCAGAGATCAAGTAGGAATGATTTTTTTTGTCTCTTAGTTGATTCCTGGCAGCTAGACCACTCTGCACATCCTAGGGAGCTTAAGGAAGTTAGTGGTCTATAAATCATTCACTAAGCACCCGAATGAGAGTCTCTATTGGAAATGGTAACAGTAACTGCATCAAGAGTAGACTAGGGTTGTGGCCTCATCATTATTGTCATAACATCTTCTGAGTCAAGTCACGCTCTTTGCACTTGCTGTCTGAAGCTGGCATTTGGAGATAAGCTTTTGCGATGTGTCATCAAGCCAGGGACTTCTTATGCAGGAAAGGAGTTGTGGTTTCTGGCATGTCTAGCATGATAGAAGCAAGGAAAACAGAACCAAACTGCTTTGGTGGAGTCCAGATCCCTTTCATATGGTCCAGAGGATAAGGTCTGTGTGGTCCAACTTGGACAGAATTTGCCCAGAGGCAATGAAAGGCTCCACAGATATGGGTAAGTTTTAGTAAAATCAGCAGTGATGATTGTGTACCAGAAATGGCTCATAAGTAGGAAGCCACTTTATAATCCTGGCTGTGGCTGAGCCAGTAATTTTATCAAGTGATCTTATGTTAATCATTTCACTTGTCTGCACCTCCACTTTCTCATCTGTGAAATGGAAATAATGGTATGTGATCTACTTATTTCATAAGATTGCATCAAGGGTCAAAAGAGCTCATATGTGTAAAACTGCTTTAAGGTATTTATGGCCCTATATGACTACAAGGTATTCTAATTGTCAGGAGCAGTGTTGCATATCCCCCATTCAACCAGCAAAGTCCTGTTGATTCTTCATTCCTTATAATTCTCCCATTGTAGGAGGTGGACTTATGAGGTGGCCTCTAAGATTCTTACCCCTTGGTGCACAAGCTGTGCATGATCTTCTCCCCTTGACTGTGGGTGGGAAATGTGACTATGATGAGTGATGTGGTTTGGCTGTGTTCCCACCCAAATCTCTTCTTGAGTTGTAGCTCCCATAATCCCCACATGTCATGGGAGACACCCAGTGGGAGGTAATTGAATCATGGAGGCAGGTCTTTCCCATGCTGTTCTCGTGATAGTGAATAAGTCTCATGATATCTGATGGTTTTATAAAGGGGAGTTCCCCCACACAAGTTTGTCCTGCCTGCTGCCGTGTAAGATGTCCCTTTGCTCTCTCTTCATCTTCCGCCATGATCGTGAGGCCTCCCCAGCTATGTGGACCTGTGAGTCCATTAAAGCTCTTTCCTTTATAAATTACCGACTCTCAGGTGTGTCTTTATTAGCAGTGTGAAAGTGGACTAATACCATGAGATAGTCATTACTGTTTTTATGTTAGCTTATTTACCACTCCACCATAACAGCCTGGAATGGGATCTCTCCTATTGGCCACCATGAGTTCTACTGCAAGGAAAGGAATTCTGCCAACAACCAAGTGAGCATAGAAGAATTTGTGCCTCAGATGAGACCCCAAGCCTAGCTGACACCTTGATTTCAGCCTTGTGATATGCTGAGCAGAGAACCCAGCTAAGTTCTGTCCAGACTTCTAACTTACAGACCTGTGGGATATTACATAGATGTTGTATGAAGCTGCTAATATTGTGGTCATTTATTATGCAGCAATAGAAAAGTAATACACCCATTTCTTCCTTTTATTACACTTTCGCTACTATCAATCACATTCCAAAAAGTGTCTTATTTTACTTAGACTATTGCCATAGTTTTCCTGGAGCCAGTCTTTTCTTCTCTCCCCTCCTCTCTGGTAATCTATTTCATACTGAGACATGTGACTTCTCTATATTATATATCCTTGATTCTATTGGTGAATTTTTTTTACAATTTTCATATTTCTAAAATAGGGCTGTGTCTCATGATGGATGTGCACTTTTAGTATAGCGCTTGTTTTCTTCCCCTAAAAGCTCTTATTAAATTGATGATGCATTTTACTAATTGACAGTGTCTAAAGATTGAGGAAATCTGGTAGCTTAGTCTTAAACACATCTATTGTAGCACTAAATAAAATCTAGTGAGAGCCTTCCTTTCAGATGTCTTACCAGAGGAGAAAAGAGGGTCCCTGTCTCAAGACCTTCTTGAATGGTATCAACAGTAAAAGACACTGATGACCAGGAGTTTCCCTAGGAAGAAGCTGATGCAGGCGACATCAGCCAACAGTACACTGGGACTCAACATCTTTGCAGTTATTTTCTTCTTTCTTACTGCTCCAGGTTGTTGGCATCACAGATTCTTCTGTCCCCTCTTTCTCTTTGGCACCAATGGCCAGCATTCCTGATACAGACTATTTCCTGATTCCCAAAGAATGCCACAGATGGTGACACATTTCTTGTGATTTTCCTATTTATCATGGCTCTGCTCTATCAGAGAGACCATCTGGGATCTCCTCCCAGGGATCCCAGGAGATTCCATTCATTGCTTGACTTAAGCCTTGATTGGATTTATTTTAGGCAGAGGAGAGAGCTCTGGCACAGGAGAAGAAGGCTCAGATATCACTCGTCAGCTGTATGACCTTGGTGGTGTCACTCTTTCCTCCCCCAGCCTCAGTTTTCTCATCTGTACAATGAGATGTTCTCTAAGGTTATTGTTATATTCTCTGACTAGCCCCAGAGCATCTTTTGCCTCATTTCAAATCTCCCCCAAAGTCATAGCAGAGAGTGGGTATTACAGTGAAGTCAGTCCATGCCAAGGGCTCCTGGGCTCCCTTGGGCATCCCAACGAGACAGTCGGGAGAGGCCCAGGTCCTCTGTTCATCCTGCTGTCCTTAACAGGTAATAGAGCCATCACCCAGACTTCCTACAGCATGTTTTCCTGCACAACCAGACTAACTGACATCCTTCTGTCTCCAAGTTCATTCCTGCAGATGTTTCCAATCCTCATCACTTTATCATAATAGTTATGATCAGCATTTCTGCCAAAATGGTAGTAAAAACTCAATTTTCCTGAGCAAAATTAGCAACAGAAAGTGTTCACGGCTCGTGCAACCTGGTTATTAAGCTGTAGCAGGAATTGGCTGCAGCTGTGAAGTAAGATATAATTAAAATCTGAGGCCCTTCACCACGTATCTGGTTTGTGCATTTGCAATGTTGTAGATACGTGAATTACTGGGACTGACCAGCTCAAGCTGTCCACTGGGAACCTGTCCAGTGGAACTATATCTATTTGAATGTTGGAGAGAGAGAGAGAGAGAGAGAGAGAGAGAGAGAGATGCAAGTATACACATTCAGGACAGTGTAGTAGTAAGTTGGGTAGATACATAAGGCATGGAGGTAGAGGGGAAAGACCCCTCCCTGACAATCATGGGCTCTAGTTTAGATCTGTCATCAACTGTGTGACCTTGGACCAGTCACTTACGTTTCAGATTCTTAGCATCCTCTTTGGTGATATATGAGGGAGTAAATATTCATAAGACGCTTGGCTCTAAAATTCCTGGCTGCTATTCTATTTGTAAAAGATAGAAAGAATGGCCAGGTGCGGTGGCTCATGCCTGTACTCCTAGCACTTTGGAAGGCCGAGGCAGGTGTATTTCTTGAGGCCAGGAGTTCGAAACCAGCCTGGTCAACATGGTGAAACCCTATCTCTACTAAAAATACAAAAGCAGGCTGTGGTGCTGCATGTCTGTAATCTCAGCTACTCGGGAGGCTGAGGCAGGAGAATTGCTTGAACCTGGGAGGTGGAGGCTGCAGTGAGCTGAGATTGCGTCATTGCGCTACAGCATGGGAGACAAGAGCAAAACTCTGTCTTAAAAAAAAAAAAGTAGAACAGGTCCAACATGAATAACTCAGAACCATAAGAGTAGAGGACATCACAGATTCACGAGGGAAAGACAAGACTGATGGAAATGAAGCCAGGAAACGCTGAGCAGTAGACTTAGTTATTCTGATCAGTCTTTCATTTTTCAGTTTATATGGATACTAGTATCTCATTAACCCTTTTTTTCCCTAAGCAATCATGTTTTTATTAAACTCATATGCAGTACTCTTATCTGCTGAAGCCCTTGGCCGGGCTATTAATGATAATGCTTTTCTTGTTACAAAAGTCAAAGGATGTTTTGTGACTGGTCTCTGGCCCCTCTACCATACTGCCACCCCTAGACATAGTTATATCTTCCAGTCTTTCATGTTCATTTCAACTGAAGGGCGTGTGTGTACAGTGAATATTATGGGTCTCAGAGCCTCCATAGACATCTGATGCTTTGATTTCACTGACATACCTTAGGGCTACTGGAGGATGCTGATGTTCCTGGAATGTTTCTTATGCCTTACTCATTTATTTGGGCTTCAAAAGATGCTGGTGGTCCTGACTTGGATCCCTCAGAGGCCCTGATTGATAGCTTGCAGATGAGGTTCTGCTTTGGAGCTGTGGCAGAGGACAGGAACACTGTGGTTGGCAGGGCAGCTAGAATGCAAACATCTATCTGCTGTCTTGGTTAACCTGCTGGGGGAAGCTGTCCTTCAAAATGGAGGATTGGGTTGAGGAAATATGGGCTCATTTCATCTCACCAAGGCTACTGTCTGCCACTACTCTCTGGACACTTTCAGTAGTTTGGCCACTTGTTCAGTAATCTGTCTCCTAAAATCTCAGAGATGGTCCATCCTCTAACTGCCCCTTGTCTCCTGTGTCCTCCCCACAGGAACCATGTTAAGAATACCCCCGGAAGGGTGTGGTAATCCAGGCAGTACGGGCTCACGCCTGTAATGGCAGCACTTTGGGATCCTGAGGCAGAGGATCACATAAGGCCAGGAGACTGAGACCAGCCTGGTCAATATGGTGAAACCCCATATCTACTGAAAATACAAAAATTAGCCAGGCATGGTGGTATGCATTTGTAATCAGTTACAAAACCAGTTACTTGGGAGGCTGAGGCACAAGAATTGCTTGAACCAGGAGGCGGAGGTGGCAGTTAGCTGAGATCGCACCAGTACACTCCAGCCTGGGTGACAGAATGAGATGCTGTCAGAAAAGAATAAAATTAAAATAAAATGAAATAAAATAGAATAAAAGAACACCCCTGTGTTGCTGTGGTTTTCTCTTCACTGCTACACAAACTGTGTGGTGGTAGGTCAGCTTCTTGTTCTCTAAGGGTCTTGGTTTTTCTCATGACTGTGAGAACTGGGCTAGAGAGAATCTCTAGTTTTCTTGTAGGAAAAGTTATGGTCTGTCATGCTTCCTAGACCGATGTAGACAGCCGGGGTTGGACTCTAGCAGAATTGGCGTAAGGAATTTTAGACCATGTTTTCTCTTGCAGTCATTTGACCCAGGTATTCACGGATTGAAGTTAATGCCTGCCTCAGGCCCTCAAGATAAAAGCAGGCAAATCTGAAATGGGACAACAAAGAAAAAGAGTGAAGGGTCCCTGAAATATGTCAAATATCAGGAGTCTGCCCCTGTGCTAGGCATTGTCATCAACATTTGGTAGCACACAGTGCTTAGGAGCAAAAGCTCTGGGTTCTGATTGCCTGGGTTCAAATCCTGCCGATAATACTAAGTATCCACATGGTTTTGGGAAAGTTATGTAAGAATTTCACACCTCAGTCTCCGATCAGTCTGTAAAATGGGGTAAGAACACCCCATCACGGAGTTATTGTCAGAAATTAAATATGTAGGCCGGGCGCGGTGGCTCAAGCCTGTAATCCCAGCACTTTGGGAGGCCGAGACGGGTGGATCACAAGGTCAGGAGATCGAGACCATCCTGGCTAACACAGTGAAACCCCGTCTCTACTAAAAAATACAAAAAACTAGCCGGGCGAGGTGGCGGGCGCCTGTAGTCCCAGCTACTCCGGAGGCTGAGGCAGGAGAATGGCGTAAACCCAGGAGGCGGAGCTTGCAGTGAGCTGAGATCCGGCCACTGCACTCCAGCCTGGGCGACAGAGCGAGACTCCGTCAAAAAAAAAAAAAAAAAAGAAATTAAATATGTACATGCAAAAAACACAGAAAAGAAATGAACGTGTAACAAGTGCTAAATATGTGTTAGCTATTATCACTACTATTCAGTGTTAATGAAACACACACCCTTTTACAAATATGGAAACAGGCTCAGCGAGGTTACATAGCCTACCTGAACTCACTTAGCCAGTTAATGGTAGAGTTGAGATTCAAACCCAAGTTTATCTGGCATCAAGCTCATATTGATTTTTTTCCCACTCTGCCTTTAGAGTCGATGAGGGTCTAGAAGAATTATTTTCCCCTTCCATTTTGGCTTTCATAACATTACCATGAAAACGTATTAGAGAAATCTGGGACTCACGGTTCATTCCCCAAATGTAGACTCTCATTCAGGAAGGTGGCTGTCATGCTGAAATTTCAAAGCCTCCAATGTGGAATTAGGCTGAGCCCAGTCAGAGTCCCAGCTGGGTAGAAATTGAGCCACTCACTTCGATCAGCCCTTTCCACCAGTCAGCATGGGAGAGGCAGAGAGTGTGCTTCTGTTACAGTCAGATGTTGATCATGGAAATAGATAATTTAGATTTCTTGAGGCTTGGTTTCTGCATGTGGGAACTAGAGCCAGATCCACTTGCAGGGTTGCAGTCAGCATGGCCTGATAGCTCCCCGTTCGAACTTCTTGGCACGCTGTGGGGGAGACCTAGGCCAGTGTTCATTTCCTTTGCACCCCTTTCTGTTTCTTATGCTAGTTGGTCTGATAAATTTTCCCAACAATCTGAAACTGTGTATCTACAATCCTCCAATCATTTCTGTGTTTTTATATATAAAAGTAAAAGCTTATTGAGGATTGTAATTGCTTGGGGACTTCCCTTCTTGAAGTCTCTTTGGGTAACCAAAGTCTCTCTGGCTTCTCGCGCTGTTTCTGATGTTAACATTTTAATAACACACTCAGAGTGTTTTTGTTTTATGAATTCTAATATAGATGGAAGTTCTCCCCAGAGAGGTTTTAAAGCAGGTGTTTTTAAGTGAATAACTCAATATCTACATGCATATTTCTGTGACTAAAAGCCATTTTTTCTTCCAGACGTCAAATTGCTCTAGTTTTCAGGCAGCTCTGGGGTGGTCACCTGCCTTGTTTAAAGGTTCTTTTACCTTTGTCTGAGGAGCTTACTACACTCTGAAAGCCTTGTATGTGTGTGTGTATGTGTGTCTGTGTGTTTGTGTATGTGTGTTGTACAATCAGAAAAGTTTGTCCACAGCTTAAGGCTGACTTCCACTCCCACATTAATTGGAAAAAAAAATAGCTGTAACATCTATGGATACATCTTTTAAAAGAAGGCCCGAGTAGGTAACAATTCATGTACCTCTTCTGTTGGACTTATTTGCTCCCTTCTTACAGAGAATTGCAGGATCTGCCTGATCTGGAGGAACCTTCTGGTCTCATTCCACACATCCTGGACATGAGTTTTTGATCTCAAAGCTTATAGGACAGTGCACAATTGCTGTGCCCAGAGAGTTTACTGTGGAGGGGAGAGGAAAGAGAGGTGATCACTGGTGTGGAAGTGTGGTCCTAACAGAGCTTCCCAAACTCTTGTATCTAGGGGACTCTCCTGGGAGATCTTAGTAGGGATTTCTCCAAAGTTATGGTCACAAAAGCTTGGGCCATACCACTGCTCCAGCATTCTCAGGGTGTCAGGATACCTATTTATAGATTAGGGAGCTCAAAATCTTGCAATTAGAAGTCCAAGACACAGAGAGGGGAACAATTTATATACTGGGGCCTGTCATGGGAGCAGGGGGAGGGAGGGCATAATAATAAATAGCTAATGCATGCGGGGCTTAATACCTAGGTGATGGGTTAATAAGTGCAGCAAACCTCCATGGCACACATTTACCTATGTAACAAACCTGCACTTCCTGTATATCTGTCCTGGAACTTAATAAAATAAAATAAAGTAAAATAAAAAGTCCAGTTATTGCCTTTTTATAGCGAGCATTTCCTAAAGTTATTTCAATAAGGAACACATTTCTTGCTGCACATGTGGTAACATGCCGGGGAATGCTGTTCTGCAGGACATCAGTTGTGAAGTGCTGATAAGGAATAGACAGATCCCTGAAAGGAGCATGGATACTCGGTTCATCCATTTTGGAACTGATGAGAGGGGCCACATCACCTCTGGTCTTTGAGATCCTACAGCCTGAGAGAATAGAACATCAAGCTGGAAAGGCCTCGAGGCTCAGTCAGCTCAACCTTCCCACCTTGACTTTGCTCAGGGAGGGCAAGAAGCTTTGCTCAAGCTCACAGAGTAAGCGGTAGCACGTGACAGTGACTGGAACCTGGGTATCGCTACCCATGAGCTTGGGGCTGCAAGCTACTTCCCTAACAGCAAAGACCAAGAAACGTGGAGCAGAGAAAAGAAGGGAGAGGAAACATGCAGAAGGAAAGATACGGAAGAGACAAAGGAAGAATTTTGGATGCGGATTCGTAGACTGGATTACCGGGGCGGGGGTGGGGTGGGGTGGGCTGGGTGGAGGACTGGCAAAGCCTAGAAGTGCACAAAGCATATTGAACAAGCTTCTGGCGAGAGTTAAAGAAAGTATCACCGTAGAAGGAATTGTGTGTGCCTAGGAAAAGGGTGTGGCAAGAGGAGGAGCAGCACCTGCGGAGAGCCCGGAACACTCCGCCGGGAATGACTTTTGGAGCCATTTGGCAAAGATTAGGGAAAAAATAAGTGGACACGCTCCAGTTATGAAGAGAAGACATATGGGGATTTAGATTATGAACAGGCGGAAGAGGAAGAACGAGGAATCATTCTTTGGAGATAAAGACTCTCCGGAACAGAAGCGATGCTGAAATGCGTAAGTCGACAGTAGTGATGGATCCCTTTACTTTTATGGCACTTTACAGTTTATAAAGCACTTCCACCTGTGTGGTCTCACATTCCTCTGGCAGCGCATCCAGGTTCTTACATAATGAGAGCTGGGAGAGGAACTGGTGATAAAGCTCCCTGTGAAAAGGAGGCAGGATAGGAGGGAGGAAAGAATGATCACTTGGATTCATTCATTTACGAAAATAAATGGAGAGGCAGTGTGCGCCACACAGCAGTTAGGCGTGCGGAGTCTACAGGCAACTCTCTGGGTTCAAATCCCTGCTCTATCACCTATAGCTATGTGACCTTGGGCACATTGCTTAACCTCTCTGTACCCTGGTTTCCGTAGATGCAAAGTGGGGATAATCACAGTACCAATTTCTAGGGGTTTTTGTAATGATTTGTCTTTCTTCTGCTTATAGGTGTCTGACAGTCAGAGCTAGGAAACCACTTGGGGAAAAAGGGGGAACACCCTTATTAGCAAGTAAATTTCTCTATTGTATTATAGATACTATGTATTTTTAAAATAACATTTGTAGAGGCAATAGATTTGGTGTTTAATCCATTCGGGAGAGGTGCTTTGGAGTTGGTAATGGAAATGAATACGTGTGCAAAGTCCAACACAGGAGGCAATTTAACCATAGGTGTGTCAACTGGAGGACTGAAAGTACCTTCATGGTATTTCGAGACCTGGACAATGTTCTGATTTTTTGGTCTCTGGGTAAAATGGGGACATGTGTGGGCCCCACTGCCGGGACCTACTGAGGGGCTTCATCTGCCTGCCCACACTGCACAATGCCAACTGTCTCCAGAATATTAGTAATGTCTGCATGGGTAGACCTCTCTCACCCGCACCCCTGCAGACACAGCCTCCAGGTCGAACTTTAGTTTGGTGGCTAGAGTTCACTACCAGATGACAGCTTCCTCTCCTTTTCCCTGCCTTCCTCCAATCCACACACTGTGGCTCAGGCCTCCCAAAGCCCAAAGATGGAGTCAGAACATCCCTCAAGCAGGTGTCACCCACTCTTCTTCATTACAAAATTCCCGTATGAGATTCTGCATGGTGTGTGGTCTGAGCATAACTTGTGCTTGGCACACGGAGATGCCTCAGTTCATGGCAGCTTTTTTTTTTTTTTTTTTTTTTTTTTTTTTTTTGTTACGGAGTCTCGCTCTGTCACCCAGGCTGGAGTGCAGTGGCCGGATCTCAGCTCACTGCAAGCTCCACCTCCCGGGTTTACGCCATTCTCCTGCCTCAGCCTCCCGAGTAGCTGGGGCTACAGGCGCCCGCCACCTTGCCTGGCTAGTTTTTTTTTTTTTGTTATTTTTAGTAGAGACGGGGTTTCACTGTGTTAGCCAGGATGGTCTCGATCTGCTGACCTTGTGATCCGCCCGTCTCAGCCTCCCAAAGTGCTGGGATTACAGGCTTGAGCCACCGCACCTGGCCCATGGCAGCTTTTTGATAATTTGAGATTGTGGTGTCTTCTGCCCCAAAGGGCTGGCTTAGAAACTCTGAGAACCAAGGAGGGTGGTGAGTGTGCCCAGGGGTACCCCCTAAAGTTCACCCTGAGACCTGGAGTGCCCAGCAACATCTGAACAGGGATCACTCTCCTCCAGTTTCAGAGGCGCAGTTTCGGGAGAGGTAGGCGAATAGGACGTCTGGTGACAACACGTCCTCAGAGCTCATTGAGAAGGTCTAAGTACAGTAATTTGTTGTAATGACTCAAATTTAAAACAATAACCCAGAGGCATAATAGCCTGGGCCAAGAATACCTCCTGCATGTGATGGGCCGTTAATGGGAAATGAATGGTTTGATTTGGTGGCAGAGAATTTTCAAATGGCTTTCACTCTGGATGTGTAGTGTGCGGCGTGGAGAGCGAAGTTTCCTATCAGGGTTAATTTGGACCACTTCCTCTCCGCCTGCCGAGAGCCATTGTTCTGATGGAGGCCCCTTTACTGCGCCACTCTCCCGGCAACTTGAAGCAAATCTCTGAGGCCTCACTCCTGTGTTCCTTCTCTCTCATCTTTTTTCCCTCCCTCTTCCCTCTCCACCGCCCTCTCAGTGAAGCTGCTACTTCAGAGCCACTCTTCTTAGTGACAGCCAGGGAGTAAATCTATTGTAGCTGTAGGGCATGTGTCAGCCAGGTGGAGAGGTGACAAGACAGTGTGGAAATCTGCCCAGACCAGGGGAGACCTGGCCGGCCATCCCCGAAGCTCCCGTGTGACACAGAAGAGGCAGGTCCAGCAGGCAGTGACTGCAGTAAGGTCTCCCTGCTGAACAGCTGAAGGGCTGGGACTGGAACCCAGCTCCACTCTCCTTCCCCTCTCTCTGGAGGACTTCCTACCTCTGACAGCGTTGACTGAAGAGCCTGGCAACCATCTCTCAGGAAGTCCTGGGTTTAGAGGGCCTCATGTTTCAAAAAAATCATGGAATCTTAAAAGTCACTGAGCCCAGCTGCTCACCCAGGGAAATGGTTTTCTTTCCTTTTTAGGCCTCACTCCTCCTTCCTGGTACTGCCTTCCAGGCACCCACTGCAGACCCACTCAGACAGCATCACCAGGACTCCATGTGCCAGCATCAGCTGTGCTTCCCTATCAACACGGCCATCCTCACAGTGCCCTTCACTCTGCAAATGCTCTTAGGGGACTTCCCAAGACATTAATCTCTAAGGGTAGAATTCCCCATTATCGTTATGACAGGCCAAAAGGAACACACACACAGACACAGAGTGACACACACATGCGCACACATATATACAAAGACATACATAGATACACACACTGAGAAAGACACACAGATGCACACACCTACATATGCAGAGACATTCTCCCATTCTTTCCTTTTTAGGCCTCACTCCTCCTTCCTGGTACTGCCTTCCAGGCACCCACTGCAGACCCACTCAGACAGCATCACCAGGACTCCATGTGCCAGCATCAGCTGTGCTTCCCTATCAACACGGCCATCCTCACAGTGCCCTTCACTCTGCAAATGCTCTTAGGGGACTTCCCAAGACATTAATCTCTAAGGGTAGAATTCCCCATTATCGTTATGACAGGCCAAAAGGAACACACACACAGACACAGAGTGACACACACATGCGCACACATATATACAAAGACATACATAGATACACACACTGAGAAAGACACACAGATGCACACACCTACATATGCAGAGACATACACACACTCACCCCAACACCTGTACACAGATACACACCAACGCCTGCACACAGATACACACACAGACACACACAGAGATATACACAGACACATACCAACACCTACACAGAGATACAGACATACACAGACACATAGGGACATACACAGACACACACACCAACACCTACACACAGATACAGACATACACAGACACGCATAGGGACATAGACACACATACCAACACCTACACACAGATAGACGTACACAAACATAGAGGCACACACATACACACCACTTATACAGACATACACAGGCACACATAGAGACATACACAGGCACACACAGACACACCCAGATACCCACAGACACATACACGGACACAGTTTTTTGTGGAAGGCTTTTACAACTCAGCGCTAAGAACACTGGTCTCATGATTCCTTGCAAGAAAATAATTTCTTTGTTGAGAGTCAACATAGTCAGTTCAATACAGTAAATAGCCCCTGTAGTGGGTTGAGCCATGTATTCCAAAAAGCCATATTCAAGTCCTGACCACAGTACCAGTGCATGTTACCTTATTTGAAAATAGGGTCTTTGCGCATATAATAAGGTGAAGATGAGGTCAAACTGGATTAGGGGGTGATATGGTTTGGCTGTGTCCCCACCTGTATCTCATCTCGAATTGTAATCTGCATAATCCACAAGTGTTGAGGGAGGCACCTGGTGGGAGGTGAATGGATGGATCATTGGGGCAGTTTCCCCCATGCTGTTCTCGTGATAGTGAGGGAGTGCTCGCGAGAGCTGATGGTTTCATAAACGGCAGTTTCGCCTGGGCTTTTCTCTCGCACCTGCTGTCTTGTGAAGAGGACGTCTGTTTCCTTTTCTGCCATTATTGTAAGTTTCCTGAGGCCTCCCCAGTCATGTGGAACTGTGAGTTAATTAAACCTCTTTCCTTTATAAATTACCTAGTCTCAGGTGTGTCTTTATAGCATGTGGACCCATCCTCATAAGGGGAGAAGAGGGACACATGCACACACACACACACACACACACACACACGAAAGTATGCTGCATGATGAAGGCTGAGATGGCAGTGCTGTCAAGGGATGCCGAGGAAGCCACCAGAGGCAGGAAGAGGCAAGCAAAGTTCTCCCCCAGAGCCTTTAGCACAAGATGGCCCTGATGACATCTTGATTCCAGACTGTGTCTTCCAGAACTGTGAGAAAATAGATTCGTATTGTTTTTTTTTTTTTTTTTTTTTTTTTTTTTTTTTTTGAGACGGAGTCTTGCTCTGTCACCCAGGCTAGAGTGCAGTGGCCGGATCTCAGCTCACTGCAAGCTCCGCCTCCTGGGTTTACGCCATTCTCCTGCCTCAACCTCCCAAGTAGCTGGGACTACAGGCGCCTGCCACCTCGCCCGGCTAGTTTTTTGTATTTTTTAGTAGAGACGGGGTTTCACCGTGTTAGCCAGGATGGTCTCGATCTCCTGACCTCGTGATCCACCCGTCTCGGCCTCCCAAAGTGCTGGGATTACAGGCTTGAGCCACCGTGCCTGGCCTCGTATTGTTTTAAGTCACTAGGTTTGTGACTGTTTGTTAAAGCAGGCACAGGAAATGAATGTGGTCCCTAAGTACTCACTGAGTGCCAGGCAGGTGCTCTTCCAGAGGCAGAAGACCTAGCAGGGGATGAAGTGGGCACAGCCCTGGCCTCAGGGAGCTCCCCAGGCTCTCTTCAGAGGGTTCTGGAGTGCTCAGCCCTGATTGAGGTTTGCCCTCATTCCATACCAGCAGCACCCACATCAGCTCCACTTCCCTTTCATGCAGCTGTACTGTGGACTGGGCATCCTTCACCCATCCAGCATGGGGCTGAAAGCTGGTGGAAGGTGGTCCCGTCCCCTCCAGACAATGACTTCTTTAGGAGTGTGGGAAAGTATTTGGCTTTGATGTTGAATAGGCCCTAGTTTTAAATCCTCACTCCATCACTTAGCAGGTAAAACTTCCATTTCCTCATGTGTACAGAGGGAATACTTGGATGTTGACAGGAAATTGAGAGGCAGATTCCAGAGGCAGACAGATGGACCTAGGTGCTCTCATCTCCGTTTCTACTGACCACTTGCAAACAGTGTGATCTTGAGCAAATTGCTTACCTTCCTACATCTCAATTTCCTCATCTATAAAATAGGAATTTGGATGGCATTGGTCCCAAATCAGGGCTGTGAGTATGGACTGTTACACCTGTAAGATGCTTACATGAATTCCTGGAAAATAGAAGGTGCTTGATAAAGAGTCGCGGTTATTATCATTTTACTAGTAAGGAAACCAAGTCCCAGAGAGGTGTTAGAGGCTGCGCTGGTCTTGATATCATTCTCAGGCTGATGGATTCTCTGAATAGTACTGGATTGCTCATTTGAAAAGTATTCATCAAGAGGCTGTACTTCATGTCATTAAGAGTCCTGACCTGAAATCAGACAGCCCTAAATGCCATCTCAAAACTTATTAATTACAAGCTATGTGACCTTGAGCTTGTTACTTAACCTTTGTGGGCCTCAGTGTTTTCACCTGTGCAATAGAGATATCAACCTCACTGGGTTGTCAAAGGGGTGACTTTAGAATAAATGTTAATACTTAACCACACATTGTAAGCATTCATAAATGTTTGTGGCTATTTGTATTTGTTAGGATTAACTTCAGCTGTATCTAACTAAATAATAGTGACTTTAAAAGCCCCCAGATTCATTTCTCTCTGTCAAAGGACTACGGAGACAGGCAGTCCAAGAATAATAAGACTGGGCCACAAAGTCACCAGGGACCCAGGCTCTCCTTGTGTTTCTGCTCTGACATCCTCGGTATGTGGCTTCTATGCTCAAGGCCATAGCATGACCCAGTGTGACTGCTAGAGATGCAGCTATCCTGTCCATTATCTGAACAGCCCAAGGGAGGAGGTGAGTGTGGGGATGTGGGGAACACCTCTCAGTTGAGCTGGCTCCCTTTCTCTTTCTGCAGCTTTATTGAGGTACAGGTGACACCCGTCAGCTCCTTTTAAGGGTCCATCTCGCAAGTCAGCTCTTTGCTTCAATCTCATTGGCTGGGACCTCATCACGTGGTCACATCTCTCTGCAAAGGAGGCTGGGAAATAGAATCTTATGGCTGCTGGCAGTCAAATTGAGGGTCCATGACTAAATATAAAGGATAAATGGACGTGAGGAAGGCAAATACCAGCCTCTGCCAGATTGTTGTTATAGTTTTTATAGTTGTTATTCTCATATACCAGGAATGTATCCTTTAGGAATTTTCTGTTTTTAATGCAGTGTTATAAATATTGTGAGAGAGGTGCATAGTAAGGGACGTGGAGCACTTGGTGGGGAAGGGTTAACTTGATCTGAGGCATCAGGGAAAGTTTCACAGAAGTGATGTTCGAGGTGAGCGTGATGTTTAAGTGACTCGCTAGGATTACACAAAGGGAATGGAATTCCTAGCAAAAGGCACGCCATACATAAAGTCTCGTTGTTTCATGAGCCTGGCGCTCAGTTGCTTGGAATTGGGCTTGTTGGAAATTGTGCTACTGAGGGACCGGACAAACTTCCAGGGGTTATCCTGGCACATCTGTGATGCACATAGTCTCCAGGGCAGGTGGTGAGGGGTGCTGAGCCCTGCTATCCATGAAGGTTTCCTGATTCTCAATTCCGATTTCACCAGACAGCAATCTATTTGTTAAATTAAAACCAGCTGGTTATTGAAAGAAACATATTTATTGAGAATTAACTGCCGTGTGCAAAATGGGTATTTACTACCTACTTGTCAAACATCAGTGAATTTGTGTTTAATAGTCATTTTTTTCATTTAACTCACAAAAATGCATCCCATTAATTCTAAATTAAATGCATATTTGCAGAACTCTAATTCACAACATCATCAAATCACGTCTTCCCAGCCAGTTTCTGATGGTTTTGTGTTGATGAAAGAATCTCAATTGTTGTCCTTAGAGGCAAACATTTTTTGTATGTATAAGCAGTTGTAACTTGGGTTAGCAGACAAGAGCCTCTCTTTTCTATTCACCTCTTCCCTGTTTTCTTCCCTTCACGCCTAAATTCTTCATGTACTACAAGCACCTGAAGGGTACCTCTAGCTGGAATGATTTTGGATGATCTAAGTTGATGGTTTAAACTTGACCTCTGTCTTTAACCTCCCAGTGATAGAAGGTCTTGGAAAACTTACCAAGCAGTAGATCTCCTTTCTCTAAGGTGCAGAACAAGATCACATGGCTGGGAGTCAAAGAATCTAGGGGTTTTTGACTCCTCTCCCTCTCCCTCTCCTTCCCCTTCCTTTTTGTTGTGGCTGAGTCTCACTACAGGCACGCACCACCACGCCCAGCTAATTTTTTTTTAGAGACTGGATCTCGACTATGTTGCCCAGGCTAGTCTCGAACTCCTGGCCTCAAGCAATCTTTCCTACCTTGGCTTTCCCAAGTGGCTGGGATAATAGGTGTGGACCACTATGCCAGGCTAATTCTGAATTTCATTATGTGACCTTGGATAAGCTCTTTTCTTCCTTAGAGCATTTGTATCAGAATGAAGCTAAACAGGTTTCTTCACTGCAGCATTTTTTAAAAGAGAAATTGCTACGTTAGTGTGTGCAGAGAACCTCCAGTTGGGAAATGGGTATAGTTTTTCTACAGTTTCTTTGACCACAGAACATTTTTTGCTACTGGATCATCTGGTGGATGGGTGATATGAGAAATACATTTTGGTAAAGGGTAGGCAGGATGATTTCTAGGGTCATCTGGGTCTAGCATTTTAGAATTTTGTTTCTTAGTCCAGAAACTGGATCCAGCTTCCAAAGGATGACTTGGCAATATAGGCCTCTCTGCCCGCCAGACTCTCCTACTTCTGCCCCCTATTTCTGGCCAGATTAGAGGAGATGTGAAACATTGCCTGGCATCCACAGAAGCCCTGCCCTTTGGAAATCTGCCAGACAAGGGTAGGAATGGAGTGATCTCTGGAGCCTGCTCTCTCCCTGCTGCATCCAGCTGCACTTAGCATTCGTCCCCTCGCCTTCCCTTGCACAGCAATTACATGCTCAGCATCCACCTCGGAAATGTGTAAGTGGTAACAAATGCCCTGAGGCTTCATTATCATCCAGCAGTGCAGATAGTACTTGCATGGGGGCATGGGGCACCTTACGGAAGGCAATGATTTCTCTCCTCGCTGGCTGAGCCATGTGGCTGCACATATGCTGAAATTGCAGTGAGAGGGGCTGCACAGCCCACTCTCTTTGGCACACCATCGCTGTGGCTGCTAGTATGGCTGCCTTTGCACAAAGCTCACTACTGCACACCCTCCATACAACTCAGCAGCAATGTGGACTCCCCACCACTGCCATAGCTGGTAGAGAAGTCTCTTCCTAGCCAAAGAGGAGACTTCACTGCCAATCCATAACCAAACAGGGCAAAGCTCCTAGAAGCCCCAGAAAATGCAAGCCCCCAGGAGTCCTCACAGAGGTTTGCTGATACCCTGACTGTCCCTTCCCAGTCCAGGATCTTTTAGGTCATTAAGATAGTGGGTCTAATGTCTCAGGATGCTTTTACATTCTTAGAAATTATTGAGAATCCAAAAGACTCTGCTATATGCTGATTATTATTATTATTATCATTATTTTATTTTTTGAGACAGGGTCTTGCTCTGTTGCCCAGACTGGACTGCACTGATACAATCATCGTTCACTGCAGCCTCCATTCCCTGGGCTCAAGCAGTCATCCAGCCTCAGCCTTCTGAGTAGCTGGGACCACAGGCATATGACACCATGCCCTACTAATTTTTTATTTTTTGTGGAGATGGGGTCTCACTATGTTGTCCAGGCTGGTCTCAAGCTCCTGGGCTCAAAGTGATCCTCCCATCTTGGCATTCAAAAGTGTTGGGATTACAGGCATGAACTAACCATGCCTGTTTGATACGCTGATCATGTTCGTTGGGATTTATTAAAGTAGAAATTATAACTGAGAAACCAAAAAAATGTATTAATTCATTTCAAAATAAGACAAATGCCTTGTGAGTTAATATAAATATACCACTTTTTTTTTTCAATAAAAGAACTATATTTTCCAAAGCAAACATCACATGTGTCAAGAAGAGTGGCTTTGTTTTACACTTTTGCAAATCTTTGTGATGTCTGGCTTAGTAGAAGACAGCTAGATATTGTTATTTACTTCCTAGGTCATCTGTCACGATATGTTGTTTTGGTTGAAGTGTATGAAGACAATCCGGTGTCATACAGATACATATCTGAGAAAGGGAAGACCTCTCAGGCCCTCCTGAACAGGTCTTGGGGATGCCCAAGGGTCCCCAGGCCACACTTTGAGAACCCTGATCTAGTGTATACCTTGTGGGGAGATGATGTGGTGGGGTGGTATTGCATTTAGGTGGTCTACACAGCAGACAAGCAGCCACTTCTCAGATCACATATGCTTCTTTTGCCTGGGCTATTGCTGTAGCCTCCTAGATTGTCTTCTGAACTTTTTCTTCCTTACAATTTTTTTCCTTTTGCAGTCAGGGTCTTACTTTGTTACTTAGGCTGGAGTGCAGTGGCACCATCATAGCTCATTACAGCCTGAACCTCTTTGGCTCAAGCAATCCTCCTGCCTCAGCCTCCTGAGTAGCTGGGACTACAGGTGTGCACCTTTGTGCTTGGCTAATTTTTAAAAATTGTTTTAGAGACAGCATCTCACTATGTTGCCCAGGTTGGTCTTGAACTCCTGGCCTCAAGGGATACTCCCATCTCAGCCTCCCAAAGTATTGGGATTACAGGCATGAGCCGATGTGCCCAGGTCCTATTTGTATCCCTTTATAAGCATCCTCCACACAAAATCCAGAGTGAGCTTTTCAGAGATAAGTTGAATTGTATCACTTCATTGCCCACAAACTTTGGATGGTTCCCATCACACTTAGACTAAGGTCCCATCTTATTGGCCTGTGTGCCCTGGTCCTTACCTGAGCCTCCTACCTTGTTCCTCAGTTATCTCTTCCTTGCTGCTTTGCTTTAGCCATTCTGGCCCTTTCTGTCTCTGTGAACATATGGATCAGTGCCCATTTGGGGCTCTTGTCCAATCTGTCCCCCTGTCGGGTTACTTTTCCCCTGGACATTGGCATGGTTGGCTTATTCTTGCATTCAGATTTCAGTTTAAATGTCACCAACATGGATTCATACTTATTACCCTCTTGTTTTCTTTATAGCCTTTGTCACTATCTGCAATTGTCTTCATTATTTTGTTTACTTTTTTATGACATCTCTCCATGTGAGGAAGTAAGTTCTATTGGAGCAACAACTTTATCTTATTTAATACTGTATTTTCAATGCCTTGTACAGCATCTGGCATGTAGTCAATGAGCAGTGAATATTTTTGAATGCATGAATGAAAAAATAAGAAAAAATACTTAACTCTAAATCAGATTCAGTTTTAGATTATGACTTTGTCATTTACTAACTCTGTAAACTTGGGGTAGGGCCAGGCGCGGTGGCTCAAGCCTGTAGTCCCAGCACTTTGGGAGGCCGAGACGGGCCGGACTCGACGAGGTCAGGAGATCGAGACCATCCTGGCTAACACGGTGAACCCCGTCTCTATCAAAAATAACCCAAAACTAGCTGCGGCGAGGTGGCGGGCGCTGTAGTCCCAGCTCACTTCGCGGAGGCTGAGGCGGAGAATGGCGTGAACCGGGAGGCGCGCAGCTGGCAGTGAGCTGAGATCCGGCACTGCACTCAGTCCCGGGCAAACAGAGCGAGAGCGTCTCAAAAAAAAAAAAAAAAAAAAAAAAAAAACTTGGGGAAGGTTTCTTTTTATGATTTTCTTATAAGTGAAACACTGATAACAATGATCTATTTAACAGGGTTGTTGGGAGCTTAGATAACAAATGTAAAGCACTTGTCACACAAAAATCATTCTGTAATTGGCTCTGTCTTTCCTTCCTCTTCCTAATCTAGCTTGCCAGTAACATTTCTAGCTCCAGAAATGATCATATCCCTCTTTTTTTTCTGAGCTCCCAGCCTGCCTAGACCCTTCTTCTAGTGGCATAGTTGAGTGGAAGCTATGTCTCTTGACACCTAGACAAGTGCTCTCACTACTGCCTGTTTCTGGACACAGTAAAACTCATAGCCCTGCTGGAAGCACTTGGTTGTGGGTCTTCAAACTGTGGCTCCTTGAACACCTGATGAGAATTAACTGGGATATTTGCAAAAGTGCTGGCTGCTGGCTTCTGGCCTCCCTGGAAACCTATTGAATTAAATGATTCAGAGGACAGGATCCAGAAAATGAATTTTCCAGGAAATCCTGGTGCATGCTAAAATGGGGAGAAAACTGGTATGAGAAATGAGCAGAGTACACAAAAAGATTTTCTTTTATTCTTCCCTATCTGTTCACAGCTTTTTAAAGCCTTCTCAAATATTTATTCAGTGGCCTGACTTGTTCTCTCAGTTGGGCCCCTGAAGACACTGGCTGTCTGACCAGCTCTACCCCAGGGAGGAAGCTACTCCAGGGCCCCAGGACAGGGTGGAAGCATCCACAAGTGCTGCTCACACCCTATCTTGGGCTTTCTTTCCCAAGACAAGGGGGTGCAGCAGGGTGCCTAAACAATCCATAGCAGCAGATACAGTGTGGAATCTCGGGACGGTGCATGAAAAGCTATGTGAAAACAATCGCAGCCACTCTTGCCAAATTCTCAGGATCCACTAGAAAAAAAGAATAGTCCTTTCCCATAATTCCATAACTCATTCCACTGAAAGCCATCAAAAATGCATCCTGAAAAGACATTTTCATTAGCAGCTCAGCTAGAAGACATACATCCTGCCCCACTCAGTTTTCTCTCCTGATAACCAAAACAGAGTTCCAGGAACAGAGGGATAAGCTTTCTTGGAGCAAGCTGTCATTCTCCATTTTTCAGCATTTTGCCCTGGATTCTAAATGCAACTGCTTTCCCCAGGGGTAGATGGTTTGATCTGAGAAGCAAACATTCTGTTGGAACATGCCTTTTATTGACAGCAGTTAGTGTTGCCCCAGCCCTGTGAAGGTGGAAAGAGTTGTTGGAGAGCCAGATGGGACTGGAGTTGAATCCAGGCCTCTACTCATTAGCTTTGAGATCTTGGACAAATCACTTAGTATCTCTGAGCTTCAGCTGCTTGAAACAAATGATTAAAAAAAAAAAAAAGACTCACAACATAGTCACAGCACATTTGAAGTTCTCGCACATGCCCAATACCTGGCAATAGCAGTTGCTCAAGTAATATTATTTTCATATTGTGGCCAATAATGGAGTCTATCATGTTGCTTAAAGAGTAGTAGGAAGTAGAGAAATGATGTGTGTTCCTCTCCCTGGTGTAGGAGGCAGTAGAACTGGTTTTTGACTTAGCCTTGTCTTAGAACCACCAAGGTGTGACCTCGGTGATGCCACTCTCCCTCTCTGAGTCTCAGTCTCTTCACCCAGAAAGTGAAAGAGCTGCAGTAGCTAATCTTGAAAGTTCTTCTTTCTAACTTCAGACTTCAGGGTTTCAACACTGATAGCCCAGACCTAGTTGATAGCCCTGACCTGGTTCTCCTCCTGGAAGTCTCTGGTTCTGCTGGCTCTGTGAATATCTTCCAGGGAGATCAGTGGGCTCCTCTGTAAAAAGGAAACATCAACACCCTTGCTTCTTTGCTTGGGGTTGTGGTGAAGCTTTAAAGGTACAGCAGCTTTAGGGAAGACTCTAAAAAATTAAGAAGCACTATGTAAGTGATGCAGGATGGTTGCTTTTGTCTCTTGTGCCTGAGCTTTTTCTTCCCAGAGCCGAGTACTGGGCGGGGTACTGGAGGCTAGAACAAGCCTGCTGTGAGGGCTGCACACAGACCTGTCACCTGGGTGTTCTGGCTGCGAATGGCTCTGCTCTGCTCTTCTCTTGGGGCCACTCCAAAGAAGTAGTGACAGGCAGGAGGAACAAGGAGAAGAGGGACAAGAAACAAGAGGAAGTTTCAAGACGGGATTAGAACAAAGGCGGTAAGAGGAGAAGTGGGGAGGAGGAGACTAACAGGAGCTAAGGAAGAGGAGAGGAAAAATGATTCTCCTTACTCTCTCTTAATTTTGCCCAGGCATCAGCAAGACCATCATCAGCAGATCGGAACACCTCACTATGACCTCTTAGCTTGATTTAAAAAATAATTCCTAGCCAAACTGTGGTGCCTAAATCTATTGCAAATGTCAGCAGCCAGGGCTGAAGCCAGAGCTGTGATCTCCCTCGTGTCAATAAATCCTTGAAGTTCCTTCTCCCTTGGAAGCTGGTGTTTCTTCTGATGCCACTGCTTTCTATCCTAGGCTGCCCTTTCATGAGTAATTTATTTTAACCCGAGGATCACAGCTGTGAGCCATAATGAAAGGATTTCTTCTGGACTGACACTGTGGAGAAGCCACTGTGCCAGCAGAAGAAAGCTAGGAAAAAATACAGTGAAATCCAATGGCCGACCCATGGCCAGGTAGAGGCAGAGCACGGACCGGGGAGGCCTGGCTGTCGTGCGCGCCACCACTCCAAACACAGAGATCTTGCAGGTGGTCCAGGAGACACATAGTCTTAGGTCAGTGCTGTTTATGTCTGCTGGGACTGCAGAGATGCCAGGGACAAGAGGAGCTGCCTTGAAACAAGGAGAGGCAGTAGAAAGTACTGTCACCTGTTCCTGCTAGTTCTTGTTTCTCAGAGTCCCTGACTTCCACCCCTAAATGGAGGAAATAATACTGAAGTTCATCTCGGTTATTGACACTTGAGATTTGTTTTTCTGTTTTTCTGAGATGGAATCTCACTCTGTCACCCAAGCTGGAATCCAGTGGCAGGATCTCGGTTCACTGCAACTTCCACTTCCTGGGTTCAAGCGATTCTGCTGCCTCAGCCTCCCGACTACCTGGGATTACAGGTGTCTGCCACTACACCTGGCTAATTTTTTGTATTATCAATAGAGACAGGGTTTCACCATGCTGGCCAGGCTGGTCTCAAATGCCTGACCTCAGGTTATCCACCCGTCTAGGCTTCCCAAAGTGCTGGGATTACAGGCATGAACCACCGCACCCAGCTGAGATTTCTATTTTTTATAGGAAAAAGTTGTGCATTCAGATGTTTGCAGGAAGCTGTATCCATGGCCTTGGGACCTCAGGAGAAGAGAAGCCATGTAGATTTTCAGCCTTGAGCAGCACAGTTCAGACATGGAGGAGAGGACTCTGTGCTGTCCTCTCAGCCTCTGTCTACACTCACATCAAGGATAGAAAGCAGAGGCAGGCTCTGCATGGGAGCTTTGAACATTCCTCATCTCATCTCGCTCCCGAATGGCATAGCTCTGAGGTCGTGAACCTCTGGCACTATTCCTTGTTTTGACAAAGTGTGTGCTACGTGGAGAGGGAGAGAAGATGGGCATACAAATTCAGCTTGGAATGAACATTTCACTTTGGGTGGTGGGGCCAAAATGTGGACAGCACATTTGAAGTTCCTGCACATGCCCAATGCCTGGCATTGGCAGTGGCTCAAGTAATGCTATTTTCATACTGTTGGCCAATAGTGAAGTCTCCCATGGTGTTTAAACAGTGATAGGAAATAGAACAATTCCTCTTGGCACTTGGTTTGCATGGCGTAGATGTGTGTGGGCATGTGTGTGCACACACGTGCCTAGAAACCCTCCTTTTTCAACATGGCAGGACTTCATTATACCACAGCTTCATTAGTCCTCCATTCTAGAGACTCAAGCTGACCTGGTTCCAGCTTCTCAGAGTCCCTGCCTTCCACCCCCAAATGGAGGGAATAATACCGGAGTTCATCTCTCTCTTTTTTTTTTTTTTTTTTTGAGATGGAGTCTTGCTCTGTTGCCCAGGCTGGAGTGCAGTGGCCAGTTCTCAGCTCAGTGCAAGCTCCACCTCCCGGGTTTATGCCATTCTCCTTCCTCAGCCTCCGAGTAGCTGGGACTATAGGCGCCCGCCACCTCGCCCGGCTAGTTTTTTTTTTTTTTTAGTATTTTTTAGTAGAGACTGGGTTTCACTGGGTTAGCCAGGATGGTCTCGATCTCCTGACCTCGTGATCCGCCCGTCTCGGCCTCCCAAAGTGCTGGGATTACAGGCTTGAGCCACCGCACCCGGCCCGGAGTTCATCTCTTATTTACACTTGATGTTTCTATTTTTTATAAGAGCCTGTCAATCCAGGTTGGATTAATATCCTTTGAGTATGTTTTGGGGCATGTCTCACCAACATAGATGAAAATTTACTTTGGTTCTACAATTGAACTTCCCCCAGGGATGCTGTTTGCACATTATTTAGGCAGCTCTGTACTTCTTGATGTAATAACGTGTTCCTAAAAAGTTGTATAAAGCTAGAATTTTGGTAAAATAGGATCATATTTTAATGTAATGGAAGTGTTTGTTGCTCATGGGAATTCTATGATGAATCATTTTTTGAAATAGAGAGTCCTTTTTTAAAACACTAATAGCCATTCTTAATTTAACTTTTTGTTCTTCCATGTGGTTTTCCACAAACCATATTTTCTGGAATCGAGCCCCTCCTGCAAATGCTAATGGCCAGCTTCAACTTGTTCCTAAATGGCTAAGGTAGAGTAGTGACAAATTAGTCACTAGCTGACCTCACTCCAGGTGTATGCTACCTAAGACAGAGCCCTGGACAGAGATTTTGGGCACCTCTTCTAAGTCTCTTCTTGTAACTGCCATGAATTTGCAGTGTGGCCCTGAAAAAAGTCACTAGCTACTGTTCTGTCTTCTGAAGAAAAAACTCCGGGTTAGAGTGTGGATCATATAGAAACTATTTTGTATATCATTTTACTAACTCTGAATGCTATGTGTTTCCTTGCTTGTATGGGTTGGGGGAAATAAGAGATGCTCATCCATCCAAAATCAGAGGGAATCTCTTTTTTATATTCTCTTCTTTCTGTCACAGAGCATAAGCAGATATTAATGGACTGTAAGTGTCAGGGATGAGGGATGGTCCCCTCTCACTTCGGAGTTCAACCCAGCTTAGGGTGCCATTAGCTTCCTGCTGGCACTTGGCTTTGCACGGCAGGTATGCGTGTACATGTGCATGCACACGGGTGCCTAGAAACCCTTCTTTCCCCATCACAGCAGCACTTCGTTATACCACAGCTTCCTTAGCAGGATGTTAGGATTCTGGGTCAAAGGCTCTCCTTCAAAATCATCCTCTTAATTTGCAGAAGCAGCAGCAAGGAGACTCTTAAGATGCTGAAAACTGACAGAAGCTGAAGTGATGAAACAGAGGTGACAGGAGCTGGGAGAGTGATGGGGAAGAACACACACTTCATTCTACCCAGAAGTCCAGCCTCATGAGGGGATTCTTGCTGTAAAGGGTTTGAGCACCTGGTATTTATCTGAAGCACTGTGGATTTATTGAGTGTTTCTAGAAAATAAGAAGGAAAGGCTCAGTTGCACTTGTGAAACCAGCGTGGTGGAGAGAAATGAAGCCTTTCTGGTAGAGGGAGTGAAGAAGAGCTGTGAGATGGCAGAGGATGGTGGAAAGGCTGGGAGGAGCGGCTTCCCAAGAAAAGGGACCTAAAGGGAAGGAGGTGGGAGGAAGAGGAGGTGAAGAAGGAATTGAAGGAAGGGGGAGGAAGAGGAGCAGGGATTGGACAGGATCACAGTTGAAGGAAGCAACATTACATAGGCTAGAGGAACTGAGATGGAAGACTCAGGAATGAGTGGAGGAAGAGGCCTCGCCAGCCTTCTGAGTCATCAATGGCTGAAGTGGACGCAAGAAAGAGCCCACCAGTCCAAGAGGACAGGTGTTTCCTTCATCTTATCAACAATACCAGTGAGATGAGACATGGTTGTCGGGGGTGTAAACACTTGCCGATCTTCCCTGTGGCTTTCTCCAGGCAGTTATGCTGGGGTGAGGTCTGCTCCTGCAACTGTACCTATGCATCAGCATCTGTAGGTGCATGCATTTCATAGCAATGGTTTGATTTGCACCGATATCAGCGTGTCCTGGAAGAGCCAAGAATTGGGAGGGAAATGACTCACTGCACCTCGTCAGCTTCAAGCTTCTACTAACGGTAGAACTTTTGTTTTAGCAGAAGGTGGAAGAAATATTTTTTAAAACTTTTAGGTTCAAGGGTGCATGTGAAAGTTTGTTACATAGGCAAACTCATGTCATGCAGGTTTGTTGTACAAATTGCATCATCCAGGTATTAAGCCCAGTGCCCAGTAGTTATCTTTTCTGCTCCTCTCCCTCCTCCCACCTTTCACCCCCAAGTAGATACCAGTGTCTGTCATTTCCTTCTTTTTGTTCCTGAATTCTCATTATTTAGCTCCCACTTAGAAACGAGAACATGCAGTGTTTGGTTTTCTGTTCCTACCTTAGTTTGCTAAGGATAGTAGCCTCCAGCTCCATCCATGTTCCTGCAAAAGACTTGATTTTGTAAGAGAAAATAACGAGAGATAACATCTTGTCTGCCACAGCTGAGAGTCCCAAGTTCTGTTGCCTTCCCCACTTGTTGGAAATAGCCAAAGGCTCCTAGGAAAAGAAGGGCTAGGGCAAGAAGCAAAAAAAAAAAAGGTTTCTGTAGGAGAGATTTTGAAGGCTGTTTGGGGACTGCAGGACAAAATGAAACAGGAAGCAAGAAAGAGGTGAACTTTGCCCATTTCCTCCCTTAACTTGGGACTCAGCTGTGACAGCGCTGAGGCTTTTAGGTGTTTTATCTGTGAGTGGCCTCTCTCCAAGAGGAGGAACGATATGGGACGTGCTCTTTGGGGACTGTCCCTGACACAGAGGTTTGTGAATAAAGATAAATCTGTATCTGGGGCTCCCGGAAACTTTTGAGGATAGGTTTAAAATTGCCATAAAGGAAGAAGAACAGGAACTACAAATTACTGATTTATTGTTACTTTATTTCTATCTGCAAGTCGATGAGACCTTGGTGACATTTAAACTACTCATTCGCTAACAAACTATTAGAAATTCATGAGTTGTGACTTTTGATTGCTCTTTTATGCCGGCCCCCCTCCCCCCGCCCCAAAGATAGTTTTTTGACTAATGACTATTATATACCTTTGTTATGGGCTGTTAGTCAATGAATGCTGCTCATATTCCAGGCAGGTATTCAGGCATCCACATCTCACATATCACCACAGGAGGCAGCCCTGACAAATATTTTCATGCCCTGACATCTCTGATTGAGGCCAAAGATCTCAATTAAGCAAAAAGACAATTAGAAGAAAATGTACACCAAGACATGGCCAATGAATTGGTGAATTCTCCAAAGCTGTGGACATTAGGCAGGTATTGTTGGAAGTTTAACACAAGTGGTCATAGATGTGAATCCATCCCTCCATATATATTTACTAAATACTGTATTCAGCACTGTGCTAGGCTCTACAGAAGAGCAAACAAAATATGAAATATTGTCCTTGATCTCAAAATTTGCTAATGTAACTTCATTTTGTAAAGAAGAGTCTAAAAAATAACCCATTTATGGTACTGTAGATTCCTTGACACCTATTATGTAAGTAATATTTCTTTTTGTTTCATGAGAGTGATATGGTATCAACAAACCCTAACTTGTCTCCAAGTTGATCTCATTAAGATTCATAGAGTCCTTTCCAGAATATATTATATATAATGAAACAAGGAGAAAGAATATGTAAAGTTTGCAAAATTCCTGGGAGAAATCTCTCTCTGTCCACATTATTCTTACTTCCTGCTTAGTCTTTGTATTAGAGAATAAAAACAATTTTGTGCCCCAAACAGGGTCAGAGAGTTGGTGGGTGGTTGTTGCCACTGGCCTATGGCTTTTGTCCAGAGAAGATGGGAATAGGGGTCCAGTTACCCAACCCCTTCAGAACAGATGGTCTCTCATGCCCGGGGACCTTGGTTATGGAGTGTGAACAGGATTCTCCTAAATATTTCAACTTCAGAAGACCTGTTTGAAAGTCATCTCAATTAAGCAAGGACTGAGAGCAGTGCAAATATTATTTGAACGTTGGTTACCTTTTCCTCAAATGGAAACGAATGAGCAGTTCCCTTTGATGAATCTTATACAAAGCCTCTGTCCCAGAGTTCTGAAACTTTACCTGATGGTCATAAAGAATCACAGTCCTCTGCCAGGCTGTATTGGGTTGGGGTGTGTGGGTGAAGGGTCCTTTCAAATTTTGTAGATTCCGGTACATTGCATCTACAGGATATGTGTTTAAATGATGGGTAATTGACCCACAAAACTCCCCACCCTCCTGCCTCATGGTTAGAATGTGTGTGCATTGGGGATTCTGCATACATTTTCATCACATATCTACTTTTCTAGCTTTTAAGTAGTATCTTCCCTTTTGTTTTATGCCAACAGTGTTCATGAATAGTGAATGTAGGAAAGCATTATCATTGCTATGTTTCATTTTCACACTGTATCTCTGTATCAGGCTATACTTTCAATGTACTAACAATTTTCACTGAGGCACAAAGTTCTAATTAAGCTCACACATGATTATTTTCCAGCAAACAGAGCCTAATTGATGAAATTGCTAATTGTACTTCCAGGTGCAGTCAGCAGCCAGTAGTGCATCATTAGTATGCAATATGGCATGGGCTGTTACATGGTGTGATACCAGATTATATATTTACTATGAATGTATGTATTGTTCTTTAATGACATCTATTTGTTCATTCAAAAAATATTTATTGAACACGGAGTCTGTGCCAGTTATTAGAGTAATAATAGCTGCTGTGGCAAATGAGTTTCCTCACCTAAGAAAAATCAAAGTTAATTATTTTTTTCTCCACACAAAGGTCTAAAATGTTCTGCCGTGTGCCTTCCATGTTGTGATTCAGGGATCCACGCTCCTTCCATCTTGTGGCTCCCCCATCCGCTAGGTTCTCAGACTCTTTCATTTCCAACTGGTGGTTGTTGAAAGAGTGATGAAGGCGTACCCCACTTACATCTTAACCACTTTCACCTAGAAGTGACGCTTATCACTACTATTGACGTTTCATTAGCAAGAATTGTCCTGCAACACACCTGGAGGAAGGGGGCTGGGAAATGTTGTCCCTGGCTGTGCACTTACAGTATCATATCTATTTTATGAGACTCTTTGCGGGATAGCTGGTTATCTGTGCCACAGCTGGCCATGTCTGCCACGGTTAGACATCATTTCAGGCTCTAGGGAAATAGCAGTGAAGAGAAACAGACAAAAATATCTGGCCTCATGGAGCATAAATTCTTGAATTAAAATTCTTAAATTATTCATGGGATGAGACAGACAATAGCCAGGCTAAATCAGTATGTTGCAAAGCAATGAGAGCTGCTAAAACTAAGCAGGAAAAGGGGTAGGAAGCATGAGAGAGAAGGGTTTGAGATGAGATAGTGTGGTCATAGGAAGCCACACTTTCTATAAGCATGAGAGAAAAACTAAAGCAGGAAAAGGGGTAGAAAGCATGAGAGAAGGGTTTGAGATGAGATACTGTGGTCATAGGAAGCATCTTGAAAGAAATGATATTTTAAGTAAAGAACCAGAGAGCATAAGGGGTCCAACCAGGTGACTATCTAAAGCAAAAACATTCCAGATAGAGGGAATAGCAGGTAAAAGGACCCTGAAGCTGGTGAAGATAATAGGAGTGAGAATAATAGAAGGTGAGATCAGAGAGGTAATGGTCAGGCCAGACTGTGTTGGGCCATTTAGGTAAAAGTAAAAATCTTGGCTTTTTTTATTTTTTGTAACTAATTTTATTGAGCTGTGATTTTCATAAAATAAAATATACCCATTCCATAGGTTTTAAAAAATGTACACATGAAGACATTCATGTAATCTCCACTACAATAAAAATAAAGAACATTTTTATCATCCTCTGAAAGTATCCCTATTTATAGTTCATCCCTGGCCCCAAGCAATCACTGATATGCCTTCTGTCATCACAGATTAGTCCTTTTTTCTAGGATTTCATATAAATGGAAAGGAACAGTATGTACTCTTCTGTGTCTGTATTCTGTCACTCAATGTAATGCTTTTGAGATTCATTCATATTGTTGTATCACTACTTTATTTCTATTTACTGCCATTATGTGAATTCTATTATGTGGATATACCGTAATTTATTTAATCTTTCCCCTACTGAGGGGCATTTGAGTTGTTGATAGTTTGGGGCTACTATGAATAAATCTGCTATGAACGTAATGTGCAATTCTTCTTTTTTGTGGACATGTATTTTCATTTTTCTTGCATCTAGGAGTGGAATTGCTGGAAACCGTAGGGTAAGTATTCGCTTAACTTTAAAGAAATTGTCACTGTTTTCTGCAGCAGTCATGGCTTTTCACACGTTCACCAGCAATGTATGTGAGTTTCAGTTGTTCCATATCCTCACCAACCCTTGTTGTTGGCAGTCTTTTAAATTTAAGCCATACTAGTGGGTGTGTAGTAATATATTATTGTAGTCTTAGTTTGCATTAATCTAATGACCGAGAATGTTGAACACCATTTCATGTGCTTTTGATCATTTATACAACTTCTTTTGTTAAGTGTTCAAATCTTTTGCTTGTTAAAATTTTTTTGTCCTATTGAGTTGAAATAATGTTAAAAATATTTTCTGGATATAAGTTCTTTGTCAGATATATGCAGTACATGAATATTTTCTCCTAGCCTGTGGCTTGCCTTTTCTCTTTCCTAATAGCATCTTTCAAAGAGTATGTGTTCTTAATTTTGATGAAGTAAAATGTATTTAATTTTTTGCATAGTTAATGCTTTTTGTGTTCTAAAGAATCTTTGCTTAGATTTTAAAGATTTTCAAATTCTAAAGATTTCCTTTTGTTTTCTTCTAGAATTTAATTTTTAACTTTTTTTTAGTTTTAGATTTAACCTTTAGGTTTATTATCTATTTCAACTTAATTTTGGCATATAGTGTGAATTGAGGATTAAAATTTATTTTTTTACAATGCAGTTATCCAGTTGTTTTAGCACAATATATCAAAAGAAATATTTTTTCCTTTTTGGATTACCACGGCAGTTTTCTTGGAATTCAATTTACCTTGTGGTAAATATGGTAAATTTGTAACTCTGTTTCTGGACTCACTATTCTGTTCTACTCATCTATAAAGTAATTTTTCACCTGTACCACATTGTCTTGATTACTCTTTATTGTAAGTCCTGAAATCAAATAGTTAAAGCTTTTCAATTCTATCCCCTTTTTTGAAAATTGATTTATTATTTGGTTCTTTGGAGGTTGTTAATTTCTTTTTTTTTTCTTTTTCTTTTCTTTTCTTTTTTTTTTAAGACAGAGTCTCGCTCTGTCGCCCAGGCTGGAGTGCAGTGGTGTGATCTCGGCTCACTGCAGGCTCTGCCTCCCGAGTTCACGCCATTCTCCTGCTTCAGCCTCCCAAGTAGCTGGGACTACAGGTGCTCGGCTAATTTTGTGTATTTTTAGTAGAAACGGGGTTTCACCGTATTAGCCAGGATGGTCTCGATCTCCTGACCTCATGATCCACCCGCCTTAGTCTCCCAAAGTGCTGGGATTACAGGTGTGAGCCACCGCGCCTGGCCTGGAGGTAGTTAATTTGTACCAAGAAGTCTTCTCAGCTTTTAACAGAAGTTGCATTGAATACATAGATCATCTTGGGGGAAAATTAACATTTTAACAATATAGATCTTTCCAACTGTGAGTGGTATACTCTCTATTTAAGCCTTCTAAATTTCTTCCAGCAATGCTTTGTAGTTTTTAGTGTATAAGTCTTGTATACATTTCGTTAAATTTATACCTATGCATGTCGTATTTTTTGGAGCTACTATAAATAGTATTTTTTAAAATTTTATTTTCTAATTGTTCATTGCTGTCATATAGAAAAAATCTGATTTTTGAATATTGCTTCTGTATATTGCACTCTTGCTCAATTCACTTATTAGTGCAACTAGCTTTGTTTGAATTGGGCCTTATATAACATAAGAAGTATTTTGGCTTTTATGCTGATGAATCCTATGGGGATATGAGAGCACAAATTTTTGGATCTTAGTTTTTGAACATGTTAAAGGTAAACAGGTAAGGCTGCTAGTTAAATACATCTGGAAGTCAGAGAGAGGTTATGAATGAATATGTGCATTTGAAATCACTAGCTGAGCAATGATAGTTAAGTCATAAAACTTATTCAGATAATCAATATTTAGGAGTTAATGATGAGGAATCAGCAAACCAGTTTGAAAAGGAATAGTCAGAGAGGTATGGGGAAAACCAGGTGAGTGTGATACCCTGAAAACCAAGAGAAGAAAATGTTTTAAGTAGATTGCTTTGGGAGGACAAGGTGGGCAGATCACTTAAGGAGTTTGAGACCAGCCTGGCCAACATGGTGAAACCCCGTCTCTACTAAAAATACAAAAAAAAAAAAAAAAAAAAAAAAATTAGCCAGGCATGCTGGCGCATGCCTGTAATCTCAGCTACTTGGGAGGCTGAGGCGGCAGAATAGCTTGAACCTGGGAGGCAGAGGTTGCAGCGAGCCAAGATTGCACCACTGCACTCCAGCTTGGGCGACAGAGTGGGACTCCATCTCAATAAATAAATAAAAATAAAAATAAGTAGACTGGTCTACTGTATCAAATATTGCTTATAGATCAAAGAAGATGAAGGCTGAGCTAGACCCTTGGAGTAGTAGATGTCATTTGTGACCTTGACAAGCAGCTTTGGTGGAGTGCTGGAAGTAAGAGACTGCTTGGAGTAAGTTGAGAAGAGAAATTGGAGACAGTGGGTACAAAGAACTCTTCCAGGGATTTTACTCAAAGGAGAGAAATGAAATGAAAATTGGAGGTAAGTGGAGTCAAGAGAGGGTTTTGTGTGTGTGTGTGTGTGTGTGTGTGTGTGTGTGTGTGTGTTGTTTTGGTTTTGGTAAGAGAAAAACACAGCAGATTTTTATGTGAGTTTGGATGATGTTGAATGACCCAGGTTGATATGGGAGAGTGAGAGGAGAGTTGCTGGACAAAGGTTTTGAATAGGTGGGAGAGGTTGGGATGTAGGTGACAGGAAAGGTACAGATGGCTCATCCACAGGGACTGGAGAGAAGGGAGAGTAGGTATATGCAGATGGATGTATAGATGGGTGGCAGGAACTTGTAAACATTCTCTTCTTATTGCTTTCATTTTCTCATTGAATTAAGTTAGGTTGGTTCATTGTTGTAAAACATTTAGAACAGTGCCTGGTCTACAGTCAGTGTGATGTAATTCTTTGTTAATTAGGTGCTTTTTCTGGTTTCCCAGAATCTGACCATAGGATGATGATTGGATACAGATTTTCACCTTTGATGCTTGAGTTTATAGGCTTTGAGCTACAACTGACACCCAGGGTTTGGGTTATTGCTTGGTGTTACCTGTGAAGAACTGTGATCTTGTTGGGTAACTGCTGCATGTGGATCTCTGTTCTAGAGTGCAGATAGTGTACATAGTCTATAAATAGTGTAGACAGGCAATAAATAGTGTAGTAGTCTTCCTTCCTACAAGGCTTCTACACTATTTATTCATGGAATGATAGAAGCACTTCCTCTTCTCCAAATGATGAAGGCCTAGAGGCATGGGCCTGTTGTTTTGTGGCTAAGTGCATGGACAGGCTTATTAGTATTAAGAATAGGTAATCTAAGCTAATATAGATACACTCAGCATTTACCATGTAAAGCATGTTATGCTAAGTGCTTTCTGTTATTTTCTTTAGCACACTCAACAGGCTTGTGTGCATGGTCTTATAAAAATTATTTGTGGAAACTCAACTCAACCTGCACCAAGCCACTCGATAAAATTAGATACCAGGTTTTTGTCCTCTGATTGTGCCCTTCTGCTCCACCTGCTCGCACTGCCTCCATTGTCAGCTATCACTGAGCCGTGGACAGGAACTCTGGGCTATCAGGTGACACCGGCTGCTGTGTGAGGACTACCAGCCACGGGCTGATTGAACTTGGGAAGTGACTCACTTCTTGGGGGATTTTTTCGTCTGCATTCTCTGAACTCAGGTGATCCATACCATTTCTTCCAGCTGTAACATTCTGAGATTTTAATATTTCCATGGCTGTCATATTCACTCCCCATTTTTTAAGTATGTAGGTCAGGGCCTCCCTAGGTGAAAGGGTAATTACAGGTTTAATCAGGGCAGATCCTGAGGCAGCTCCGGACAGCGTGAAGCTACCACCTATTGCTTTCTCTCTGTGCCTTTCCCGCGGGTTACCAGCAGAATTAAATAGCTGACACTCCCCCAGCCTGGGCTCCAGGAAAAGCCACGAGACAGCCTGCTACGTCAAGACACAGGCTCCTCTGGCTCCTAGAACACTTGTCCAATGGCCTGACGGGCTAGTTTTAGTGCCTGGTATTTATTATCTTTGTGGAAGCTTGGCCAGGAGCCTGGAGCCTGGACGTGCGGGGTTGAGTGATTAGACATGGGGCTCTCATACATCTAACTTTAAAAAATCTCAATTACATCAGAAAAAGGGTCCAGGGTAACAGATGGGGTCCTGGGGATGATCGTGTAAATAACAAACAAGTGCACTTGCCATGATGCGTGGCTGGTCCCAGGGAGCAGGAGGAGCTGGCGTTGGTGTCTGGGCATGCTCCTCAGCTGGGCATCCAGGGGAGGAACATCCAGCAGGTGGCAGCGCTCACAAACGGCACAGCCCGCAATGCCACCTGCAGGGTCCTGGGGGGTGTGGGCTCTGGGTGAGGGGGTTGGGGGTGGCGGTGGTGAGGTGTTCTGCGATTTCACAGGGACTGGCCAGAGAAGCGTTTTATGGAGCAGGTGGGTGGAGTCAGGAAATGAGTACACGTCCAGAATCTTGCAGATGCAGAGACAGAGTGGAGAAGGCACAGACCAGGGCAGTTAAGTTTGATTTGGCAGTGACCCCTTGGATGGTACACTGTACCCCTGGAAACATAATTCAATAACAGGAGACAACTTTTCATTGAAAGGGAGATGGAGAGATCTTTAATCCAAACAGCGTTTTTGCAGATTAAGAATCGGAGGCCCTTGGGAAAGAGGCTGCCCAACTTGGTTGATAGCTGGCTCTGATCTAGACTCCACAAATGCCTGGATCCCTGGATTCTTCTTCATTCCTGCTTCACTCAGCTCAGCTTCCTGTAGTGACCAGCTATGTTTGTGAACAAGAATTTGGTCCCTTGCTTCTGTGGGTGTCCCTGGGATCTGACAATATGACAAACAATTTGGGGCTATATGGACCTCCTTGAAGAGTACAAGGCTCCATAGCCTGTGTTTGTCTGGAGTGCCATGGCCAGAGAACCATCCTATCCTTTTCTCATATGCACACAACGCATGCACATGACACACATGCTTTGCTTTCCTCTCCTTGACGGTGGTCTTTTCTTTCTGTGTGTTCATCATCGCTCATGGTGAAGAGTGCTTGTTGAATGGTTCTCTGGCCATTAGGCAGCAGGCAAAGACACACAGGCCATCGAAGTCCAGTGGCTTGAGGAGCCGTGGGGCCCCATCGAAGGGCACTGCTGCTGCAATGTAATGGCCAAGGCTGGAGTCTCTGTTCTGCCACTTCTGGACTCGGGACATTGAATCAGTCACCTAACTTATCTGAGCCACCTTCGTAGGATGGAGCTAGAATTTGGAAGCAACCAAGTGGCATATTCCATGTGAAGGGGCTTTACATATCCATAAAGTGCAATGCAAATGTGAAACATTCTGATTCTAATCTGGAGTCAGGGGAAGTTGTTGGTGGCTGGATTTAGGGATGGAAGAGTATGTGAAATTGATTTACGCTGGGGCCTCAGAGGATGGGGGCTTGGTGGGAAGAGGAGGTAAAGAGTCAAGAATAAAGACGAGACTCTATACTCAACACAGCATGTGGAAGGGTTGGGCAGGAACCAGCCTGGGAGCAGGAGGAGTTCCAGGTGGGATAGGAATAAAGGTTTGTCAGTGGGCATGCAGAAGATGGGTATGAGGGGCTTGGGTTTGCTTCATGAAATGGGGAGTCACTTGGATAGTCTTGGAGTGATATGACAAACAGCGCTTTGTGTGATCTACTAGGTGGTAGCTAAAAGAATAGATTTATTCAAAGTTAAATATTGAGTGCCTGACACTGTGGTAGATGCTAGGTGTATAATGGTCAGTGAAACTGGATAAGGTTCCTAATTCATGGCACCTAGAGTCTAGTGATGAACTGAGGACGTGGGGCTGCTGGAGAATAGGGAGGGAGGTTTCTAGGGTCTATAGGATCCATGCATGAGGTTCCATTCATACTCAAGATTGATCACCAAGGCCAGGTGCAGTGGCTTACACCTTAATCCTAGCACTTTGGGAGGCTAAGGTGGGAAGATTGCTTGAGGCCAGGAGTTCAAGACCAGCCTCGGCACCATAGCAAGATTCCATCTCTAAAAAGAAAATAAGTAAATGAGCTGGACATGGTGGTGTGCACCTGTGGTCCCAGCTACTTGAGAGGCTGAGGCAGAAGAATCACTTGAGCCCAGGAGTTGACTGTTACAGGGAGCTATGATCATGCCACTGCACTCCAGCCTGGGTGACAGAGTGAGACTCTGTCTCTTAAAAAAGAAAAGATTAATCCCCAAGAGAAGGGTGGTGGGCATCTTGTAATGGGGCATTTTCCAAGAAGATGTAAATCCCAACCATGATTGTTAAAGGCATCATCCCTGATATCAGAGCAGACCCAGTCGAATTGTGAAGCCTGAGATCTCCATGAAAAGCCTGCGACAGATTCCAGGGCAAGCCAGATCTCAAAGGAATGGTTTGCAGTTGCTTTTAGTTCTGCATGTGTTACCTCTTGATGTGTTGCCCCAATATATTAGACATGGGCTTTACCTCTAGAAGTCATCCTTTTTGGGAGCATTGGCTTTATCTCTCTATTCCTCCTAATGATTTATTTCAGTTTGTGCCAGTGCACAGTTTTTGAGCATCTCCTTTGTACAGATTAGAGTCATTTATCTCAGCTCTTGGACACTGGGGGATATGGCAGAATGTGCTTATGAGTGGCAGAAATAAAAGGCCACCATCCAGGAGAGGAAAGCAGACCATGTGTGAGCATTGTGTGTGCATTGTGTGCATATGAGACAAGGATGGGATGGTTCTCTGGCTGTGGAACTGCAGGCAAAGACAGACCGTGGGGCCTTATACTCTTTAAGGAGGTTCATAGAGCCCCAAATTGCTTGTCAGGTTGTGAGATCTCAGGGACATCCACAAGGGCAAGGGGCCAAATTCTTGTTCACAAACATAGCTGGTCACTACAGGTAGCTGAGCTGAGTGTAGCAGGAATGGAGAAGGAGCCAGGGAACCAGGGGTCTGGGGAGACTAGATCAGGGTCTGCTACCAAGCAAGCTGGGCAGCCTCTTCCCCAAGGGCCTCTGTTTTTAATCTGCAAAAACGCTGTTTGAATTAAAGATCTCTCCATCTCCCTTTACCAAATATTCCATTTCCTCTTCATTCCCAAATAGCAGGATCCTGGTTTTTAGGTGGGCACATTTCCAGGAGGAATAGCTAGGGCGCTCAAAGACTGCTGTTCTAAGTCTTTCTGGCAGCTAGGTGTAGTTACACAGCTAAATTTTGGTAAAAGAGATGCAAACAGGTGTTGTGTGACATTCTGGAATAACTTTTTCTTTCTCCATTCTGATGCTTTTAACATGGCCCCTGGGCAGCCCTCCATAATCAGAGCCAGGGATGCTGAAAAGATCCTAGGTCTCTCATAACCATAGGGCATCCATATAAGACCAAACTTCCTATCTCTTGGGCTCTTTTCCTGGAGAAAGACATAAATTTCTATCTCATTTCTAGTGCCACCATCCAGGCACTGTGAAACCTAATCCTAATGGACACATTGGGATACAAAGTCCTTTTCTTTCTTTGAGTCCAAAGTTCACCCTTGGATCCCAAGTTGAACATCTCTGAACCAAGTCTTGGACAGCTGTCCTAGGTCCACAATTATTCTTTACCTCCTCTGGGCACACAGCCTCTGAAATACCTATGGTATTTCTACTCTTAAAGGCTTTTTGTTGGGTTTAGAGATGAAGAAACAGGCACAAAGCATATGTGACAATGAGTAGCACAGGGTCGGTTGTGTAATGGCTGCTGAAGGAATAAACATTACCAGAGCCTGGTTTGAAGAATTCTGCCCACTTCCAACCCCTCATGGGTGTGTGCTGATACATCTCTTCACTTCCATTGTCAATCCCCATGCCTCTTTCTTTTGAATCAATGACTTCAGGAATTTCCACTTTTATTTTATTTATTTATTTATTTATTTATTTATTTATTTATTTACTTTTACAGTTCCCTCTCTATAGCTTTATTTCTGGGAAAATGGGTCCTGCAAATCCCCAGCATCCTAGGCGAGTCCTCCAAGTACACAGCTCCTCTGGTTTCTCAGTACAAAACATGGATTGTGCATAACAGTAGTTCAAAAATTCCTGCAATTACTCTGTCTTCTGCCAGATTGATTCTTGAGCCTATGTGATTTTATGAGAGGGTGTTGCTGCCAAAACTCTGTTATCTCTTTTTCTAGTAGTGTGACATGTAATCCATGATGGTTTATGGATGGGAGTCGGCCTCTTCTTTGCCTCCTGGATGCCATGTGCATTTTTACAGAGGCCTGATGGTCACAGTGGTTAATGCAATAGGGGGCACCATGGACACAGAGCAGGCTGGCAGAGGAGCCATTTGCAGGCTGTGAACTATTTGGCATCTTCTATATCATACAGCCCAGGGAGAGGCACCCTTAACACAGGACTATGTCTCCCCCTCATTTCAAATAGAAGCAAGAGGGCACTTTCTATGGTGCCACTTTCAACAACAGTATCTGGTTTCAGAAACCTATTCAAAAGGTAAGTGAGTACAAGGAATCTCTCCGTCCAGATGGAATCAGAAGTAAAAAGGTCATTAGTCCTCTACTTTTTAAAAATGTGCATTTTAAAAAAACCAATGCTATATGAAAGTACTGGTTTTATAAAAAGAAACATCACATAAATTGATTAAATGTTGTATGTGCACATAATGAAAGATAATTCAGCCTTAAAAAAGAAGAAAGTCCTGCCATTTACAACAATCTGGATGAACCTAGAAGACATTACGGTAATCGAAATAAGCCAGTCACAGAAGGACAGATATTGCATGATTCCACGTATATGAGCTATCTGGAATAAACTCAGAAGCAGAGAATAGAATGGTGTTTGCCAGGGGCTGGGGAGGGCATGGAAAGGGGAATTGTTACTGTATGTGCATAAAGTTTTAGTTTTGCAAGATGAATAAGTTTTAGAGATGTGTGCACAACACAGTGCCTATAGTTAGCCATACTGTATTGTGCACTTTAAAATGTTAACAGGATAGATTGCATGCTAAGCGGTCTTATGCACACATGCACACACATGTACATGCACATAAGAACATCAGTAAATTTTTGGAGCTGATGGATAGGTTTAGTACCTTGATTGTGGTGATATCACAGGTGTATACATATATCCAAACTCATTAAAATACATACATTAAATATGTATAATTATATTTGTATCTTAATAAGGCAAATATATGTAATATGTAATAATGTAAATATATATGTATATGATATGAGCCAAAAAAAGACATAAGAAAGAAAACCTCGGACTCTAAGAGTCAATGAAAACATGATTTCCTTAGCACTCACCACACCCCACCCAGAGGACACTGTGGTTAGAATATGAGTGCGTAGGCCAGGCATGGTGGTTCATGCCTGTAATCCCAGCATTTTGGGAGGCCAGGGTGGGCACATCACCTGAAGTCAGAAGTTCGAGACCAGTCTGGTCAACTTGGTGAAACCCCGTCTCTACTAAAAATACGAAAAACTAGCCAGGTGTGGTGGTGCATGCCTGTAGTCCCAGCTACTCGGGAGGCTGAGACACGAGAATCGCTTGAACCCGGGAGGTGGAGGTTGAACCTGGGAGGCAGAGGTTGCAGTAAGCTGAGATGGTGCCACTGCTCTCCAGCCTGGGCGACAGAGTGAGACTCTGTCTAGAAAACAAACAAACAAACAGACAAAAGAATGTGAGTGTGTATGTTTTGGAGCTTCTTCTGTCACTGATTAGAATAGATTATCTGGTCCTGATCCTGAATTGAGGCAGAAATGTTATTATTACCAACCCACAGGGCAGCTAACACATTTATGGCTTGCCTAACACTGGATGGCCTAGTTAGAGGCGAGGTTGAAGCCATCACCAAGTCCAGCAAGAGAGCCAACTCGGTGCTTCTGTCAGACTGGGATGGGGTCTAACTGGCCTATAGCTTAGATGTTGCTGCTGTTTCTTTCATTGTGTTCATTGAGCACCTACTTTGCTATGGGTACTATATTCCCATGGACATCATTCTATTTAAAATCATAAATTCCTTAAGAGATGTGGATCATTCCTACTTTAGAAAATGAGGCATAGAAAAACAGGATGACTGACTGAAGGTTCATGAATTTTCAGTTGAAAATTTGAACAATGACCTTGCTAAAATCAACCCCCTTTCTTCCTCCTTCAACAGAGTCTTTGCCCAGTGTGTGCGGCTGCCTTCTGTTCACAGGTCACACCTTTCCCAGCATCTGCGTTAAGAAAGGATCCTGGAGACCAGGTCTTGGTGCACACACCTTGCTTTATCACTCTTCACACTTGTCTCCAGGCTACACCAGGAGCTGTGTCGTGCCAGGGCTGCCAAGAGCTGACTTTTCCTTCTCTGGCTTCTCTCATATATATTTTTTTAGAGCCCACTGGGCAGGACTAATAGGCAGTAAAACTGATTTGTGCGCTTTCCAGCCCTGGCTGAGAACAACAGCCGTATACATTAGTTGGGAGGTATTTAATGGATGATTTATAAGATGTTCAAGATAAAATTTGAGAGATACATGGGGAGCGTTGAGGTGCAACATTCTTGAGGAACAAAGAACATTAAGTGCTTGATTGGCTGAGATGATTTAGAGGGCAGCCCCGGGCAGCCGTCCAGTCATCCCGATGTCGTTCCAGCTGCATCGTGGGCTGCGGCTTCTCTCCCAATGGCTGCAGCCCGCAACGTGGGTCTGGGATAGAGATCTGATCTCAATGGAAACTTGTGCTTCATCTATGACCAAGGCCTGAGGGCTTTCCTTCCCACACCCACTAAGGGGTACAGCTTGAATTCTGTAGAACAGAGCACAACACTCAGAGGGTGAGATGTGTCCTGGGGAATGGCCTCTAGTAGGTAAACTGATCTTGATCTTTTTTTTTTTTTAGAGCAGTTTAACAGTTCAGTGAAATTCAAAAAGAAACCCTGAATGGGTGCTTGGCATGTTCTAGACAGTTAGGTCTGGGGGAATAGAGATAAGGAAGTCAACAGGGTCCCCAGATTCAGAAAACTCGTTGCTTTTCCTCTCTTGATATTTTCCAAACAAAGGAACGATATCTGCTCTGAGAGAAAATATCAAATCAGAACTGTTTAGAAAAAGCTGCCTCTCTGATCACTGATGCCTAACACAATAAAGACATTGAGACATCATTCGTCTGAAAACTATTCTTCCCGTATTTATTTCGTATGCACACAGTCCCCCTTGCTCACGGTCTTGGTCACTCATGGTGTCGGTGGGACCCACGGTACCTTGTAGCTTACTCTTGACAAAACTATAACATAGCTAAGTGGCTCTGTGCCTCCCCTCTCCAAAGATCTCCTTCCTATCTTTCTTCTCCTATATCACCCTCCTCCCCAAAATGAACAAGATTCACCGACCCTGCACCATCTGCGGCACCATCACAAAGCTCCTGCTGCTGTAGCATTTCCAAAACTGTCATTTGCATCCAGACTTTTAAGGACAAAATAACTCTGAGACCCAAACAAACGATTTCCCTAGTGGTGGAATTTCTCTCAGTGACAGGATAAGATACTTGAGAGAAGAAACAAGGAGATGATCCTCCCTGGTCTTGTCACATCCGACTCCACGAATGGGTACCCTTTTTTATTTTTAGAAATGGGGTCTTGCTATGTTTCCCAGGCTGGAGTGCAGTGGCTGTTCACAGGCGTGATCCCGCTACTCATCAGCACAGGAATTTAACCTGCTCTGTTTTCTACTGGGGCCAGTTCACCCCTCCTTAGGCAATCCGGTGGTCCCCTGCCAGAGCCTTCTCATTCTCTCTAGCTGCCCCTCCCAGACCACTGGGATGGAGGACAGAAAGAACCCTGGGTGTTCACTCTCAGGAGGTGCACTCACAACCTTTTTGGGGTGTGATCCGTGGCATATCCAAACCTTTGATTCTAGGGGTCCAATCAGAAAACCTGGCTATTGCAAATAGAAATATGAATTTACCCAAAGGATGGAATGGGAAGAAAGTTGTTTATTATAGAAAAACAAAGACATTGGGTCCATTTGCAAACATTCAGGAGACGAGGTTAGCTCCTGTGCCAGGTGACAGATTTGCTCATGACCATGAGTGACCATGCACCAGGTGACAGGTTTAGTCATCCACATTCCTGCAGCTTTTTACAGTTGAGAAATTTGAGGACCAGAGAAGTTAAGTGGCTGGGGAAGGCTACCCCACTAGTCAGTGGCAGATTCCAGATTTGTATCCACATTACTTGTTATTAAAGTTTAGGCTTTAATAATAATAATAATCTCTGGAGTGAGGCCTCTCTGTGGGGAGGAGGGTGGCTGCTGGCCCACCCACCCAGGGCCATGTTTGTGGCTTCCCAAAAGCGCCATCTGTGTGCACAGGACTGGCCTCCCTGGTCCTTGCCCCTGGTTTCGACTGTAGGGGCACCTTGTCTGCCCCCAACCCTGCAGCTCTGGTTGATGAAGAAAGAATGCAAGCTAGTTAGCCACATTCCTGTTTTACGAAGGGTGTAAGAGAGATCCAACAAGAGCTTCCTCTTTTTGAATAATGGCTGTGCTGTGGCTTCTCTGTACTCAGCAGCTCGAACGTCAGAATACACTTCAGACATCATCAATATCCTCAGCCAACAGTTCCCAACCACGGCCAAGGCACTGTGATAGGCCTGGGGAGAGGGGAATGTCAGACGATCTTGAGAAGTTAATTTAATTCAATGTAATTGGAGTTGCTGAGGTCTATGTGTGCTGGATATCATGAAAGGTGATGAGAAGATTAAGATAGAAGCGAGATTGAAGCGTCTTATTCTCTAGTAGGAGAAGTAGACTCTGCTGATGAAAACTCAATTAAAATATGAGATAGCGTATGCTGAGAGTCCATATAAGTAGGGATTGAAACATGAAGAAGTCAAATACTAGATGTGTTCTAGGAAGACCTGGATTCAACTCAGTACTTCACCTAGCTGTGCGGTCTTAAGCGAGTCACTTAACCTCTCTGAATCTCAATTTTCTGAACCATAAAGAAAATAGTTACAACGTGAGGTTATCTTGAGATATAAATAAAAGATTACGATTAGTTTAAAATTATTCAACTTTATATCTGACATCTAGATGCAGATAAAATTTTAGACAAATAATTATCGGGGGCTGAATACGCTGCTTTGTTTTTTTTTTAATGGTTTAAAAAAACAACTTATTTAGCTCACAGTTTTGTTGGTTGGCAATTTGGGCTGGGCTCAGATGGGCAGCTCTTCTGCTGATCTTGCCTGAACTCTGCTAGATCTCTATGTGTGTCTGTGGTTAGCCAGCGGGTTGGCTTACAGTTGGACAATCTAGAATCTAGAATGGCCATGCTTACAAATGGCTGGTGGTCAGTAGGCTGTTGACTGATATTTCTGATATTTCTGTCATCATACAGCAGGTTAGATCAGGTTTCTTCACATACTTAGTTGAGTTCGAATCTAGCAGATTAAAAACCTAGGAAAACCCAACTAAAGTGGCAATAGATGCTTGGGTACTTTAAAGAGAGGATAAAAATAACTCATCATCTTCTGTCTTTCACCACTACAGGGATAGGAGAAATCCATGTGGGTCAGTGTAACCAATGGTCAGGGAAGTCTTCCTTGAGGAGGGAGATTTTGAACTGGGACTGGGAAGATGATCAGAGTCTAGGGCTAGTGTAGAATAGTGGGTGCTCCAAGGATCTTGGGAGGCTCTTAAGGGAGGAAACATCCTTACTGATCATTGACAGGGAAGGAAACCAGGTCTAATGTAAAGAAGATTCTCCCTTGTCACACTGCAGTCTCCATGCCTGGCCATCAGCAGGTGCTTGCCCCAAAGGGTCTCCCCCATTAAAGGGGAGGATGAGGGGGAAGGAGGAGTCTGGGAGAGTGAATATAAGATTTATTTTGGAAGAATTTTAGATTTACAGAGAAGTTGCAAGATAATACAGATAATTTCTATATATCCTTCACCAAACATCCCTTAGTGTGAATACCTTACTCAACTATTGTACGCTTGTCAAAACTATGCAATTAACACTGGCACAATATTATTAACTAAACTACTCATTGTATTCAGATTTCACTAGTTTTTCCACTGATGTCCTTTTTTTTTGAGGATCCAGTTCAGGATATCACATTGTGTTTGGTCACCGTGTCTCCTCCTTTCTCTCCAGATCTGTGACAGTTTCTCGTTCTTTGTTTCCTAAAGTATCCAGGTCACGAGAGAGTATTGGCACTTTGAAGAATGCGTTTCAGTTTGGTTTGTCCAATGTTTTCTCATGATTACACTAGGGTTTTGAACTTCAGAAAAAAAGTCACAGGGGTGATGTGTCCTTCCCATCTCTTCTTAGCAGGGGGTACATTATCTGCACAGTTTTCATTGATGATGCTGACCTTGATCATCTACTGAAGGTGGTGTCTGCCAGATTTATTCCCTATAGAGTTACTTTTTCTTTTCTCTACTTCATTCTTTGGAAGAAAACCATTAGGTCTAGCCCACAGCTAAGGGGAAAGGAATTAAGTTGGGGCTGAAAGAGTGTTTTTAACTTTATATTTTGAAATAATTGTGGATGTGCATCCAATTGTGAGAAATAATGCAGAGAGATCCAGTGTGCTCCTCACTCCTTTTTCCACAGTAGTGATGTCTTGCATCATCATAGCGTGATTTTGTAACCAGGAAATTGCCATTGATAGAATCCACCAACATTATTAATATTTCCCCATTTTATATGCATGAGAGTGTGTGTGTGTGTGTGTGGTGAGGGAAGGATTTTAGTTCCATGCAGTTTTATCCCTGAGTGGATTTGTGTGATCAGCACTGCAGTCAAGACACGGAATAGTTCCATCGTGTTGGGAATCCCTGGCATTGCCTTTTTATAGCCACAGCAACCTCCCTCTGCCCGCCCACAATGCCTGACCATCACTCATCTGTTTTCCCTTTCTCTAACGTTGTCATCTCAAGAATGTTATAAACATAGAATCACGTAGTTGGTAACCTTTTGGTACTGGTTTTCTTTTCACTTGCCATCATTCCCTCGAGATCCATCCACATTGTTGCCTGTATCCATAACTCATTCCTGGTTATGGCTAAGTCCTATTCCATAGTATGGAGGTGCCACCGTTTGTTTAACCTCTCGCCCAGTGAAGGATATTTGGGTGACTTCCAGTTTTTGGCTGTTACAAATAAAGCTGCAATGAACATTCACATGCAGGTTTTGGTGTGAACAACATTTGGATTTCTCTGGGATAAATGTCTATGGAAGATTGACTTTGAACAGAGTCCAGGGCATTCGTGGTTTTGCTCTCTCCTTCTTGATGCCCAATTTGATCTTGGGCTGGTGTCTCTCTACAGCATCTCCACTGCCCCTCCCTGAGGCTACCTAGCGAAACAAGTGAGGCAGTGCAGTTGCCTTTCAAATTGGCATGAGGGGGCTCAGTTCTTTGCTCCTTGGTGGGCTGTGATGGGCTGGACTGACAAGGAAGGCAAGCAGAACCCCTGGTTCTGTGAGGAGTGAACTCAGGGCTTCTACCAAAGATCCCCCCCGGGTTCCCTCTGCCCTTGGCTTGCTTGTGGCAACACCATGAGGAATGTACCATCTGGAAAGGCTCAGGGAAGCTGCAGGAACCAGAGTCAGGCCATTTGGGGTGAGCTGTGTGAGCTGGGGTAACTCGCATGGTCTAAATGTTCATTAGCTGCTCGTTTACATGTGGCGTAGTGAACTGACACACTCTCACTCCCCTTCTTTTGGAGTAGAGATTTAAGTGTAAGGTATACTCTAGCAGGGACCTCACCACTAGAAGGCTAAAATACATCCATTCGCAGCTGTTACGGTGACCCTCGCAATGAGAAGTTCACTGCTCCATAGTGCAGTAACATTAGGGTTATCGTTTCACAGGGAGCGTTTCACAGGGATCAAAATCCAAATGATTTTGATGAACATCGTTTAAAGGAGCAGAAAAGCCCCATTAGTTGGGACAATATGCATCCCTTTTGTGAGACCGCGCTGTGTTTTCACCACAAAACAATGCTTTCTTTGATGAAGTGTCTTGACTTTTTGGGCAATTGGTGAGAAAATTAGGCACTGCTCTTGCTGGCAGGGAGTCTGAGCAGAAATGGGCCATCCAACCTTCCCCTTATTCTTGAGACCGGAGTCCTCCTCCTGGAAGCTGGGCCAGCACAGGGCAAGTCTCCTGGCCTGTGGCACTGGAGTTTGTGAGACATGGGGAGAGGACAAGCCAGAGCACCTTATTCTTCCTTGAACTGGAGCGGAGGGTTTGGGACATGGACTGGCAGCTGCCAGGGGATGACAGAGGGTTGAATAAAGAGTAAGAGAAGCATGGGGCCAATATGTGAGGTAAAGGACTAGTCTTGGATCTTTCTTTGCATGCGTATGTTGGAATGGGCCTGCTCACCATCACTGACCTTGGTGGGTTTGTGGTCTGGGCAAGACTGAGGCTCTGGTCTTATGATATGGGTCTCTGTGAAAGACTGTGCTACGGGGCCACTGCTGCTCATCTCTTCCCAAGGTGCAGAGTCCATTTTCAGGGTGAAACCTCTGCTTACCCGGTACCTGACCCCTTCTCCATGGGTTAGCCGGGGACACTGAGAGACAGGTCATGTGAGACACTGCCATGTTTAGATTTCACTTAAAATGAGGGGTTGCCAGAATTAAGATTTTGTCTGTATACAGGTCTCTAGAATAAGACGTGCTCACCGCAGGAGGTGCCCAAGGTAATCCACTGTGGTGCATAAAATCAATGGAACTTCTCTCCGTATTATTATAAGCTTTGCTTTAAAGAAATTATATGCCTGATTTTCTAATTTTAGGTCAATAAAATTATACAATTTTATAAATAAATGCTCATATACTAAAAAGAGGGATTATATTAGTGTGGTCCCCAAGCCTGCCTGGTCACCAAGATATTGAGAGATTCTGAAACAAATGTCAAATTCTAGGGCTCACCCTAGAGGTCCTGAAGAATTTCCATGGGGGAGACAGGAATCTGTATATTTTATTGACTTTCCAAATGATTTTGATGAACAACCAGTTTTGATGGAGACTGCATAAGATGATCTCTAAGGGAGTAGAGGACGTGCAAACACAAAGGTGGAAGCGGGTCATTATTTTTATACTCAGTATCCTTGTATCATGAAATTCCAAAGCTTTCTGTATGCTCTTGTTCCCTTAATTTTCCCCTTTCAGGCATGGCAGTAAGAAAAATGCTACACAATTTGCAATGCTTTTGAGAGAAGGTGAAGCCCAAGAGGAACATTTCTTCTAAATTTCTTTCTTCTCAGAAATATTTGGAAATTATTCACCTGACAGAAAGGTCAGCTGCAAAGAACAGTTCACCACAAATTTGGGTTTCCTGGAAAAGCCAAACAATGGAGATTCTCATTGCTTCAGAGCTACATTTTTGAAAGAACCTTCTCTACTCACTCTCTACTAATCTCCCACTAAAATGATACCAGCTGGCAGCTTGATCTGCGGTAGTCTGACTTCCTCTCCCACCGCTGCCCTGAAACAGCTCTGGCTCACATCCCCCGTGACCTGCTTTTTGTCAGATTTCAAGGCTTTTCCATAGTTCTCATGCTGTGTGCTGTGACTCACCCTACACGACTCTCCTGTGTTTTACAGAATGGATCGCTCCCTCCTGCTATCTCCATGAAGCCATTTTCCCATGGATTTTTTTGTAATCTCTGAACACTCCTTGTGGTCTCTTTTTCTTGCTGGGTCTTTTTCTGGCCTTTCACAGATTGTTCTCCTCAGTCTCTTTTCCTGGAAAGCCACATGCTCTATACCCCCATGCTGTGTGATCTGATTCACCTCCCTCCCGGGGCTTCCAGTATCACTTGTACCTGGTGACTTCTTAATCTGAAGCCCAGATCTCTTTTCCTAAATCTCCACTTTAAATTCTACACATCCCAAACTACAGGGATCTTCCTCCCCAAACACACTCTGCCAGCTTTGTTAGTTTTGTGAATGGCATTACACGCAGTTGGCTAAGCTGGAAGTCTAGATGTCATCGTCTCTGGAAGTCTGTTCCTTCTTTATCCCATGCTTACTCCTTTCTTATCCTCTCATTCCTGGACTATAGCAAAACCTCCTAAATGGCTTTCATCTTACCACTCGCTGTGCAATTTACAAAGTGATTTTTATATAGCACATATTTCGCCAGGTTTTTGCCCAGTTTAAAACATTTGCCAAATTCCATCATCTGTTACTATCTATAACACCAGCTCCTTAAGACTCTTTGCTGTCTTGCTCTGTCTGGCCTCTCCAGTTTCTTCTGCTGTCCTGCTCCATCTACCAGCCCTTGTTGCAGGCCTTCTGTGCTTCAGCCATACTGGACTTCGAGAGATCGCTAAACATGCCCTGGGTTTCCTGGATGAGGCCAGACTCTGTGCTAGGAATGCCCTGTTTTAGAATGTTTTCTCCACTTGATAAAACCCTACCCATCTTTCAAAACCTGTTTTAGAGATTGAATGTTTTGTTTCCCCAAAATTCATATGTTGAGGTCCTAATACCCCACATAGTGTTATTTGGAGATGGGACCTTTGGGAGACTATTGGGTTTAGATCAGGTCACCAGGGTGAGCCCTGGTCTGATGGGGTTAGTGCCCTTACAGGTAGAGACACCAGAGAACTTGCTCTCTCTTTCTCTCTCTGTCATGTGAAAGTACAGCAGGAAGGTAGCCATCTTCAAGCCAGGGAGAGAGCTCTACCCAGAATCTGACCTTGCTAGCAACCTCATCTCAGACTTCCAGGCTCCAGAAATGTAAGAAAATACATTGCTATCATTTAAGCACAAAATCTGTGGCGTTTTGTTACAGAGCGCAGGCTGACTAAGACAGTCCAGTTCTCACATTCTTTGTGAAGCATTTTTGGACCCTCTGGACAGAATTGAACTCTGAATCCACTAGGCTTCCACATCATTTTGTTCATGGTGCTAATCGAGCGCTTAGCATATTTTGTTATGATTCCACCATCTGCCTCCTTCAGTCCTGCCAGTGAGAAGCAGGGAGTGTGTTTACTTCATCTTTCTATTCCTAATAGCACAGTAATTGGCACATGGGAACTTCTTTAATACATGTTTATAGAACAAATGATGCCTTAAGCTTCCACAAAGAGATAAGAATAATAGTAATCATGAAAACTGTACGAACTAGCATTTATTTATTTATTTATTTATTTATTTATTTATTTACGAGACAGAGTTTCACTCTTGTTGCCCAGGCTGGAGTGCAATGGCGCGATCTCAGCTCACTGCAACTTCTGCCTCCCAGGTTCAAGTGATTCTCCTGCCTCAGCCTCCTGAGTTGCTGGGATTACAGGCATGAGCCACCATGCTTGGCTAATTTTGTATTTTTAGTAGAGACAGGGTTTCACCATGTTGACCAGACTGTGATCCACCCATGTCGGCTTCCCAAAGTGCTAGGATTATAGGTGTGAGCCCCTGCGCCCAGCCCAAACTGGCATTTATTGAAGCCTACTATGTTCACGGCACTTAAAATACATATTTAGACCTCATATTCGTTCTACGGAATGGGAATTGTGAGTAATATTGTCCCCATTTGATAGAAGAAAGACTGAGGCACAGAAAGGATCAGGGTCAGCAATTTTCCCTGAGTATGTTTGCAGGAACCACGTGTGAAGTCCCAACAGCCTGACTTCTTTTCCTGCTTCTCTAGTCTAGAGCTGAAGGCTCATTCTTTCCTGAGTATGGATTGATGAGGAGGGAGAGGGGCTGGGGGCTTCAGGGAAGGAGCAGAAGTGCACAGAGAGGCTGAGATCTAGAATCAAAGCATCTGCCCTTTGCAATTTAGCTGGGCTGGGCTGGCGTTGCAACTGCAGTTTTCTTATCTCAGGCTGGGGGATTGAAAAAGAGAATAACAGAGACAGAGAGATTTTCCTGACAAGCCAGCTCCGGCATGACAGTTCCAGTCTTCACCATCACCTCAGTCAAATCTCCAAGTGAGAGAAGAAGGAGAAAATCACCTAGGTTTGAGGAGTATTTCCTTTAAAGCATGTAGTCAAATGGCCTCACCACCAGACAAGTGGATCACATACAGATGATTTAGCTGCCATAGCACTGAGTTCATGGAGTGAGGAATTCCCATTCCCATCTCCAAGAGGACTGGAACTAAATAAAGTTGAACTGACACCTGACAGTGCGGTTCTCGGGAATCTAGCTCAGTTCCTATTTAAAGGTGCAAAGCCTTATTTTAAATTAGTTTCCCAGGGTTTGGATAAGACACTCCAGGGTATCAAAATACAAATTTTCTTACACTGTAAAAAGCTTCCTTTGCTTAGAAAGTTTCAAAATATTTCTGTACCACATGCTTCTCCACCTCTTGGGAACTGTAAAGCTCAGAATAATAGTAATAATAATTGCTATTCTTTCCTTATTTTGTTTTTAAATATAGAGACAGGGTCTCACTGTGTCTCCCAGTTTGGAGTGTAGTGGCATGATTTTAGTTCATTGCAGCCTTGAGCTCCTGGACTCAAGTAGTCATCCCACCTCAGCCTCCTGTGTAGCTGGGACTACGTGCATGCGCCACTATGCCTAGCTAATTTTTAATTTTTTGCTTGTAGACATGAGGTCTCATTATGTTGTACAGACTGGTCTTGAACTTCTGGCCGTAAGTGATCCTCCCACCTTGGCCTCCCAAATCACTGGGATTACAGGCATGGGCCATCATGTAGCTTCATAGTTACTATTATTTCTGCCAGGCACTTTCCTGTATTATCTCATTGAAATATCACCCATCCCTTATGGGGCAGGTAGTATTATTATCCTAAATTTGTAAATGAGAAGACTGAAGCTCAGAGAGGTTAGGTCACTTGATCAAAGTCACACAGCTAGTGAGAGAGATAAATGAGTATGTTTGCATTCTGCCCAGTCTGTAACTGATGGAACTATAAACTTCTTCTTCAATGTTGAGTAACGCAGGCTACCCCAGCTGTGAACTCTGGAGCTTAGGGCACCTAGCCCTCTGCTCAGGGTTTGTTTGCCAGGACCCAATTTGAGCTGGAAGGCTTAGTTTGTGGGTGATTAGGGTGGGAGATAGCTGCTTAGTGTGTGGCCTTGAAGTAGTTCATATCCACCCCACGTCTCAGTTTTCCCATGTATCGTAAGGGTGACAAACCTCACCCAGTAAGTTCTGACACATCTAGCAGGATCACATAATAAGCGGGTTTAAGAAATTTCAGGCTGGGTGAGGTGCCTCATGTCTGTAATCCTCAAACAGTTTGGGAGGCCGAGGCGGGATGAGTGTTTGAGCCCAGGAGTATAAGGCTTCAGTGGACTATAATTGTACCACTGCACTGCAGCCTGGGTGACAGAGCGACACCCTGTCTTTTAAGAAGAAAGAAAGAAATCTCACTGTAAGTGTACAACACACGGTCAGGCCCAGTAAGAGCATCAGCCAGTGTAGGTCTTGGAGGAGTGTTGGTTGGTGCAGCCAGGAACCCCGGTTCCACAGACTGTCTGAGCTCGCCTACAGCCTGGCCCATGGGCACCTGGCTTTCTAGAGCCACTCAGCTTCTCTATCTTCGTCTCAGTATCCACTTGGTGTAGCGGGTGGCAGAGGAAACTCTGATCCTGTGTTTATTCCCTTTATGCTCCTGGCCCAGTCAGGATTCCTTCCCAACCTGGAGTCTTAATCACACAGAGCAATTACACGAAAACAGAACAACAAATCGGGATCGATACAGACTCGACTGTTGACTGGAAGAAACAAAATTTATGACTTGGCTGGATTATGCTTACCAGCCAAGAATAGCGGTAATTCCAAGCAACCCCACCGACCAGGATCAATCATGGCATTTTATTACTTTGCTAAACCCTGCTAGCTCCCGCCCCGCAACCCCCATCTAGTTAGAGCCCAATCTCCAAGGAAAATATTGCACTTGTTATCAAATTTTAGAAAGAGAATTTATGGCAAAGGCAGATTGATTTAAAGCCTTCTTCTAAAGGGGAGCAGAGGGAGGTGGAAAGGTAAATTTTGCTTCGTCTTTTAGATTGGTTCTTTTGCTTATCTCTCCGTTTTATGACATAATCTGTTGTAGCATTACCCAGGGTCCTCTGGGCTAAAGCTTCTTGCCTGGCATTAGATAAGGGGGAGATATTGTCTGGGTGTAAAGTTTAAAGCCCGTGGCAAGGGCTCATTTTTCTCATTTCAGGCAAGGGAGAAAGGATATAAAATGAAAAGCAAGCAATCAATAAAGAAGAAAGATAGAGATCTTCCCCAAAAAGGGAAAAAAGAAATCTTCACCTCACTGACGACTCCTCTAACTAAGACTTTAACAGGCGGATAATGAGCTCACGGATGCTCCGGTTGGGGCAGGGCTGGAGAGCAGACCCCCAATGCCATCATAATCCTCTTGCATCCGCCTCTCCTCTTGCATCCTGCAGTAATGGGATGCAACTCCCATTGTGAGCCTTTGGATGTTTTTGTAGAGAACTCAGCCTTCCTTATTCCTGTCAGTCAACCTTTAAAGTAAGAGCAGGATGGTTAATTACTTATCTGGCAATCAGGATGGGGAATTGTGGTGGTTTGTTCACATCAAGTAATAAATGCTGCAATCCTATCTGCTTAAGTGGAGGTATCTACCCCCTGGTGGCTCATGAGAAAATGAAGGAAAAGGTAAAAGTATTCTTTGGTTAATCCTGGAGTTTATGATAGACTAGTCTGATTTAATGGCTCTACAGTCATTCCGTTGTTAGAAAATCAATATTTTCCTAAGAAAGTGTATGGACTGCCATAAATACGCTCCCAGTTATATGAACCTTGGCTACAGAACTTACGTACTGCAGAGACCATAATGAGTGGTGAGGAAACAGCCTCCCAAAGCAGCAGGAAAGCAGAGCACCCCATAAAGAAGCCTAAGGACCTGTCTATGGGCTCAGCACCTCGGAGACCCCGAGAAGCTCTCCTGCAACCACTGGGGAGCGAGGGGAACTCTGTGATTGGTTTTCACTGTGGAGCTTCTGCGGGTCACTCATTCTGGAAAAATAGGGGGGATCGTAGATAGGGAACGTACCTTCAGGGCCAGACACAATGCTTTCAAGAGGGATAGAGGGGAAAGAACCCTGAGAGAAAGGCAAACAATGTCATGGGATGAACACAGGAGTAGCAATTGGAACACTGAGTTTGAATCCTTCTCTACCACTTTCCTGGGTGACCGTGAGCCAGTCATACACCCCAGCTTTACAGAGGAGGAAACTGAGGTTCAGAGGGGTTTATCACAGCTAATACATGCAGCCGTTTTGAGTTTGAAAGAAGGTACATGTTGGACATTGCTGTTTATTCTGGCTCCCCAGCATCAAATCCCGCCTTCTATGTTCAGGAATTTTACATCCCATTGAGTCTTGGTGAGAGTTAGAGCACTCTTTCTGCTACAAAATCTGAAAATGTATTTCCCAGCCTCCTTCACAGAAAGGGCATTTTGGCATTTTCTAGCCTCTTTCACAGGGAGGACACCACACCCAATGCAGCTGTGGTCAAACATGCCTGCCCCAGATTGGAATCAGCTGCTTGTGTGGTGAAGCAGCAACAATGGTGGGGAGTCCCCTGGATTCTGGATGCAGCTGTGGGTGACCACTGCCCAATGGCCACAGCATTGGCAATGCCAGCTGTGGAGTCTGGGGTTCAGCATGGGAGCGTGTTACCTTATAAGGCTATCTGTAGGCTGGGCGCGGTGGCTCACACCTGTAATCCCAGCACTTTGGGAGGGCGAGGCGGGCGGATCACCAGGTCAGGAGATTGAGACCATCCTGGCTAAACGTGAACCCACATCTCTCTAAAATACAAAAAAAAAAAAAAAAAAAAAAAAAAAAAAAAAAATTAGCTGGGCACGGTGTCGGGCACCTGTAGTCCCAGCTACTCCAGAAGCTGAGGGAGGAGAATGGTGTGAACCTGGGAGACGGAGCTTGTAGTGAGCCGAGATTGTGCCACAGTACTCCAACCTGGGCGACAGAGTGAGACTCTGTCTCAAAAAAAAAAAAAAAAAAAATCTGTAGATAGATTTTAAATGTCATATCTGCCTGTGCAGGCTTAGGGGTTTTGTGCACATTGTCATACTTAATTTTGTCACAAAGTGGACTCCTTCATCGGAGGGGACGTTTAGAGGTTTGTTATGAAACATGGGATGCTCTGTAAGGCCTCAGATGGTGGAGCTGACAAATGCACTGTGGGTGGGAAAGGCAATGAAACACCCCAAATACATCTCAGATACACCCATCTGGAATCACCATCTTCTCCAGGAAACGGGGATCCAGTGTGAACATCTTATCACTAAGGGACCATGTGGTCTGCTTGGGAGACAGCACCATGTCTGGGGCACAGTATCAATAATTCCTATTGTTGACAGGTCAGATGTTCAGAAGAGTGAACGATTAGGCTTGCTAACATGGAACCCATGTTGCTCAGCCCATGCATGCATAGCCTCTACCTCTGCTCTGTGACTGCTCCATGCACAGGCCCATTGTGCAAGAAATGGCTGAGGATGGGGGCTGAAGCACTTCCACGGGATGCGTCCTCATGTCCACCTGCTGGTTGAGAGCATCTTCTCAGGTGAATGATCTCTTCTCTACACACTCTGTGCCCACTCCCGTGAGTCCACCCTGCTTTATTCCCAGGCCTCTTTGTTTCTGATTGTTCAAAGGGACTCCTCCAAGGCCCCCAAGCAACCATTCAATCCATTCACCACTGCCTAAGAGGAGACAGATATCTTTACCTCGGGCTACTTCACTCTCCATTCAGATGTTTACTGCTCAAAGTTCTGCCCACTGGAGGGTTTTCCATGCACCACTGTCTTTCGGAACTATTCCTGAGGGGACTGTGTTATGACAAGTCCCTTTTACACTCATAGAAAAGTAGCAAGCTGACCCTACCATGAACCAAGCCTAGGTGTTGTACACTCTAGTCAGCTGATGAGGCCAGAAATATGAGCCAAAAAAGAGGTTCAGTGCACAGAGGTAGCTGGCATGGGGGTCCAGACCATCCTTCATTGTAGAATGGATTGCTGCTGTGCCCCTTCAACCTTGTAACTTAATGTGTCTGAAAATATTCAGCTCATCTTTGGCACCTACAGTAACATAGTCACGGATATTGCATAGTCAGGTGACTTAGTAGCATGCCAGGAGCTGCCTTTTAAATTGTGAGTAATGTTCTACTGTAGATGTCTTGCTGCAGAGCCCTAGGATTCTGCACCTCAACTCTGCAATTTAGGCTTTCTAGAAATACCATTGAGCACTCTTATCTGCCACGAATATGTCTAAAAATCATGGAAGCTGATGAATTATATGGGAGAATCACTAGGGCCACTTGTACCACAACATATTGCAAAACCCTATTCGGCCCTGGTCACCACTCAAAACTGACAATTCTAAGTCATTAGGAGTCACAGTAATATTCCTAAGAGTGACAAGTGCTGTCCAAAAATCCAAAGAAACCTACAAGTGTTGAGTCTTTTTCTAGGTGGTAAGAGATCCAAGATATAATAATTTATCCTTTACCTTGGAGAGAATGGCTTGACATACTGCACCCCACTGGACCTCTAAAATCTTCAGGGATGTAGTCGGCTCCTTGATCTTTGCAGGTTTACTTCTCAACAACTGGTGCACGTGTGTCTTTACAAGGTATCCACAGCTCTTGCTATTTTTCACTCATCGAGTCCAATTAATGTGGTTTAAGTGCCGCCACTCAGATGCCCCTATTCCAAGAATCCCTTTTCTGACTCTAGCATAGGAAAATTACCAGGGCTATGAAACCAGCCATATTTATAATTCTGTGATGTCTGGAAATCAGATTATGGGCCTGATTTTCAGCAGTCCTCTCTTCATCTGCAGAAGATAAGGCCCTCTTTAAACACTTTCATAAAATGATGAATTTTATACAACCATGATGTGTCTTATTTCACTCTATTTATTATCAGTAATGAAACCCTTGTCACATGGCCAGCAAATGATCTAATTTTAGAATTCCATTCTGAGAGTCTCCTTCTTAATACTACTGGTACCAACTGACTTAATGTAGGTTTTCCAAGAAGACCCTGAGACAAGGATATAAGTATAAAGTACCAATATTTTATTCAAAGGAGACGTCAGTAATGCTGGTAAGTAGACAGTGAATGGGAAAAAGTCAATAAAGACTGTTTTCAAGCAAGTTTACACTGTAAGCATCTGGAACATAATTTTTCTGGGCAATCTGTTTCCCAGCCCAAATCTCATGTCAAATTGTAATCCCCAGTGGTGGAGGTGGGGCCTGGCAGAAGGTGATTCGATAATGGGGTCATATTTCTCCCTTGGTGCTATTCTTGTGATAGTGAATGAGTTATTTAAAAGTGTGTGGGACCTCCCTTCTCCTCCCCACTGTGTTACTCCTGCTCTGGCCATATAAGACGTGCCTGCTCGCCTTTTGCCTTCCACTATGATTGGAAGTTTGCTGAGGCCTCCCTCAGAAACAGAAGCTGCTATGCTTCCTATACAGCCTGCAGAACTGTGAGCCAATTAAACCTCGTTTCTTTTTAAAATTATTATTGTACTTTAAGTTCTAGGGTACATGTGCACAACGTGCAAGTTTGTTACATATGTATATATGTGCCATGTTGGTGTGCTGCACCCATTAATTCATCATTTACATTAGATATATCTCCTAATGGTATCCCTTCCTCCTCCCCCTACCCCACAACAGGTCCCAGTGTATGATGTTCCCCTTCCTATGATCAAGTGTTCTCATTGTTCAATTCCCATCTACGAGTGAAAACATGAGGTGTTTGGTTTTTTGTCCTTGTGATAGTTTGCTGAGAATGATGGTTTCCAGGTGCATCCATGTCCCTACAAAGGACATGAACTCATCCTTTTTCATGGCTGCATAGTATTCCATGATTTATACCTCTTTTCTTTATAAATTGCCCAGTTTCACCTATTTCTTTATAGCAATGTGAGAATGGACTAATACAGCAATCTAGAAGCCAGTGTCAAATATGCACTTCAAGATTGTCTGAGAGGTAAGAGAGCATGGGTATTTATCTATTAACTCCTCTCAGTCATTGTTTGAGGGCACCAATGGCTAGAGTGTGACCCAGTGCATACGGGAAATGGCTGGGTACCCATAGGACTTGCTTCACTTCTGCTCAGCTATCTCTGGACAGGACCAGGCCAATGGAGGCAGCAGTGTAAGGTGTAGGGTGTGGGGCTATGTCACTGTGTGCCTCTGTGCTGTGCCTAACTTTGCAGGGAAATATGCCAAAATGAGCTCTCAGGACAGCCTTGCATATAGTAGATAGTCAGTAAATTAATCCTGAATATTTGAGATCTGAAGGATTCAGGGAAAAAGGGAGCTACCAGAAGTATAGCAGACAAGAAGACTGACATCATTAGAGGGCTGGTCTCTGTGGCCCAAGTGCCAGGGCAAGAAAGCCCATGTGCCCTAGATCTGGGGAGACGTCTTTGTACCAGTCCATGATGCCCAGAGAATCGTTTAGAAAGGAATGAGTCCATTCTGCCTTTTCTGTCCCGTTGCTTAGGGCAGGTAGTCGATGCAGAGTGACTCCCTGGGCAGCAAAGCCTAGTTGAATTGTGAGGCCCAGAAGGCCTCGTTATCTCCTCCAGCTGCTTGCCTGGAAGGCTCCTATCCTGGGAAACAAACCTGGAAAACAGGAAGAGAGGAAGTGGCTGGGGAAAGAATGAGCAATTACACATGGCAAGCACCAGCCCCAAACATGCAATTACTTTTCAAACAGGCTATTTACAGCCCGTCAGACAGAGCCTGCGGGGAGTAGGAAGTGTGCAGTCTGAGACTGGACAGGGCTCCAAGAGGCAGGGAAGGGAGCATCAGGGCTGGCTCATTGCTGTGTGAGGCAGCGAGACAGACACACAGCAGGGAGAAGGCAATTGGGAGAGGATGGAAAGGGCAGTCAAGACCCCCTCTCTGATCTGCCGCCTCACCACTGACACTTCTGCAGGAGTCCAGCTCCTCCCTGTCCTGGTCAATTCCACCAGATCCGCCCCCTCTCCAAGACTCCACCTTCACTGTCCTCCCCACCCACTGCCCTTCCTTGTCTTTCTCTTGGTCCTCAGCCTAGTTTCTACCGCCCTGGGCAAAACTCCCCTGAGTGCCCCGACCCGCCCCGATAACTTACTTTCTGAACCATTGGAACCTTAATTCTTGTTGCCATTCACTTTCCACAGATTGTTTTGTCAGTGTCATCTGTTCCCAGCCAAAATTCATTGTCTTCTTATTTTTCATTTGTGTACTCTAGTGACCTTAGTTCAGTGAACAAGATCACTGAATCACTTCTGACTTAATCACCGCAGGCCTCCATTTCCTTGTTCGTGAAATGGGATTCAAAACAGTACTTTATTCTGAGGGTTGCTGTGAGGGTTATAGCAGTGACTTCTAGTTAAGTGCTTAGCACAGGGCCTGGTTTAGAGTGCAAATTCAGTCAACGTTGGAATGGACACATGTGAGTGGCCATTGCTTGCTAGGGACGTGTTCGGTGTTTCTGGGGTTCAGATAAAACCACGATGGTCAGGTCACTCTTTTACTTCTTCCACATTTTGACTCATTTAAGTTAGAATAGGAAAAATGTATATAATTATAAGATGTATTTTAGAAGAGCTTTTTGGTTTGGAACTATTTAAATTAGTTCTTCATAGTCAAGACCTAAAGACCTGTATTCTAATATCTGTGTTGAAACTATTTAAATTAGTATGTATAGCCAAGACCTGAAAGTCCTCTTCTGTGCTCATTAGAGAGGAATTTGAGAACTGTTATATATACCCAATACAGGATTTTGGTCAGCCTCATTTTCAAAAGGAATTGTTCCCCAGAGTCATTTATGATTATTAGAGTGAGTCAGATCTTCAAAGGCATGTCTGTGTTAGGAGAAGCAACTGGGACCTTATTGCCATGCTAGGTTGACTGTGCTGAAGATGAGAACATTCAATGATGTCATTTAGGGATGGCCTTGACAGATACTGCACCTGCTCCTGTTTTAGGTACGGCTCCTGTTAGTTAGATACCGGACTGGGGCAGCTGTCCCCTTTGCCCAAGTGTAAAGCAACTCTGAGCCCCTCAAGGAAAAACACTGGAGAGCTAAAATCAGAGCAGTGCTTAGATCTTAGCTCAGACTGCACATTGCATCTCCTCTGTTTGTCTTCCAGATTCTTCTCTACCCCTCTCCTTGCTCTCAGTTCTGGACATTGACCTCTGAGGACTGTCTCAGTTTGCCCTTTTGCCCTCTGGTTTCTCCTTGGGTTTAGCCGGTGGGAGGCACCAACAGGAAATCGGAGAGAGAGGTTGGAATAATTATTCCTTTGGTTCTTTCCTTCTGTCCTGCAGATTGGCAGAGATTGATCTCTCTGTGCAAGACCACGGCTTCCCCCAGGCTGCTGTCACCTATAGCTTTCTAGTGTCTTTCTAGCAGCTACTTCTTCCCTTTCCTTAAGAGCCAAGGGATGGGAACAGCCGTTGTTGCCCTGACATATTCCACTATTTCTCTTAACGCTGCTCATAACTTTGTAAAACAGCCCCTGCATTAGACTTTACTCATTCAGTTGTTCTCCCCCTGATATCTATGAGGCAGAGTGCAGGTTCTGCAGTGAGGCTTTCTGGGTTCATACACCACTTAACATTTTAAGTTTCTTTTTAAGAATTTATTTTAAATCTGTAATTGGTATATAACAATCATACATATTTAAGGAGTACTGTGTGATGTTTCAATACATGTATACATTGTATAATGATCAAATCAGGGTAATTAGCATATCCATCACTTTAAACATTTATCATTTCTTTGCAGTGATAACATTCAAACTCTTCTAGTTTTCTTGAAATACACACTACATTGTTATTTGCTATAATCACCCTACTATGCAATAGAACACAAGAACATATTCTTCCAGTCTAACTGTAACTTTGTAACTATTGACCAACCTTTTGCATTACTCCCTCTGCCTCCCAGCCTGTGGTAATCACTATTTACTCTCTACTTCTATGAAATCAACGTTTTAAGATTCTACATATGAGCTAGACATATCTGTTTGTCTTTCTGTGCCTGGCGTATTTCACTTAACATAACGTCCTCCAGGTTCATTCACCCTGTTGCAAATGACAGGATTTCATTTTGTTTTATGGCTGAACAGTGTTCTATTGTGTGTGTGTGTGTGTGTGTGTGTGTGTGTGTGTGTGTATATATATATATAACATCTGTATTCATTCATCTGTAGATGGGCATTTAGGTTGATTCCATATCTTGGCTATTGTAAATAGCACTGCAATAAACACAGGAGTGCAGATTTCTCTTCAATATACTGATTTCATTTCTTTTGGATATACACCTAGTAATGGAATTGCTGAATCATATGACAGTTTACATTTTAATTTTTTGAGATACTTCCATGCTGTACTATAAAGGCTATAGTTTTTTACATTCCTACCAATAGTACCTAATAATTTCCCTTTCTCCACATCCTCACCAGCTCTTGTCACATTTTGTTTTTCTGATGATAGCCATCCCAACTGGGGCAGAGTGGTATCTCATTGTGGTTTTGAATTGCATTTCCCCAATAATTAATGATGTTGAGTTTTTCATGTATCTGTTGGCAATTTCTATGTCTTTTTTTGAGAAATGTCTATTCAGGCTTTTCCCCCTTTTTAATCTGATGATTATTGTTATTTGCTATTGAGTTGCTTGAGTTCCTTATATAGTCTGGATATTAACTACTTGTTAGATATGCAGTTTTTCTCTCATCCTGTAGGTTGTTTCTGCACTCCATTGTTTCCTCTGCTGTGCGAAAACTTTTTAGTTTGATGTAATCCTATTTGCCTATTTTGTTTTGTTGCCTGTGGTTTTGAGGTCTTATTCGAAAATCCTTACTCAGTCCAATTTTATGCAGTGTTTGTTCAATGTTTTCTTGTAGTAGTTTTAAAGTTTCAGGTCTTAGATTTAAGTCTTCAATCTATTTAGAGTTAATTTTTGTATATGGTGAGAGATAGGGGTCTAGTTATTTATTTATTTATTTATTTATTTATTTGAGACAGAGTCTTGGTCTGTTACCCAGGTTGGAGTGCAGTGGTGTGATCTCGGCTCACAGCAAACTCCGCCTCCAGGGTTCAAGTGATTCTCCTGCCTCCACCTTCCGAATAGCTGGGACTGCAGGTATGCACCACCATGCCAGCCAATTTTTTTTTTTTTTTTTTTTTTTGGTATTTTTAGTAGAGACAGAGTTTCACCATGTTGGCCAGACTGGTCTCGAACTCCTGACCTCAAGTGATCCACCCACCTTGGTCTCTCAAAGTGCTGGGATTACAGATGTGAGCCACTGCACCCAGCCAGGGGTCTAGTTTTATTATTTTGCAGGTGTATATCCACTTTTTAAATCGCCATTTATTGAAGGGATGTCCTTTCTCCAATGTGTGGAAGACATGTGCAGAGTTGAGTGAAGATATTGAACTGTGTAATGGTTAATACTGTCAACTTGACTGGATTGAAGGATACAAAGTATTGATCCTGGGTGTGTCTGTAAGGGTGTTGCCAAAAGAGATTAACATTTGAGTCAGTGGGCTGGGGAGGGCAGATCCACCCTTAATCTGGTGAGCACAATCTCATCAGCTGCCAGGGAATATAAAGCAGGCAGAAAAACGTGAAAAAAGTCAAGAGACTGGCCTAGCCTCCCAGCTTACATCTTTCTCCCATGGTGGATGCTTCCTGCCCTCGAACATTGGACTCCAAATTTTCCAGTTTTGGGACTTGGACTGGCTCTTCTTACTCCTCAGCTTGCAGACAGCCTATTGTGGGACCTTGTGATCATGTAAGTTAATACTTAATAAACTATTCTTTATATATATACACACACATATATGTATATATATACGTATACACGTATACGTATATGTGTATATATATGTATACGTATATGTGTGTGTGTATATATGTGTGTGTGTATATATACATATACATATATGTGTGTGTGTGTGTGTATGTATCCTATTAGTTCTGTCCCTCTAGAGAACCTTACTAATACAAACTGGTATTGAGTAGACCGATCTAAAGAAAAATTTCCAGGAAATAAGATTGGGCAGATAATAGCTAAGAATATTGAAGTATGCTGGGGAGTAGGCAGGGCATAGAAGTATTCTTTTTTGTTTTTTTCTTTGAGACAAGGTCTCACTCTGTCATCCAGGTTGGAGGGCAGCAGTGTGATCATGACTCACTGCAGCCTCAACCTCCTGGGTTCAGGTGATCCTCCCAGCTAAGCCTCCTGAGTAGCTGGAACTACAGGTGTACACCACCATGTGCGGCTGATTTTTTTTTTTTTTCGTATTTTTTGTAGAGATGGAGTTTTGTCATGTTGCCTGGTCTGGTTTTGAACTCCTGGACCCAAGCAACCCTCCCACCTCAGCCACCCAAAGTGTTGGGATTACAGGCATGAGACACTGCCCGGCCAGAAGTATTTATTTTTGAGTGTGGTTATTTGAAGAAGTATAGGCAGGACTTTTGGCCAATGTAATATTCCTCCAAACTGCTGGAAGGCTGGAATTCCATTAAACTCTCCAATATTCCAGACATAGGTGAACTCTATTCTAGACTGGAGGTTCTTGTCCCATATTGCCAATTCAATTTTTCTTCAATTTGATTCTTCTTGGAGCTGTTGATGAGCTTCTGTTTCTCTTATAATGTCTTCTGTGGGACATCTTGGACCCTCCATCTTACACCTTCCTGACTTACTTACCTGTGGCTTTGGCTATTGCTGCATCAACAGGGTGCATGTACAGGTAGCCTGATCAGAGTGGCCAGAGCCTTGTGGCTTATCTCTTACCTTCTGCTCTTGGGCTTCTCTGTCTCTACCTTGGAGGATGCTATGGGATATTGCTCAGTTGTGCTGGTTCAAATATCCATCTGGAAGAGCTAGGGAGTTAAACAATGTCTGGGAAAAGTCTTTACCTGTGGATAAGGAGCCATTGCATGAGTATTTCCCTCTCCTTACTGTGGACAATTCTGAAGCACAGGGTACACAACTCGTCAAGGGCCTGGTGGGACTGAGTCTCAGTTGTTTGCAACCATTGAATCAACTCAGTCATACACCCTGGGATTGACTTTTTCTCCTTTCCCTTTTTACTCTTCCTGTTCCCTCCATCCCGTTCCATGGGATTGCCATCCCAAATAAACTACCTACTGGCAAGCCCTTGTCACAAGTTCTGTGTTATTTTATGCATGATGAATACATTCTAAGCTAAGACATCATTTTATTTGGTTTTCAGTTATTATATGCATTTTATGGTTGCATTTTATGCTGCTTTAATGAACATAGTTTATACTCTCTTAATAATCCACAAATAGCTGGAAGTGAGCCCTTCATAAATAAGGCCACAATTTCAACAGTGAGTCTTAATGGCCATCTTCTTCAGTGAGTTACAAATTCCAGCAAGCTTGACATCTGTTGAAGCAGGATGGTCCAGTGGAAAGAGCGATAAAGTGGGAGTCAGGAGCATCAGCTCCTTGATCCAGCCCTATCATTCTCTAATTATGTGATTAAAAATAATTGTTTCAACAGCTGTATTGAGATATAACATATACCATAATAATCACCCAATTAAGATGTATAATTCAATGGATTTTAGTATTTATAGAGTTGTACAACCATCTCTATAATCTAATTTTAAAACATCTTTGTTACCCCCAAATAAATCTTGTGCCCATTATCAGTCACTCCTCACTCCCCTAATTGTCCCTTCGCACTCCCCAGCTCTTTCCCCCACCTTCCAGATTAAAGCAGCAACGGATTTACTTTCTGTTTCTATAGATCTGCCAATTCTGGACATTTTATATAAATTGGATCAGGCAATTTTGGTCTTTTGTGACTGGATCCTTTCACTGTGCAGAAAGTGTTTGATGTTGATCTATATTGTAGTGTTGGCTGGGTGATTCTGAGTAACCACTAACCTCTGTGGCTTGCTTCCTCTTCTGCTCCCTGGAAGAAGTCTCTGAGATCCCTTCCAGCCCTAGAAGTCCCAGGCAAGCAATGTTAAGTAGCACAGAAACCTAGAGGAACTATGGGTACAGTGTTTAATTTTTCGGCTATGAGCTAAAAGAAGAGGAACAACGTTTATTGCTGAGCTCGTATTCGACAGTTGATACCCGTGTGCGCGCAGAAACCAATTACCTATGAGGAGTAATTGAAATCATTAATAGCCACAAACAAATGTGTCTATTCTGCAAGTAATTTGCAGTAACATTTAGTAATTGATAGTAATTTTTAGTAATTAAACACTAAGTAATTCATTTGCCGAGCTACGCAGCCATTTTAATGGGGTTCCTTGGTGTTCCCACAGCAAATCTTAATTACTTAACCCAAGCACCAGGAATAGTTCTGTCATTTCTGAAAAAATATATAGCATGTGCTATTCTGGGTAAGCTGCAGTAGAGAGGAAGCCAAGGAGAGGAATTATTTTCCTAGGCGGTAATAATTAAAAGACTGAAGCTATCATTTGGGCCAATAACAAGGTTGTGCAGTGAATCTCTGTATATATCTGTATCTCTATCTGTCTTTATCTGTATCTATCTATCTATCTATCTATCTATCTATCTATCTATCTATCTATATTTTGTCTATGCTTCACGGAAAGTCAAAGTGAAATCTGGGTTATAACAACTTATTTATCTCTCCTCCTCTCCTAAATGTTTTGGCCTAGACTTTAGGAGGTTTGTTCAGGCTATTACAAACCCACGCATGAGTTGCTTGCGGCAGGGAGCGATCATAGAAATCCACTTTTTTCTTCAGGATACCATCTGCAGTTCTGATTTTGATATTTCCGGTTATTCCACAACCTAACTTCAATATGCCATTTGTAGTGATTTATTAGCTGTAGAGGACAGATAGTTGCTTGCTCAGCGTCTTGCCTTCCTTCCTTTTTCTTATCAGTACCCCAACTTTATTCAGGAATCCATCCCTTCTCCCTGCAGCGCATGTGATTAGGGGAAGCTCTTGCGGGGGTGGATCTTAATTAGTCTAAGCCGGTCGTGGTGATTCCTCTACAGGCTCTTGCTGGAGACCATTTCAGGAAGTCAGGCTGCCATTGGTCCAGGAGTGATCATGTGACTCTAGCTGGCTCAGTAAGAGAGAAGAAAAGGGCCTTCCTTTCGAGGGTAGGAGATTGACTGTCTTCCCTCTCCCTGCCTTTCTGAGTGTGAGGAAGGGAGCGCACTGGCTACAGGGGCTGTAGGCAGCCATCCTGACGCCGTGTGGGAAACAAGGTCTCAGAACAAGGTCTACCCAAAGATGGATGGAGTCAAGAGAACTGCAGAGAAACTGAACTTAAGTTCTACTGTGCCTAGAGTTCTGTTTTCTCAACTTCTAGTCAACTGAAAAAAACATTTTTCTCAGGTTTTTATCAAGTTTAAACATGGATTTCTGCCATTTGCAGCCCCAAGTATCTTGATTCATTTGACACCAGTCATCATCTTTCACCCCAATCCAATTGCTGCCTTCCTGAAATAAGTCTCCATACTTGGCTCACGTATTATTGTCACAGCTCGTGCCACTTCTCTCTTGCTGAGGGAGATTCTGCACAAGCAAAACTGTCAACTTTTAAGCTCGGCTCCAGGCCCACTTCCTCTGTAAAGCCTTCATTGAGCACCTCAGTCCTCTATGAAATTCTGAAAGTTGTTGTGTGAGCTCCATATTTGACATGCCTCATTTACAGACAGCTTGTACACATCTTCTCAACTACATTCTGCACAGCAGTGATGGTGTCACCTGACCTGACAATTGGGAGGGGAAGATGAACTAGACGCCCATAGAAACTAACACCAAGAGGTCTTGTCGAGGTAGAAAAGACAGAAGTTTGGCAATCACTGCAGACATTCAGAGCAGGAGGAGGTCATTTTGGACAAGTTTAGCTGGGAAGATGGGGAACTTTCTTGAAGAGATAGAACCAAAATGGGAGCTTTAAAATGCACAGGATAAAGGTTGTATGTGAGTGTATTCTTTTATTCATTCTGTTATTGTTTATTGAACATCTACTCTATACCAAGCATCGTGCCAATTTTTTTCCTCCCATATATCTCATGTTATTTAAATTTCAAAAAAAATCCATGGAATATATATGGTTTCCATTTTACAAATGGAGATACTTGTCATCAGAGAGGTATATAATTTTTTCTCAAAGTTGGGGATAGGCATCAAACCTAGATCTGTTCACCCAAAGTTCAAAGCAATTTCTGTACCTCATAGCTACAGTCCAACTCTCATCAAATAGGGTCAGCAAATAGCATCAGCAAACATTTTTTCTGAAGGCCAGATAGTAAATATTTTAGGCTTTATGGGGCAGTCTCTGTTGCAGCTATGCCAATCTGCTGCTGTAGTACAAAAGCAGCTATAGACAATGTGTAAATAATACATGTTCCAATAAAACTTTACTTAGAGCATTAAAATACAAATTTAACATAATTTTCACAGGTCGTAAAACATTTTTTTTTGACTTCTAACCACAAAAAAATGTAAAAACAGTCAGTAGGCCAGAGTTGTGTGCCATAGTTTGATGACCCACTTGTTTTTTCCTGCCAGGATATTTTTAATTTCGTGTAGCAAGAACACTTAACATAAAATCTACCCTTTTAGCAAATTATGAAGTGTACAGCACAGTATTACTAACTCGAGGCATGATATTGTACAGGAGATCTCCGGAACTTACTCATCTTGCATTATTGAAGCTTTATAACATTGAATAGCCTTGCCCCATTCCCTCTCCCTGCAGCCTCTGGCAGCCCTCATTCTACTCTCTGTTCCTATGAGTTTGACTATTTTAAAGACCTCATATAAGTGAAACCCTACAGTATTTGTCCTGTGACTGGCTTATTTTACGTAGCCTAGTGCCCTCCAGGTTCACCTATGTTCCCAGGACCTTAAAGCATGTGACTATGGAGAATTAGGCAGGGAGGTTGAGGTACAGTTACTTCTCCCACGTCTCCCTCTCTCCCATGCCCAATCCTCACCACCTCACAGAGCTCATGGATGACAGTAGAAACCTCCCCAGCAGCGTGGGCCTTTATATCTCGGTGTGCTCCATTGGCTAGCTCCAACTTGTTTATCAGCTCCAGACTCTGTTAATTTAGCAATCTGCAGAGGTCCCAGATGAAAAGCTTTCACCTGCTCCCTTTCTAGAGCCTGACATAATTAGCTACATTTCAGCCCCACCTTCTCTTCCCTCCTTTATCGAGCAGTGCCAATCCTGAATCACTTTAAAGAAGCGCGCTGCCCCTTGGTATCAATTAAAAGGGAAATGCTTTGCAATGCATGAACTGTAACAATTGTGAACAGGTACAAAGAGAAATCAAGAGGTTCTGGCACTGCTAACAGAGCATAGCACTTTGCAGAGATTGTCTTACACTCTTTTGGAGGAAAAACAAAAGCAGGTCCAGCATTGCTAGGTAATATGTTACTCCTGAGGGAAAAGGCTGTACTTGAAAATCTACAAGCCAGAGAGTTGGGAGCAGTCCAGTGAGCAGGCCGTTCGTGTGTGCTGAAATACTTCAGCTGGGTCTTCTTGTCCTCTCAGATGAAGAAACCATGTACAGTTCCAGTGAGTCACATCTGGGGGAAATGATTTACGATGAGTGTTTTAGCTCGGTGTGATGTTACATCTCTCTCATTTTCCTCTCCTGAAGTGAACAATCGTGCAAGCTTTTTCCTAGGCAGGGGGAACGGGGAGGTAGTGGGAGGCTTCATTAATCTCTGGGTTCTCCAGGAAAGCCAATTTGATCATCGTGCAATATCAAACACTGTGAGTGTATTGTTGCTTGTTAGCTTGGATGTGTGCCCTCCAGAAACTCCATGCTGGGTAGACTAGTCCATGTGCCAGGGCTGAATGTGAGAGGAAAGGCTGGGAGAGGAGGGATGTGGTTGCCAATCTATTCAAATTATACCTGCAGCCGAGCCTTGTGTGGATCAGGTAGATACCTGTTAACAGAATCACCCAGGCAAAACTGGGATGCTGGCAGGATTATTTTTTGAGTCCTCCAGCTGATTCTTTGAAGCCTTGTTATCTCTTTGAGTCATCCTGTCCTTAATTTTCTGAGATTGGGAAGCAGTCATTTACACATTAGTGTCAGTGCCTTTTGGCACCAGGACATCTGTTTCTGTCTTACTTCTGGTATTAAAGAAAAATTTTTCAACGATACTGTACTTGTTAAAGCATGGTAAGTTATATGGTTTGGCTGTGTCCCTACCCAAAATCTCATCTTTAATTATAATTCCCTTAATCCCCCCGTGTCAAAGGAGAGACCAGCTGAAGGTAATAGAATCATGAATGGTGATTTTCCCCATTCTGTTCTCATGAGAGTGAGTGAGTTCTCGCGAGATCTGATGGTTTTATAAGTGTGTGGTAGTTCCTCCTGCGTTCATTTGTTTCCTGCCGTCTTGTGGGGGAGGGTACGTTGCTTCCCTTCGCCTTCCACCTTGTGTGTGAGCTTCTTGAGGCCTCCCTGGCCGTGCAGAACTGTGAGTAAGTTAAACCTATTTCCTTTATAAAGTACGCAGTGTCAGGCAGTTCAATTTAGCAGTGTGAAAATGGACTAATACAGTAAGGAAGACTTTATTCAGGGCAATCACAATAACTATAGAACCACTGCAATGGGGTCTTACAGTGGGAGAGAGAGACTGGGCTTGACTCTGAATACAGCATGGACAAGTGGAAATGTACAGCCAAGGAGCAGTGCGGGGGTTAGTGGATGGAAAATTATTAAGAGGAAGCATCAGAGGCAGTGTAGTTTGAATGTTCCCTCCAAAACTTCTGTTGAAGTTTAATTGCTATTGTGATAATATTAAGAGATGAGACCTTTAAGAGGTGATTAGGTAATCAGGGCTCCACCTTCATGAGTGGATTAATGTCATTACCATGAGGGTGTGCACCTGACAAAAGGATAAGTTCGTACTTGATTTTCTCTATGTCACGCTCTCAATTCTACCTTCTGCCATGAGATGACCTTCGCCAAATGCTGCACCATGTTCTTCCCTTCTCAGCTTCCAGAAAGCTGAGCTAAATACATTCCTGTTTCTTAAAATTTACCCAGTCTGTTGTATTATTATAGCAGCAGAAAACAAACTAAGACAAGGGGTAAAGACAATTCTGGATTAACCAATCTCACACGATTCTTGCTAAAGACAGCCCAGGTGATCAGACTTCACCTAAGGAATGGTAGAGGATGAAAACCTGATCAGATATTGAGCCTAGCTAGATCTTGACTATGGAGAGTTCTTGCTGAATGGATGTGGCAGGGTTCTCTGCTAAAAGGGAATTTGACAAGGAAGTTCACAAGAGGGCCTAGGAGAAGGTTCAGAATCTTGACTTAAGTTTAGCCAAGTAAAGAATTTTTCAGCCAACCCTTCTTCAAAGAAAGAAAAGACATTCATTTTCCTTTGAATAATATGCCAGTTTTCTTGTTTATTTGCCTTTTGTTCATTAAGGAGCAGCTGAATAGTCTGTTGGGACTTAGTAGTGGAGGATCTCTTGGATAGTGTGAGCCATCAGGTCTTTAATGAGGGGAGTTGAATTTCTGTGAAAATAAAAGAATAAAACAAAGATTAATTGTTGGAACAAATGATAGTTTCTGAGTCCAGGAGGCAGCCAATCAAGAAGATTTCTAGATGGTGAGCTTGAAGCATCTTCAATTGGAGTGAGGACAGGCATTGGCAGTCTAACAGACTTTCTAGCAAACCATTCCAAATGGTTTGCAATTTGAATGTCACAAAAATTATTCACACACAAACTTTTGTGGTCATTTCTCTGAAGTTTAGATCAAATTGTCCAGCTTCAGCTTACAGGGCTTCAGGAAAACAGCAGTTTTAATTTTAGTGATTACAAGTCGTAAATGCGGAAGAATATTGGAAATATTGTCAAGAGTCATAGATATTGGAGGAAATTGAAAGAATTCAGAGTCAAGTCCAGATTGCAGGAAAATAATAAAACCTCAAAGCAAACAAGGCTAGAATCTAATATTGGGTTTACTATAGTTTTCTTCTGAAACACAGTTTTTCTCTACACTGTCACCTCAACTTCTACCAAAAATAAAGTAAGACTGATGTGTTTGCAAGATGAGTTTAGTCTCATTATATATGACTAGATTATTTACATAGTGCAACAAAAATAGTGGTAGGCCATACAGGTTAAAGTTTGCTTTGCTGTACTCGAACTTTTGGCAAGAAATCTCAGATTGGACTTGTGAAGGCCTCTCAAGGCTAGGAAACGAAACCAAGGACATACCATCAGGCTGCATATGTGACACCTATAGATGTAGGTAAGATTCTTTCTTCTTGCAGTCTCTAAAATATCATGAGGTTTCTGGGCCTGCTAGAAAATGGCATTACTTACTCACCTATAAGGCTGGAAGCCCTCAGGCTGATTTTGTCGAAGTGTTGCTTTGTTGGCTTTGTAAAGTCAAGCTTAGTTCCTTAAAGTTGTCTAGTCCTCTCTGAAAATATGGTATTCCAGTCAAAGCCTTGATAATATAACCACCGTTTGTAATTGTGTATTGTTGCAAAGAGAACAGATTCTTATCGCACTTATGCAAATAACTGTACTGCCATAAAAATAATACTTATGAATAGTTTCTGAATTCTGGAGCGATCAGGTAGGGAAAAATGAATTGTTTCAATTTTGGTTTACAAAGGCATACTTTACCAATTGATGTAAGCTATAGATAGCTTTAAGGGAAAAGGCTTCTTAAATCTACAAAACAAAACATTTGAAAAACCAGCAATGTTTCAAACAAAATGTAATTAATATTCAAGAGTCCATTTAGTTCCATATAATTCTTTTTTTGCTTGATACTGAATTAGCAGTTTCATGAAGCCATCAATTTCTCCATTAGAGTTCTGGAAATTATTAGTTTAATGGTATGATCTTAATGTCATCAGAAACCTGTGTTCAAAAGTATGTGTCAGGTTATTTTTACATGAATCTCCTTGAAGGAGAAGCAATTTTGGTCTGTAGCTAATTTCAGATGTTTTATAGAAAATCAGAACAATAACTGTATATGACAAAGACTTAGAATGGCCATGGTTAAAAATGAGTTCATTATAAACAGAAATTTACAAGAGAATTTGGCTATTTCTGTGGCATACAGCATATAAACATAATAAAATTATGATATATATGTTTGATTTCTAGACATCTAATACAATTTTTGGAAAACTCCTATCAATAACATACCCATAAGTATAACTTAATGTTCAGCATCATTTATTTGACAATGCTTCTTATATTAACGTATAAAACAAGTGTAATTAGTTCAGTATATTGTCTTTTTAAAGGAGAAAGACAGCCTGTGCACTTTCCAAGGGCCCAACTGGAAAATCTCAAGGTTAATTTAAGGTCATAAAGAATTAATTTGAATTTAATTTTGAGAAGTTTGTCAAAAATGTCAACAGGTTTAAAACAATTAAACATAGTCTTGGTTATCTGTGTAGTGGAACTGACAGTAAAATATTTTTTTAAAGGGAAATACAGAAGATTACATACTTACAATAAAACACTTAGCTATTTTAACATTGAGAAGACTTGTTTTTTCTTAAGTAATAAGACATGATAAAAGACAACATCAAGCATAAAAAAATTACCTGCACAAAGGAGAATATTTGTTTTCTAGGCCAATTACTAAAAAGAAACCTTCACATTCTCAGATCAGTACTCCAGGAAAACTTTGTCATTTTATTAGAGAAGACCAAACTCTAGTTTTGCATCGGTGTACTACTACAACTAATTTTTAATCGAACCTTATAAATCATCTAATCTTAGCCAGTTTGATCACACAAAATAAGTTTCATTTTCCATGATTGGGTCTAGATTTTTAATGTGTACATACTATTCAATTTAATTTAGCAGAACTTTAAGGTTTCAAGTTATATTGAAAAAGTTTTAAATCATTTTAAGTAGACATAATTTAAAGAATATTTTGAAAAGTTTACTTATAAGCTTTTATTTCACTTACAGTTACCTAATTCATTCATTCTCAGCAATTAAGTTTGAATTACTCATGAAAATTTGTGAGACACTAAACAAAGTTACCTCTATTTTAAGTTTTCTTGTTAACAAATCAGGCAAATATCAAAACATCACAAAAGCAAATAAACTAAAAAGTTGAAAGTTGTTCTTCTCTTTTTCTCCCTCTTCCATGACTGACATGCATTAAACGGTTAACGGATTCACTTTCTCTGTGTACTTTTGCCCTTAGGTTGAATTTATAGTTTTATGTCCTTAAACATGTAGCAGAGACAACACAAACATACCTGGCCAGGAAACCTAGGCAAAAATAAATGTCTATATTATGTTTAGTGCTGACAGATTTGAAGACATTCCTGTTTTTATTTTACCAACAATTTTATGACTAACTCATTTACCCAACATTTAGCCAACTTACATGAACTAGAAGACAATTGGGTTAGTTTCTGTTTTTCTGAGACAATACTTTAACCCTTTTCCTGATTAGAGAAAAAAGTGCAACTCTGGCAGCACTCATTAATTTTATATAAACATGCTCTTTGAGGCAGAAGGAAATCTGACTGATTTTCAATGTGAAAATGTAAAGACGGTTTTTGGAATTATTTTTTAACAGAACAGACATTAGAATCATGTGAATCATCAGAATCATCTATTTCAAAAAATTGAATTCATCAAATGAATCTTCAGCCAACAACTCTTTGAAAACCATGTTAACACTACATGTAGAAATGCTTCATTTTCTAGGATTTGACATTTCAGTGGTGGAGAATTACTAAATTTTATGTATGGAAATACATTACCAAAAACAATGCTATAAATAGGATGATGTCTTTTGTTTCCACAGTTGATATCCTAGAGCGGTGCAAAAATAATAAAAGCAAGGTATTTTGGGGCAACATTATCTTGGGGTAAGCGCTGCGGCAGCACTTACTGCAAGATTCTCAGTGAGTATTCTCAGGACAAAGGGGAAAAGGGTTAAATAAGCACTTATTTTTTAAGCCAATTAAACAGAGCTCTTCTATATATTTTGGCAACATTATCCAGAGGTAGAAAAACACATACACATAACATGCATACGTATGTACATAAACGTACATACAGGTGCAAGCAGATCTTCTGGCTTTTCATTTTTAAAATTTTAGTTCAGTCAGCAAAACAGAACAATGCAAACCTGTAGGTGTATCTCTACTTTATATATTTAAGCAAATTGTGTTTTCAATAAAAATGGGACAAGATGAGGTTACCTATTCAACAAGGGCTGTAGCTTTTACCAATATTTTGAAGAAGATCTTATAGGGTTTTCATTTGCCCAATTTCCAAATAATTTATTATTTTTTTCTCTTTTTAGTCTCAGGTACTCGCTTTTGAGTGACTGCTGAGTCCCTTGAAAACACCCCAGTAGAGAGCAGGGAGCCTAAAGCTCAAGTGAGTGAGGGGCTGGGGTTGGAAAGGACAGGATCTAGCAGGGGTAGACAGAATTGGCAGAGTATAGAGTCAGCTAGAGCTTGAGAAGAGGGGTTTCAGGTGACAGAGAAGTTCCTGTGGGAGAAGCAGGGTCCAATAGAGAAGACAGAGAAAATAGACCACACAGAGAGCCAGAAAGAAAGACTTCCTGCCAAGAAAGTCAGGGAAGAGTACCCACTCAGAACAAGGAGGCAGGGAGAAGACCTTTCAGCTGTGGAGGTGCCTTTGAAAAAGAAGCCTGAGACTCTAACCCAGCTTCAGAGTCTACTCTTACATTCAGAATTAAAATCTGTCTTTCCCAGATTGACAGATATTTGTCCAGAGTAAGAGTTGAGGACGGACTCACCAACGAATCCTGGCTTGGTTAGAAGTGAAGACAAAAACTTCAAAGGTACCCACCTAGGATCCTAGGTGACAGGCCTAGGAGTCCAATAACGAATCTGATCTTATCTCAGTCATGGCATCATAATGGTTAAAGAGAAAAATATTCAATGATGCTTGTTAAAGCCCAGCAAGAAAGGCTTTTTACAGGACCATCATGATAGATATAGAGACCACTGCAACAAAGTCTTGCAGTAGGGGAGAGGAATTAGGCTCAACTCCAAACACAGCATAGGCAAGTGGTAGTTTATAGCCAAGGGCCAGTCTGGTGGCCGGGGGCTGGAAAATTACTAAGAGGAAACATCAGGGTAAGGGGGATTCTGATTAAACTTACCTAACAGGATTCGTGCTCAAGACAGGCCAGGGTGACTAAAAATCATCTGGGAGATGGAGGATGAAGAACTGAGCAGATACTGAGGATAATCAGATACTGAGGTTGGAGGGTCCTTGCCAAAGTGACTTAGCAAACTTCCATGCTAACCTGGATCTTATGTATAAGTACACAGAAGGGCTTAGGAAATGGTTCAGAAACCTGACTAAAGTTTACATAAGTGAAGAACGTTTGTAACTGGAAATAAGTTCTCTTTCAAAAAGTACCTAATGAAGGCATTTTAAAGGTCTAAAGTGGTTCTTCATGTCCTCTAAAGCCATTCAATTCAAGTACACAACAGCCTACTGCTTCCAGGGATCAGGCTGGTTCTAATACCCCAATATGGTGGGTTCACAGTTGCTCTCCCAGAACCGATTGCACAAGGATGCAGGAGCAGCTGTTATTTCCCATGGGAGGTGCCTGGTGGAGAAAGAGATGCCACCCTGGGATTGGGCCCCCGAGATTTACCTTCTCCTCTCGATATAAGGAAGCACATTGATCTTAAGTTGCTAGAGTGCTTTTCAGTTGGCAAAACACTTATATATTATTTTTCATTGATCCCCTACCCACTAGCAACCTTGAGACATCGACAGAACTGGAAAATAATAGCTTCCATTAAGTGTATATATTAGTATTTATTATTATAAAATCTTTACCTTCCCATAGAAATAGGCTGATAATGTGGTAAATAATAATGGTCGCCATATGCCTTGCCCTGTTTGGATGCCATGTTTTGTTGTTGTTGTTTTGTTTGTTGTTGTGTTGTAGTGTTTTGTTTTGTTTTTGAGATGGAGTCTTCCTTTGTCACCCAGGCTGGAGGGCAGTGGCATGATCTCGGCTCACTGCATCCTCCATCTTCTGGGTTCGAGCTATTATCCTGCCTCATCCTACCTGGTAACTGGGACTACAGGCACGCACCACTGCCCTGGGCTACTTTTTGTATTTTTAGTAGAGACAGGGTTTCACCATGTTGGCCAGGCTGGTCTCGAACTCCTGACTTGAGGTGATCCGCTTGCCTTGGCCTCCCGGTGCTGGGATTACAGGCATGAGCTACCGTGCCCAGCCTAGAATGCTGCGTTTTAGATGCCCTCATCAATCCTCTCTAGTATTGCGTAAGGAAATAGAGATTCAGAGGGATTAACTAGCCTTCAATATCCCTTGGTAAGAGGAGGTAGCAGAATGGAGATAGGAATCTGCATCTAACTTACTCCTGAGTCAGAGGTGGTATAGCAGAGCAGGTGACACTCAGCTTGTCCCCATGTGTCACACACACAGACAGGGAATCATAGTGATCATTTACGGCAGGTACTCACTCCCCAATGGTAGAGAAGCTAACTGTCCTGAACCACAGCTCAGAATTCTTCCTCTTGGGGCAAAGTTCTTGATAGAACTTGTAACTGGTTTCTCCAGGAAACCTAATGCCACCAGGATTTTTGTATGGACTCATGGCAGTGGCAGCCAAGAAAGAGCTACATATTGATCTTGTCATTCGTAATTAATGACAACCACAAATTAATAACCACATGCACACAAATTGATTTTCAGAGGTGCAATAATTAGATTTAATGCCTGCCACAGCATGTGTTTATGTATTTAATTATCACCTTCATTATGAATTTTAATGAACTTTCAAGATACTCACATACAATTAGATATGTGACTTCTTTCTCGTTTATAGATGGATTTTATTCACTCAGATCATGGAGTTGACTTTGCTTGGTAAAGAACACTACATTTTCTAGATTCTATTCCTATTTCTCTTTTTCCCACATACAGAAGTTGCTTTGGCAAAGAGATGAGTATCTTTCCTCAAGATCTTTTGTCAGAGAGAAGGAAGTAGAGGAGGAAGTCTCAGACTCATTGCTACAGTAGCTCACTGTGTGACCTCAGGGAAGTCACTTCATCTCTCTGGGCCCAAGCTTTCTTTTTATTTTTATTTTTTTTTTTTTCAGATGGAGTCTCGATCTGTTGCCTAGGCTGGAGTGCAGTGGTGCAATCTCAGCTCATTGCAACCCTGCATTCTCCGCCTCCTGGGTTCAAGTGATTCTCCTGCCTCAGCCTCCTGAGTAGCTGGGATTACAGGGGCATGCCACTACACCCAGCTAATTTTTGTGGCTTTAGTAGAGATGGGGTTTCACCATGTTAGCAAGGCTGATCTGGAATTCCTTGCCTCAGGTGATCTGCCAGCCTCAGCTTCCCAAAATCCCTGGGATTCCAGGGATGAGCCACCGTGCCCGGCCAGCTTTCTTATCTGTAAAGTGACAAGAAGAGAGGGAATGGAGGTATAGACTTTGTAATATCTGAAATGGAAATTAGAAGGTAGAGAGTTTGTAATATCTCCAGCTCAGATTACCAGAGACCTCAAATTACTAAGGACTGTTTCTACAAGCAAGAGAGTGAGGCTAGGGAGGTAGGCATCATTTCCTTGGCCTTCCCCTGCTTGAAACATGGACTCTGTCTTGCCAGGGTATGTCTCCGCATGTTCTGTTGTGGGTCTGGCTGTTCTTACAGAGACAGCACTTGGGCTCCAGCCGGGATTACTACCACAGCATTCAATCGCAATTTGAAGCCTAGGCCACCAGGAAATTGCAGACAATTTGGATGGAAATGGCTGGAAAATTGCAGTGTTTAGGCCTCTCCTACTGGCCCCTTCATTTTTTTTCTTATTTTCCTTTTTATTTCTTTTTCTTTCCCTTCTCTCCTGCTCCCCACTCCTGAAATTACTTTAAAAGCAGAGGAACAACAGGCTAGACTGGCTAGATTTTTTCCCCAGTCTGCAATATGTTTTGTAAACAAACATGTAAATTGATACAGAATTTAACCACCTTCAGACAAAGTGGCTAAAAGATGTGGAGAGGGGAAAAAGGCTCTATGTGAGATCCTGGATTAACTGGAATGCGGGGGTAATGCTGGTCTTGATTAATGGAATTTCTGATTAGCTATGTGTTAGCCAGGAAACCTTTATCTGGTTGCAAATTGCTCTAAAATGAGCCCACTTACCTCTTAGTATTTAAATATTTAAAGTTTTTCATACCCTGTCTCATTTTAAAAGACTTTAAGGAACCTTCCTTATTAATAGTCAACTAATGATTTTTAATTGATAATTGGGATTCATGGTTATGGTGCTAAGGGCATTTATCATAGTCCAGCCCAATATATGGAAATGTGTAAAGTATGGGAGATAAATTGTACAGATTGTCAGGGTTGCAACAGACATCAAAGGTTCTCATCAACTTGGCCACCTAGTATATGCTTCTATTTTATAGTGTCTAGTTGATTTCTAGCTTTTACTTAAATACCAGATCCTGAGGCAGCACATTCTATTTTTGGACAGATTTAGCTATCATAAGTTTTCCCCATTATGTTGAGCTAAAATTTGTTTTCCTACGTTCAGTCACTCTTTGGTTCGAATTCTATCCCCTGGGTCAACACAGAGCAAACAGCTTTCTATATCCTCATGCCAGCACTTCATGTATTTGAAGAAATTTTGTTTTTTCTCTCTTTCAGTGGGATGTTCCTCAATTCCTACGGAGACAGGGTTGGGGGGTTGGTAGAATTCCAACCCAGGAGACATCCTGGTGTGCAGCTCTTTGCTTAGTGTGTGTGTGAAAAAGACAGGCAGAGACTGACCAAGCTTGGGGAAACTTCCTCAGTCCCTTTGGCTCCACTCGCCAGTCCAAGAGCTAAAGATAACAGTAGAAACTCCTGGCCGGGCGCGGTGGCTCACACCTGTAATCCCAGCACTTTGGGAGGCTGAGGCAGGTGGATCATGAGGTCAGGAGATCGAGACTGTCCTGGCTAACACAGTGAAACCCTGTCTCTACTAAAAATACAAAAAAAAAAAAAAAAAAAAAAAAAAAAAGCCGGGCATGGTGGCAGGCAACTGTAGTCCCAGCTACTCTGGAGGCTGAGGCAGGAGAATGGCATGAACCAGGAGGCGGAGCTTGCAGTGAGCCGAGATCGCACTACTGCACTCCAGCCCAGGTGACAGAGCGAGACTCCATCTCAAAACAGACAAATAAACAGTATAATAGCATTGCTCTGAGGACTAATCAAGTAATATAAATAAAGTGCTTAGAACAGTACCTGGCATATAAGTATGGTTGAAACATTTCCTATTATCATGACATTGTTCTGTTGTGTTTTTCCTTTTTAAAATACTTAATTGTGGCAGAAATACACATAAAATTGACCATTCTTAGCCATTTTTAAGTATACATTTCAGTAGTGTTAATTGCATTTACATTGTGTACAACCAGTCTCCAGAACACTTTTCATTTTACAAAACTGAGACTTTGTATCCATCAAACAGGAAGTCTTCATGTCTTCCCCCACCCTCCTGGCAACCACCTTTCTACTTTCTGGCTCTGTGGAGTTGTCTATTCTAAGTATCTCATTTACATAGAATCATAAAATGTTTGTCTTTTTGATACTGCCCTGTTTCACTTGGCATAATGCCCTAAAGGTTCATCCATGTCCTAGGATGTCAGAATTGGATTCCTTTATAAGGTTGAATAATACACCATGTACGAACCTGGGGAGATTTTTAAAGCACCAATGAATGCTCAGGCCCAATCCAGACTAATTAAGTCAGAATCTTGATGGGGGGTGGTGGGGATCCAGGTGTCAGTGTGTTTAAAATGGTCCCTAGAGAATTCTGATCTGTAGCTGGGTTGAGAACCACTGATGGCTCATGAACACTTAAAGCTCATAAACTCATTACTTTTCCCCCACTCCTGCATTGCTCCTAGATTCCCTTCTAACAGAAGGGAATAACCCAGTGTCTTCCAAACTTTGCTGTGCATTCCAATCACCAGGGTCTTTTGTTTTTAAAATCCTGCCTCCTGGGTCACATTGCATACCAATGAAGTCCCAATATCTGCTGGTCAGATCCTGGCATCAGGACTTCTAAAGATTCTAGGTAATTCCAATGGGCAGCAAAATTTGAGATCCACTGCATAACCATGGACAAATTCTTTCAGGCTAGAAACTTGAGGGTTGCCTTTGATTTCTTCTTTTCTCACCCTTCAAATCTAAATTCTCATCAAGCCCACTTGATCTTATCTCCTTACACTGTGATTCTCCAAGTGTGGTCTGTGGACTGCATAAAGTAACCGGTGCATCCAGGTTTGCCTGGGACTTTTCTGGTTTTCATTTTGCAAATCCCCAGGTCCTGGAATCTCTAGCAGTCCCAGGCAAACCTATGTGGTTGGTCACCCTACCAGACCAGCAGCATCAACATTACCTGGAAATGTCAATGATCAGGGCCCAGCCAGGGACCTCCTGATTCACAAAGTCTGGGATGGGACTCAGCAGGCTGTGCTGTCACATGCCCTCTAGACAAGTCTGATGAACACTCAAGTTTGAGAAAGATTGAAGTTGCTGCTGCTACTAAAGATGAGAGCTAACACTTAAGGAGAACCTACTCCTCGTCTGCATGGACACTGTGACCTTGAGACAACCAGGTGGGAAGGGGTCTTCAAAAACTGTCAGGTTCAAGGTCAGGTTCCAGCCCATGCTGAGGTCTAAAGGGAGTGGGTAGATGAGCAGATAGCTGAAAGAACAGTCGGGGGACCCTAGGTAGGTGAAATATGGCTTTATTCAGCAGCTCTCTCATGAGCAGCTTACTTACATTAGCTCTTTTATACTGTTCTCTCATCCCCAGCTTTCTCACACTGTCAGCCCTGTCTCGACTGCATGAGCCAGCCCTGTGGCTCCTCTCAGCAGCTAGCTCCCACACACAGCTGCTCAGCTGGTTCTCCCTTGGCTTCAGGGTCAGTAGCTTAACTCTTTCTCCAGTGAGCCAAGCTGTGTCCTGCACCTACCCCTCCCACCCCAGTCTGTCTGCAAAGACAGAGAGCTCTGTCTTTCTCTGGGCACAAGCTCATATAGAGTGTCAGCAGGGTGACACCTTTTATAGACAATAGTGGTGTAGGGCCAAGAGATGGCCTTCCCTTGTTAGGGCTACGTGGCTGTGATAACAAGTAGAGTTATACACCTGTACTCTAAACTCAGACATGCAGGATGTAAACATACTACCTTAGCCTATCCTTGACCAAAGCACAGCCATGTTCCTTACTGGAACCAGCCTGCATACTGGGAGGAGTGCACGCTGGGCGAGAGCCACAGGATTTTGCACCATTTGCAGCAGGGAGGAGCCTGGCCCCTCCTTCCCTGGGTAGAACCTGGAATTCAATCTGTGAGTGGGAAGTACATACTAGGAGGACTCTCAGTCTGCTGAGTCCCTGTTCCCCCATCCCTTTTTTTCCTTTTTGCCCAATAAACCCCTTTGTTCTCACACTTCGTATTATCTGTGAGACTAATCATTTGTGGCCATGTGACATGGACCCTGTCTGTAGCTGAAACTAAGAAAAAGCTCCTCCTGCAGCAGTCTGATATTTCCTCAGTCAGACACTGCAAGCTGTGATGTTGGGGTGAGTACAGGACATTTGGCAATATTTGCAGACAGTTTTGGCTGTCACAATAAGAGAGGGGGATGCTGTATGCAGGCACACTTGACAGCAATAACTTAACCATACCCTGAGACTGACTCTGCATGGTGACGCACCTAGCAGCGATAACTTAATCACACCCTGAGAATCACCTGAGGTCTAAAAAGTATGTGTGTTGGGAGTTCTAAGCTAAGGAATCCATGAGTAGCCAACCTGGAGATTCATTCCTTATCTCTGAGGACCATCGAAACCCCCGGCCCATCTCATGAAGCACAGGCCATACAGGGGATCAAGGCTCTTTGTTTTGTGTTAAATGAAGGTTGCCAGGTGGAGGTTGCCGAGGGAGGGTGCTAAGTGAAAATGCTATATAAACTGCATGTTTTTTACAAGTGGTGGTGGTTTTCCTGTCTAGCCTTACATACGGCCGCCAGTCTGCCCTGTATGTCAGTACTCTTGATAAACCCTGGTTCATGGCATTGTTTAAGGCCTTGTTTAAGTGCCTTGTGGGCTGTCTTTTCTGAAGACTCTAGTTTATTTCTGTTATTTTCAAAGTGTAATATTCATTGAACAACTTTTTATTGAGCATTTACTATGTAATAGATCCTGGGATATACAAGTAAAGTAGGTGCTGCCATCATGGAGAGAGATGTCTCCTAGGAGAGACACATACAAAAATACTTTAATATACCTATTATATGTGCTACAAAATGAAATTAGGGGATGCCATAAGAGTGAAATTCAAGGGCACTCAATTGAGAGTGGAAAAGTGAGATATTTGACACTGGAAGAATAGGTAGAAATGAACCAGCTGCCCCAGGGACTGTCTTACTGTGCCTGTAATCCCAGCACTTTAGGAGGCCACAGTGGGTGGATCACTTGAGCCCAAGAGTTTGAGGTCAGCCTGGGCAACATAGACCCCATCTATACAAACTAGCCAGGCATAGTCGTGCACACCAGTAGTCCCAGCTACTCGGGAAGCTGCGAAGATTCCTTGAGCTTGGGAGGCAGAGGTCAAAGTGAGCAGAGATTATGGCATCACGCTTGAGCCTTGGCAACAGAGCCAGAACCTGTCTCAAAAAAAAAAAAAAAGGTGAAAAGAACCAGTTGAAGCAAGAATAGAGAGGACTGAGGTGAAGGAGAAGGCCCTGGGGTCAGAAGTTGGAATATGAGAAAATAAGGTGATGTTTCTGGAAAGTAATGACTCGGGGAGAAAGTTGTGTGATGAGATAGGAGCTGTAGACAAGAGGTCTCAGGTCATGTGGGACTTTACAGACCATAGTAACAATTTTGTTTTTGAAAAGTTATAGGAAAATATGAGCAATGATTAAATTTATATTAGGAATAGTTGCCCTGGGACAGTAGATAGAGAAGACAAGTAGGGGGGCTATTAAGAGTCCAGGCAAGAAATCATGGTGAGATACGCCAGAAGTGTGGCAGTGGAGATAGATAAAAGTCAGTTTTGAGAGAAGCCTAGCTAGAAGGAATAACTGGACTGTTGATGGATTAGATGTGAAGCAGCAAGGCACATCTACAAGGGTCTCCTGAGTTTCCATCATGATCAACTGGGAGGATGGGAAAGGGATGTTGTTCTGAGATGGGCCTTGCTGGAGCAGATGTCATGATTGAGGCTCCTGTGCTGTGCAGTGCTCTGGTGGGAGTTGCCAAGGCAGCCTTTGACATATAGTTCTCAGGCCCTAGAGCCTGGAGATACAAGATTGGCAGATAGATGGAAATTGTAGTCATAGTGAAACAGGGGAGTTGCCTGATCCCCCTTGTGGGATGTGTGGTGGGTGTGCCTCACCTGTTTGATCACCACCGCTGCTGAAGCCCCTGAGGGGAAGGGGAGCATGCAGATGGACAGGTGCAGGAGCCCACGTGGGCATGTGTTAGAGTGGGTCCTTTTAGCCCTGCTGTCTGTGGTTGGCTTGAGTGTAAACCAGCTCAATGGACCCTCTGCCTTTTCACAAGGGCAGAGGGCCAGTGTGACAACTTTCTGTATCCCAAATTCTTGTCTAGCATCCACTGAAGAATTGGGTCACTCATGAGATTGAAAGAGGAATTTGGGGTTTTATTGAGTGATGGAGGTGGCTCTCAGCAGGATGGATGGGGAGCTGGAAGGGGAGATGGAGTGAGAAGATGATCTTCCTCTGGAGCCTGGCTATGTAGCAGCTGAACCTCTCCAACCACCCCCAGCCAAACTCCTCTTGGTGTTCAGACGTTCCTCCTCTTCTCTCTTTGTCTGCCATGTTGTTCTTCCATCTGTCTGCTTGTCTCCTCATCTTGTCTGCCTCTGCAGCCTGGGGTTTGGTACAGGATGGAAGGCATGGTGGGCCAAAGGCAACTTTTTGGGTGTGAAAAGAGGAATGCCTGTCCTCATTTAGGGCTGCAGGTCTCCAGGCTTGAGGGTGGGGCCTTTGCTGGGGAACCACCCTCTTTTACCCTGTGTTTCCCTGTCTCCTGTCTGTAACAATAGGGGATGTGGAATCAGCTAGGGAGAGACAAGAGGGGTGGGGAGCCTAGAAGAGCTAGGCATGGGGAGAGCCCTGGGAGGCCAGCAGGTAAAGCCTGGGTAGAAAATTAGGAGACTGGAATGGGGTTGAGAAGTTGACCAGCAAGGAAGAAAACTAGGAGAATTATCTGTAGTGATTGAGAAACCCAGACAAGAGTGTTTCAAGAAGAAGGGAGAAAGTGGTTAACAGGGTTGTTGAAAGCCACTAAGATGTCAAGTGACAGGAATGCTGAAAAGTGTCCAGTGGATTTAGTGATACGGGGATCATTGGTGACTTTGAGAGTTGTTTTGGTGGTGAAGTGGAGGCAAAAGTCATATTGGATTGGATTGAGACATGAATGGGAAGTGAGGAATTGGAGAAGCCAAGTATAAACAGTTCTGGGGGTGGGGGAAATGTCTGGCTGTGAGAAGAAAGCTAGAAGGGGATTCAAAATGTAGAGATTACAAATATTCTTCTTACTTTCGTTAATGGAAAGATTAGATCATGCTCAAATGGCGATAGGATGGATTTAAGAGGGTGGGGAGGTTAACGGTGCAGGAGAGAGGTAGTAACTGATGACATTATTTAAGACTGCTGAGAAGGACAAGACACAGGGTCCAGGACACTCCCTGATGACGGGAGGGTACAGGACTCAATGGAGATGAAGTTGTTGATTTCCAGGGAGAAGATGAGGATCTTCTCATAGTCCCAACAAAGTAGGTTTTAGGTTAGGCATGAGGATCATGGTAAGGAGGGTGGGGGAGTGGGAAGAACATTAAGGTGTCCCAACCTCTGCCAGATGCTGCAAAAGTATTCTTGTTTCTTGAGCTGTGATTGGCTCTGGAGGTGGCATGTTATTGAGCTCACTGTCCTGCCTACCATCAGTGTATCCTCAGAGCTGCTAAGCCACAGCTTCCTTATCCTGAACTTACATAATTGGAATTTCTGATTAAAATAAATGCATGTAAACGTGTATGTGTGTTTTTTTTTTTTTTGGAGTCATATCTTCTCCTAAAAGCAAAGATTGACTTTTAGGAGAAATATATATTCCTCCCAAAAGCCTGCAGTGGATATGTGTGTAATGTGTATGTGTGTAATGTGTATGTGTGTAATGTGTGTATGTGTGCAATATGTGTGTATGTGTGCAATATGTTTGTGTGCAATATGTGTGTAATGTGTGTGTGTTGTATGTTGTGTGTGTTGTATGTTGTGTGTGTTGTATGTTATGTGTGTTGTATGTGTGTGTAGTGTGTATAGTGTGTATGTGTATGTGGGTGTGTCTGGGTGTGGGGAGGGTGTGAGGAGGGTGTGTGGGGTGTGTGGGGTGTGTGTGTATATAAGATATCCCATAGCATAAATATGTATGTATCACACATAAATATATATGATATTTCCTTTATATATATAGGAATATAGGACCATAGACTGGGACAGATTCCAGTGAAAATATTAACGGTGCCCCTTTTACCTCTGAAAGCATCCTGCTTGTAAGGTATACTGTCGTTCAGCATTTTAGGAATGGAGTCAGAAAGCAGAAATCATTTCTCTTTACTGAGTGTTCAGGTGAATTGGGTCTCAAGAAATCCAAGTTTGGTGATATCCCACAGCCTTTTCCTCCTCCTCCCTCTTCCCATGAAGTATGAGCCCTAGGGTTAGGCTGGATAAACAGACAAGTCTCTCCTGTTCTTCCATCCTACCTGTGACTACCTGCCCTACCAAAACACACGTGTGGCATACCCTGAAAGTACTGAAAACTGAAAACATTTGTATTTAGCACACAGTGATGAATCACGGATACTCATGAAGGAGACAGGCCATTCTTGCTCCCAGGATTTTGCTCCTGGCCCTACAGTGGTCCCCAAGACCAATTGGATAGTGTATCTTGGTAATTCATGTGCTCTTGGTCCTCATGCCTTATTGATCTCTCTTGCTTTTGAACACCACACATCTGAGAGCACTTTGCTACCGTAAAGCAGCCACAAGCACAGTCCATCGATCTATAAAAGCCTATTGAAACAGAGAGGCTTGTCTGGCTGGGTTTGAGAAACCTCAGCACAGTTATTTCCTCCTGCCTCAGACACAGCCAGGGATGCTTCTGAAGGAGAAGGGGCATATGTACACCCTCTCAGCCTGTTCATTCCAGGACTTGTTTCAGAAGCCCTGGCTTCCTGGCGGTGTTCCAGGCAGGGGCGAGGGAGTGGTGGGAGGGTCCCAGAGCGTTGTATTGGAGGCAGGAGTCGTAGTCGGTGGCCTAGATTTTTTAAAGGCAAAATGAATAAAAACCAAGACATGAATGAGTTAAATCAGGAAAGAAGTAGTCAGTGCCTGAGCCCCAGCACCCTGGCTCTGGGTTGCCAGTGAAAGAAAGGTGGGGAGGCGAGATTCAGGGACCCTAGGGGGAGCACAGTAGTTACTCAGCTATGGGGCTCCAGTAAAACAAAGCTCTAGGTGGATTTCAGTTGAACAAATAATTCTTGTATGTGAGTAATAAAGCCTTGGAAATAGCCCCAGGCCATATGTTAGCTCAAAGCAGCAGTCAGGGGCTGGGAGCCTCTTCCAAGAACAACATTTTCTCTCTCGGTGGAAGGGAGAGGGATCTTCTCAGATTGTCTCTGAAAGCACAGGAGGCTTCCTCAGTGTCTCTGCGCTTCAGAGGACTAGACCCTCAGTAGTGTGCCATTAACGTTCCTGCTCCAGGGGTACTCGGCACCCTTGGGTGCTCTGCAGCCACAAATAGTCAAGTACAGAAAAGAACCGGATGCTGGCCTGGGAGAATCAAGGTTTGATGATGCTGGGGAGGCCGCCTTTAGCTAACAGGACTTCTGCACCCCATTCAGCTCCAAAAGCCACATTTTGAGAAGAGCAGATATGGGGAGGGTGTCAAGGTGGCAGAAAGGTCATCAAAGTCCATTACAAGCCACATTCTGAGACCGATTCAGGGGAAATTCTGTGAGCTGAGGACAGCTGTGAGATGCCTTGCTCCTGAAGGCATTTTCCGGGTCAGCTGTGGGGTGATGGGTACGGCGGTGTCTGGTCCAGCTCCAGAACTTATTTGCTGGACACACAAAGAGGAATCACCCAGTCTCTCTGATCTTCCAATTTGCGTCTACAGACTGGGAATTATCATCTCTGCCTTCCTTACCTGACATACATGTTAAAACCAAGCTAAGAAGGCTGAGCAGGTGGCGGCGCTAATAATAAGATAGGAACGGTTCTCTTTCTAGAATGTCAGTGCTGATGTGACCTCATCAAACCTTGGTCTTTTTCCAAGTTACTGGAGGCAGACCTGGGATTCCAACAAGGTTTTCTTTCACATGGCTAAAGATTATCTTAGTGCGGTTATAAAATGTGTTCTGAGCAAAGCTGTGATCACAGGCATTTTTTCATTGTTGTAATTCCCAGCTCCAATCTTGCAGAGCACACCAGCCTCAGTGCCCTGCACATAGTAGGGCCTTGAGAAAACGTTTTGACATAGCTGAGCATCGGGGCTCAGGAGGCCAGTTGAGGGTGTGCGTATGGCAGTTTATCACTTTGAGACTCAAAGGGTTAATCCCAGCTTGGCTCCCCTTTGGCTTTACCCTAGAGACCTTCATCCCCAAATCCCTCTGAAACAAAGGCTTGGACCCAGGTCCTGGGCAGGACAAAAGGAACATAGGGAAGCTGCAGCTACAGCTGTTTTTTTTTTTTTTTTGTTTTGGTTTGTTTTTGAGATGGAGTCTCGCTTTGTCACCCAGGCTGGAGTGCAGTGGCACAATCTTCGCTCACTGCAAGCTCCAACTCCTGGGTTCATGCCATTCTCCTGCCTCAGCCTCCCGAATAGCTGGGACTACAGACACCTGCCACCATGCCTGGCTAATTTTTCCATTTTTAGTAGAGATGGGGTTTCACCATGTTGGCTAGGATGGTCTTGATCTGCTGACTTCGTGATCTGCCCACCTCGGCCTCCCAAAATCTTGGGATTACAGGCATAAGCCACTGTGCCCAGCCTATAGCTGCTTTGTTTATGACCAGTACTATTCCACTGCCTGTCTATATCCAGGGATGTTTGGGTGGGGATTCCGAGACAATTGGCTTGGGGAAGTTAAGGGCAGGCAAGTGGACTTAGCATGTAACGGCGTGGGGATGTGGTCGCTCATGCTCTGTTTCCTTCTGCAAACAAAGTGTTGATAGTATGAATGAAGAAGAGAGAAGACAGCTGAAGGGACTCACAGGGGCATGATCCAGAGCCTCTGAGTGGGAGAGAGTGACTTCATTAATGTGAGCTGTCAACTGACATTCTGTCACAGCCAATGGATTCCCACTCAGAATGGGGGCTGCAAACTCCCAAGTTTGATATCTTGCTGCAAATGCACTGGGCCAGGAGGGTGGCCTCTTGGAGAGGGTAATCCTCCCAGCTTCAGGGCCTTCCCCAGTTCCTGGGAGCTCCAGGCTGCCATAGGGGCTCCTGCGGTTTCTGCAGGGATAAAGGTCTTCTGTCCTTTCCTTGTCTCTAGTTGTGAATGTGGCTAAAAGCAGCGACATCTGTGTTCCTTCTGTGAGATGCACACTAGATGGATATATTAATAAAGCCTGGGTTGGAAAGAGGCCAGAGTGGGTGGGGTAGGCTCCAAAAGGGTGGTCAGCTGTGGGGCTGAGCCAGGTTCCTGTGGTCAGAATAGTAGAGTGGGAGGAAAGTTGGCATAAGAATGTGAGTGAAAAGTGTGTGTGTAGTGGTCCAAGACAGGTAAGACAAATGACCTCGAAAATAGCAGGGTGCTGAGTGCGGGGGGAAGAGGGGGAAGCAGGTGTAACAATACCAGAAGAGCGTAAGGCTTCTCAGGAGCTGGAACAAATGGGCGTTTCAGGTAAGAACAGCGGGACCCTGACACAGCTGTCTAGGGAATTACGGTTTTCTTAGACCTTATTAGCATCCCAGAATAAAAACCCGAAGAACCAATCACTCTGTTCAGTGGACAGCTCTGCCCTGAGCTGCCCTCGCTCTCTTCCAGGCCAGGCTCTGCCGCCTTTTCGGACTGTTACTTCCCAGTAGAGGCAGGTGGGTTTCTCTGTCTGGACTAGATGAAGTGTGAGGTCAGCCTCCCAAGGCCTCTCCCCCAATTGGTGTGTTTCTCTGAGCTCCCATGTTCTCAGCCTCTTAGACAGTGAGTGAGGCTGGGAAAAGCTGTTGAGTTTGAATCTTACCTCAGCTGTTTTAGCCAGCCTTCCTTGAACTAAGGCACCTACAACTGTAAAACAGGATGATGCTACCAGTATAGCTATTGTGGAGATGAAATCAGAGATAATACTTCATAATTTTTAAATTCTTTTTAAATTTTTATTTTAGAGACAGGGTCTTGCTCTTTTACCCAGGCTGGAGTGCAGTGGTGTGATTATAGCTCACTGTAGCCCTGAAGTCCTGGGTTCAAGTGATCTTCCCCACGTGGCCTCCAGAGTAGCTGGGACTACAGGTGTGCACCACCACACCCGGTTAATTGTTAAAATTTTTTGTAGAGATGGTGATATGGTTTGGTTCTGTGTTCCCACCTAAATCTCATGTCGAATTGTAATCCCCGTGTGTTAAAGGAGGGGCCTGGTGGGAGGTGATTGAATCATGGGGGCGGACTTCCCTTTTGCTGCTCTCCTGACAGTTCTCCCAAGATCTGGTTGTTTGAAAGTGTGTAGCACCTCCTACTTTGTGCTGTCTCTCCTGCTCTGGCCATGTAAAGACTGTGTCTGCTTTTCCTTCACCTTCTGCCATGATTGCAAGTTTCCTGAGGTCTTCCCAGCCATGCTTCCTGGATAACCTGTAGAACTGTGAGTCGATTAAACCTCTTTTCTTTGTAAGTTATCCAGTCTCAGGTAGTTCTTTATAGTAGTATGAGAACAGACTAATAAGGATGGAGTCTTACTGTGTTACCTAGGCTGATATCAACTCCTGGGCTCTAGTGATCTACCTACCTTGCCCTCCCAAAGCTCTGAGACTATAGGCATGTGCCGCCGTGCCCAGCTAATTATTTTTTTTGAGATGGAGTCTCGCACTGTTGCCCAGGGTGGAGCGCGGTGGTGGGATATCTGCTCACTGCAACCTCCACCTCCCAGGTTCAAGCGATTCTCCTGCCTCAGCGCCCCCAAGTACTTGGGATTACAGGGTCCCGCCACCAAGCCTGGCTTTTTTTTTTTGTATTTTTAGTAGAGACAGGAGTTTCACTATGTTGGCCAGGCTGGTCTTGAACTCCTGACCTCTCGATCTGCCTACGTTTGCCTCCCAAAGTGCTGGGATTATAGGTGTGAGTCACTGAGCCTGGCCGCCCAGCTAATTTAAAAAAATTTTTGTAGTGGCGGAGTCTTGCTGTGTTACCAGGCTGGAGTGCCATGGTTCAATCATAACTCATTGCAGCCTCAAACTTTTGGGCTTGAGTGATCCTCCCACCTTGGCCTCCTGAGTAGCTGGAACTACAGGCATGTGCAATTGTGTGCAGCTCCATAATTTTAAAAAATTAGGCCTTTGTGAGGGTTAATTGAGGCTAATGCACAAGGGCACTTCCAAAATAGTAAAGGTGAAAGAAATGCTTAATCTCAATTGAGAGGGTTGAACTCCATAACCTCTAGGACACCTTCCAGCTCTTGGACTCTAAGGGTCTCCCTGGCCTCTGTTTCTATACCTTCTGCTTGGTACCTTTTTTTTTCCCCCTAGATATCCTCATCTCCCACCTGTAGGACATTCCCACCTGCCACTCAGGTTCAATCCAAGCTGAGCCACCACATGAAAGGACTTTGAAGGGAAAATCAACTGTTTATCAAATTAGCTGAATTCTCAAAGCCTGCCTACTACACAAGGAATCAGTTGCTAATTAATGAACAGCCAACACAGTTCCATTGCTGATTTGCATAAATATGTATTGTCAAACTGTTAGGTAAACAGAAGCTGGATAACTGCCACGGAGCCAGAGTGATTATGCCGAGCCCACCTAGTGAGGCTTTGCAGTAGGGATTATGGCTTCCATGATTTTTTTAAAAGTCATGCTTTTATTTTTCTTTTTCCACACCCTCCCTCCTCACTCTGGTTAAGGTCCAGCTCTCTTTGCATTATCAGCTACCAAACACAACAGGATGCAAACCAAGGCAGGGCTGGCCCTCCAATGAGCAATATGACTTTCCTCTGCCACTTCACATTGCCTGGGTCTCTGACATCTGGTTTAGAGATGGAGGGAGAGACTACTATGAAGTTGTCCCTGTACCCACCCACATCTCAAATGAAGGTACAAGAAGCATGGGGGTCTAGTTGTAAAACTTGTCTGATGGATGGTTTTAATCCTTGCTAATTACAGCTAGTTGGAGCTGTCAATCATTTAAAACCCTGAAACTGACTCAGGGAGGTCAGGCAATTCAAACTTACCCAAATGTACAGATAATAATTAGATGCATTGAAGTTAGTAAGTATGAAGAAAGGGGGAAACTCTCACTTCCCTGTGCATAAGGAATCTCAGAGGATGCAGTTGTGCTGAAGTCAGACTTGACCTAGAGAAGTGAGATCTGGCGGCCTCAACCCTCCTCAGTTTCTAATAGTCAGCAGTGGCAGCACGGACAGTACCTGTCAGTTCATTTCAGAAAATATTTATCGAGTGTCTGTGTGGTGCTGGGTGCTGTAGGAGTCAGGGTTCTGGCCTTGGAGGAGATCCCTGTTTTGCTGGGGAGACAAATACAACCAAATATCTAACTGAGGTTGGGTGAGCACCTAACTACTCTGTGGGGGGGCTCAGTTTTGCAGCCCCTAGAGTATGTCTCAGTTTATTGATGAAAGGGTCCTACTGATGAAGTGAATCTATCTTTGGGGAGGAATTTTCCATTTGGGGTGGAACTTTTCTGTTCTCTCTGTCTTCCTGCCACAGCATGAAGTCAGGCAGGTCTGTGTTCATGTGCTCACCTGGGTTGGCACTTCTGGCTCCTGAAAAATGAGGATGCTGATTCCCTCCTCACCAAGTCCCAGTGGACGAAGCCAGGAAAGCAGCTGAGCAGGGCTTCTGGGGGAGAAAGTCCGAGGCCTTGCAAAGGAGAGCAGTTTCCTCTGGGCCAGTTTGCAGAGTCGAGGTTGCCCATGTGCTGAGTCTTGAGCTCCCATATAGAGGTCCTCATGCCTGCAAATATCTATCAGCACCCCCAATATCTACCAGACTCATCTCACGAGTCTGAGATGCTGAAATTTCCACTCAGTTGGGAAAGGAATGGGAGTTTACCTATGGTGAATGTCTATTCTACTGGGCAATTTGTATCTGTTGTTACCTTTATTTCTTAAAAAATCATGTAATTCAGTTACTAATGTACCCACTTTGTAGCTAAAGAACTGGAATTCAGAGGGCATAAATGACTTGTCCAAGGCATCACTGCAGATGTCCAAGTCAGGGTGTACATTGAACTTGGTCTGAATCCAGAACTCGGCTCTTGTGCGCCACTCCTCGCTATTGTCTTTGTTTACTGTAGAACCCTACCCTGTCGATAATAATAGTAATGGTAACTGACCCCAACTTTCACTGATGAATTGGGTAGCAGTTAATCCACTGGGTAGACATGGCTCCCAGTGGAGATGGCGTAATTCTGAAGCCCACTTCCACAAGGCTGGGAAGCAGTGGCCTCATGGTTCAACCAGCCAGCTGGGAAATCTGCAGACCTGAGGGCGCAGGCCACAGAACTTTGCCCACCCGCATGTGGACCCATCTGGCTGGCGGTAGAAAGCCCACTGTGAGGTACCATGGGGGAGTTCAGGGTGGCAGAGGGTTTGCTTTGGAGACCTAAAAGTAGATGGTACCCTAAGAAAATGGGGTGGACTATGGGTATTTCTGTGGCTTCCAGAAGCCACAATGCACAGCTTATGTGCAGTGGGTAGAGGAAGTTCCAGCACATTCCCTTCCCCAGGAGGTCCTCTGCTCCAGAAGTGAAATGGCTCTACGGAGGAATTCGAGTCCCCCTTTACAACCCCCGCTGACAGGATCCATGAGCCCCGACCAACATGTATACAGGAAGGAAAAATCAATGTAGTAAAAGAGAAAGGGGCGAACTTAAAGGAATTTGCCAGTCTTCATATGGCCCATATCAATGCCCGGCCCATTAGTCATCTGTGTGAAAAGAGCCAGGAAGCCACAGGAAAGGATATGGAAAAGAAGTCATTAAAAAACGTTAAAACTTTTGGCTAGGAATGGTGGCTCGTGCCTGTAACTCCAGCACTTTGGGGGGCTGAGGTAGGTGGATCACTTGAAGCCAGGAGTTTGAAACCAGCCTGGCCAACATGGTGAAACCCTGTCTCTACTAATAATACAAAAGTTAGCTGGGCACGATGGTGCATGCTTTAATCCCAGCTACTCAGGTGGCTGAGGCAGGAGAATCACTTGAACCCTGGAGGCAGAGGTTGCAGTGAGCCGAGATTGTACCACTGTACTCCAGCCTGGGCTACAGAGTGAGATTCCATTTCAAAAAAAGAAAAAAGAGTTTAGAACTTTTAATAAAACAGAATAAAACAGAGTAAAGTTTCTAACACTTACATGTGCAAATACACATAACAGACACATAAGCACAAAGCCAAAGCCAGTATCTCCATTTGGACATTGAAGAAAGGAAGTCTTAGAGAAGAGGGAAACTGCAGCACAATCTTGCTGAGGACTGACAGCATGGATGGGGAAGGCATATTTAAAATATCTGAGATTAAGAAAAATACGGAGGAAAAAATCCTTAGTCTCCACAGGCCCTCAAAAATGCAGGACTAACAGGGAATGTCATACTGAAAAGGGTTTTGAGTGAAAGAGTCTCTTCACTCAGAGTTTAGTCTTTTTGCAGGTAGCAAAACAGAGAAAGAACAAAATTCATCAGATGTCAGCTGGAAAACCTGCTGGGCAGGGTGGCCACGTGGGTTCTATGAGTCTGGGTTTCTCTTCTTATTGGATCTGTGACTTTAGAGTCGCCCGGCCTCTCAGAACCTTCGTCATGTCATCTGTGACGGCATGTGTGGAGTGTCTGCCTGGTTCATTCACATCTGTTCCCGTTCGGAAACTGGCTGTGAGCACCTCCAGCCAGGATGGGCCGAGATACCCCTGTATGAGAAGAACCCCAAGTAGAAGACCCTGAGTTAGCAGAGACTGGAGCTTAGGCTCAGAGGTGTAATCCTGGCCATGTCCAGCCTCTGCTTGCTGTGTTGAAAGAACGCTATTCTATGCAGACTCTGATGGGACCTAACAAGTCTCAGGGAACCAGGGACAGAGGTCATGCTTCAAGGGAGGGTACTTTTGGGCTGACACCTGGATTTCCCTGCTACCCCCATAGACTAGAGCCAAATGGCCTCTAGCCCAGCCCAGAGCCCTCTTGGTAGCTTGGCCAACTACCAGCAGCAGCAGTACTCTCCCAGCAACTGGTCCCCAAGAGCTGAGCTCTTTCTCTTCGGGACAAAGGTGACACAACCTCCAGAAGCCGTCACTCAGAAGCAGATATGAGAGATCGAAGAGGAGGCCCGAGGAGAGGCTCCAGGGCTTGTTAGATTCAGCCTCCTAAAAGTTCAATGAAGTCAAGGGCAGCATGGAGGACCAAAGTCTTTATAAGCTTGTGCTTTGCCGAGAGCACTGGGCCAAAGCATGCCTCCTGTGTGGTTTCTGTGTACCTTGACAGAGTAAGGGATGGCCACGGTTAAGAGTATAGGGCTGGCTAGATACTATTTGAAGTAGGTACACATAAAGCAACATCCTGAGACAAAACAACAGTGTGTGCAAGCATGTTTAGAATGTTAATTCCCTGAGTTCCCCCAGAGTTGCAAATCCATCATCTGGCTTCAGTGGAAAAGAAGTCTGATATATTGGCAATTTTTCCCCAACAGCTTATACCAGTGCCTCTTTTCTCTTCCTTCATGCCGTGTTTATAGTCAGAGGCTCACAGTCCAGTTCTTGGTCACTTTCTGTCTTGTATTCTTTGCACTTTATTTTTCATGCCAGCAAGGTTTTTCTTTCCCAAATAGACAGTTCCCTGAAGGTATATTCCATGACTGGCAGTAATGTAGTGCTTGGCACTAGAGAATTCCATATTTTTCAAAGCCTTTTCCTGCCTTCCATGAATTCAGCCATGGCAGGATAAGCATGGCCATGCCCATGTGACAGACATGGACACTGATGCATGGGAGGAGCAGTCGCGTGGTGGGGCACATGCTGCTCTTTGGAACCAGAAATGAGACTTCATGTTATTGGCTGAATGTCTGCTACCCACTGGCCCTGATCAGGACTTCATGTTCATTTCTTAGCACTGTCTCCCATAAACAGAAAAGGCTCAATCAAGAATCACTTGATTATTTAGCTTTTAAAGTATTTCTCTATGTTTAATTGTTTGAAACCTCAGTGTGGCCAATTAATAATGACTGCAAATGTGTGACCCCTTCTTCCATCAAGAAATGGGGTGTAATTCCTAGCCTCTTGAATCTGGGCTAGATTCAGTGGTTTGCCATAACCAATAGAACATGGTGGAATTGACACTGCAGATCATCTGAGATGAAGTCAGAAAAGATCATAGAGTTTCCACTTTGCTAGTTGGAACACTTGCTCTTGGAGCATTGAGCCATCATGTAAGAAGAGTGATTACTTTGAGGTTGCCATGCCAGAGAGGCCAAGATCAGTGTTTCACTCAGGGCAGCAGTCCTAGCTAAGCCCAATTTCTGAGCCATCCCTGCCAAGGTGCTAGGTATGTGAGTGAAGCCACATTGGGACCCCCAGATCAGACCATCCACCAGTAAGTGGCCGTCTCATGTACTATGGCCATACCTTAGTATATGAGATGGAAAACTCACCCAGATGAACTCAGCATGAATTCCTGTTTTGGGGTAGTTTGTTTCATAACAGTAGATGACTTAGAAAATTCTTCTGTCTTCCCCTGAGCCCACTGAGAACAGCGTATCAATGGCTGAATAGAAACTGGGCTTACAAAGGCTCACTGCTTAATTCCATATGTTAGATTCCTGCAGTATTATTTTAGCTTTCCTCACCTTTTGGTGGAGGAAATTGTGTGGACATACTGAATTCTCCCAGAGAATTAGGTTCTGTTTAGAAACATGCTTACAATTATGAATTGTGCAATTGGCTCTGAGAGTGTCCACATGAAATTATGCATTTTTGAGCGCATCCATGTTTTCAACTCTGGGTTTAGTCATACATATTCAGGTTCCAACTTGGGTGCTTTCTCTGCCATGAAAGCTTTTATTTATTTATTTTTTGCTCCTACTCTGAAGAGAGCTCTCTCTTCTATGCTCTCAGGCCAGTATGTCTACATATCTACATTTTTATGACTGTTTATATTTTGCCTTTTCCTTGACTCTTTTTTTTTTTCTTTTTCTTTTTCTGAGATGGAGTCTCACTCTGTTACCCAGGCTGGAGTGTGTAGTGGTGCAATCTAGGCTCACTGCAATCTCTGCTTCCTGGGTTCAAGTGATTCTCCCACCTCAGCCTCCCGAATAACTGGGATTACAGGTGCTCACCACTACGCCCAGCTGATTTTTTGTATTTTTAGTAGGGAAGGGTTTTCACCATGTTGGCCCCAGGCTGGTCTTGAACTCCTGATCTAGTGATTAACCTGCCTCGGCCTCCCAAAGGGCTGGGATTACAGGTGTGAGCCACTGCTCTCAGCCCCATGACTCTTTTTAAACCTAAGTATCTCTTGTGATGCTCAAGGTCCTTAAGTCAGTTGACTTTTGCTTTTTGATCTTACTTTCTTACGACCCTTACTTATCTCTTATTGTGTAAGAGATACTGCTATGTGTGCATATGCCTTTTTCCTGCTAGCACATGGAAAGACCTGATGCTCTGTCCTTAGAACCATGAGATTGATGCCTTGTCAAAGGGATAGGAGAAGTGATGCATGTCTCTTTCAGGTCAGCACTTGGAAGCCCTCCACTATTCCTCGGCCTGCCACTGCAGCTTTGGAAGCTAACGTGTCCCAGATAGCATAAGCTACATGACAGAGGAGGGTGGTCTGATTAACATTAAGTTTGGTATGAGTGAGGAATAAGCTTTTATTTTGTTAATGCACTGAGAGTTTGGGGATTTATTTGTAACTACAGAATGGCTTATTGTGTTCTGACTAATAAAATGATACAACCATAATCATAATAGCTATAGCTCACATTTGTTGAGTGTCTCTTATGAGTCAAGTGTTTTGTTAAGTGTTTTATATATTTAATATCTTAAAATACTTTCAACAACTGTGTCTACCAAGCAGTATTAGTCAAATTCTCATTTCATAGTTGGAGAAATTTATACTTGGGATGATTACAATAATTATTAGTAATTGGCTGAGCTAGGACTTGAACCCACGTCTGTCGGATGACACAGTGATTTTTCTATTCTGCTCTATAGACTCTATTCCTATGTCTGTAAATTCCAGGTGGTTTTGAACTGGGCCTTGTTCAGAGCAGGAGCTCTAGATGAATGTTTTGATTTTGTTTGATTCAAATTAAGCATAAGATCTATTTTTAAGGAACTTACTATAAAATTGTTACATTTAAATCTTCCATTTCTATCATTTCTGGGTTATCTTCTGAATACTGAAATCAGTTTCTTTAGATGTTAAGAGGGCTCAAAACCACAAAGTTCATCTTTCCCTCCTCCTCAGCCCTACTGTGATGCAGCCATGAGATAGTGGAGGAGTTTCTCCCTTGAATTCTGATCCCCAGAACCACAGATTAAGCAAAACACAACTGTGGGGTACTGTGGTCTGAATGTCTATGCCCTTCTAGATTTATATGTTGAAATACTATTACCTAAGACGATGCTATTAGGCGATGGGAACTTTAGAGGTGATTAGGGTGTGGGGGCAGAGCCCTCATGAATAGAATTAGTGCCCTTATAAAATAGGCCCCGTAGAAACCCCTCACCCTGTCCATCACATGAGCACACAGCAAGAGGGAACCATCTAAGAGGAAGCAGGTCTTCACCAGACACTGAATCTATGGCACATTGATCTTGGGCTTCCAGCCTCCAGAACGGTAAGAAATAAATGTCTGTTTTTTATGAGCCACCCTGTGGCATCCATTGTATCACCTGAACACACTAAAATTGTGGTGTTTAGGGTTTTCATCCAAACTTAAATCTAGTCTTTTTTCCTGCTTGTGCCACAGATTGCCTGGCAGCCTCCCTGTTCAGGAATGGTTTTGGATTCCAAGGCAATAGCATGGCAGTTGTTTTCCAGATGATACAAGTTGCATTCAGATTTCTTCCCCACCAAGGGGCATTCGTCTTGAGACCACCCCACTGATGGAACTTTGGGAGGGGTTTGCCTGAGTCCCGCAGGCAGCCAGAGCCACGTGTGTTGCAGCAAGGTCTGTGGTGTATAGTTTATGGTAGCAATTACAGAGCCAGATTCTTAAGTAGTCATGATACCTTCAGTTATGGGCAGAGTTGGGGAGGTCAACATAATAAGTGTTTGCATTTTCAGGGCCCTGGGAATCCATAAAGATCACTGGAGTATATTATTTCACTCCTACTCTGCCTTCTTGGCCTTCTTCTCTGATTTAAAACATTCTCAGGGTGTAAAATTAAACACACAGCATCAGCGAAACTAGCACAACAGAATAAAAGGGGGAGGGAACCCTTGAAGATATAATGTAATTGTGAAAGGCAGGGCCTGCCACTCTTGCTCTTGAACAAAAGTTGCAGTTCTAGTTGTAGATTTCTGAAAATATATAAATGTTGAAATGTTGAAATACCATCAAGCATACAGAAAATTTGCAAATACAATAAAAATAACTTATTTTCATTGAACCTTTTAAGACAAGTTGCTGACTTAATGCCCCATCACCCCAAATTCTTTAGTTGTATTTCCTATATACAAAGATGTTATTCTAAACCACAAAACAACCATCAAAACAGGAAGGGGACATGGGTACCTGATTACCATTTAATCCTCAAACCCCATTCACATTTCTGCAGTTGCCCAGTTATGTCTTTCAGCCAGGAGGATCCAATCCAGAATCATGCATTGCATTTATACATGTCTCCTTCTATCTAGAAGGGTTCCTCTATCTTTCTTGGACTTGGATGACCTTCACTCTTTTGAAGACAGTTCAGGTATCTTGCTAATGTCCTCCATTTTATTTATCTTTTTAATTTCAATAGCTTTTCTGGGGTGTACAGGTGGTTTTTGGTTACATAGGTAAGTTCTTCCTCAGTGGTGATTTCTGAGATCTTGGTGCATCCATCACCTTAGCAGTGTACATTGTACCCAATATGTAGTCTTTTATCCCTCAACCCCAATGCACGCTTCCCTCAGATCTCCGAAGTCCATTATGTCATACCCAAATTTTGGCATCCTCATGGCTTAGCTTTCACTTATAAGTGAGAACACATGATATTTGATTTTCCAATCCTGAGTTACTTCACTTGGAGTAATAGCCTTCCAGCTCCTTTCAAATTGCTGTAAAGGCCATTATTTTGTGTTTTATGATGAGTAGTATTCCATGGTGTGTATATACCACATTTTCTTTATACACTCATTGGTTGATGGGCATTTAGGTTGGTTCTGTATTTTTGCTATTGTGAATTGTGCTGCTATAAGGATGCATGTGCAAGTGTCTCTTTCATATAATGACTTTTTTTCTTTTGTGTAGATATCCAGTAGTGGGATTGCTGGATTGAATAGTAGCTCTACTTTTAGCTCCTTACAGAGTCTCCATGCTGTTTTCCATAGCAGTTATACTAGTTTAGATTCCCACTACCAGTGTAAAAGTGTTGCCTTTTCACCACATCCACACCAACATCTATTACTTTTTGACTTTTTAATTATGGAGAATGACCTGTATTTTGGGTTTGTGTAATGTTTTCTCAAGATGAGATTCAGAAGTGTGCTGGAAATGAAACTGCCATCTTCTTATTGCATCTTTTTTTTAATTTTAATTTTATTTTTTATTATACTTTAAGTTCTGGGATACATGTGCAGTGCATGTAGGTTTATTACATAGGTATACACGTGCCACAGTGGTTTGCTGCACCCATTAATCCATCTTCTACGTGAGGTATTTCTCCTAGTGTTATCCCTCCCCTAGCCCGTGGGGTTGGGATCCGCTGAGCTAGACCACTTGGCTCCCTGGCTTCAGGCCCCTTTCCAAGGGAGTGAACAGTTCTGTGTTGCTGGCGTTCCAGGTGCCAATGGGGTATGAAAAAATACTCCTGCAGCTAGGTGGGTGTCTGCCCAAATGGCCGCCCAGTTTTGTGCTTGAAACCCAGGGCCCTGGTGGCACAGGCACCCGAGGTAATCTGCTGGTCTGCGGGTTTTGACCATGGGAAAAGCCTCCTATCTGGGCTAGATAGCACCGTCCCTCACGGCACAATCCCTCATGGCTTCCCTTGGCTAGGGGAGGGAGTTCCCCAAACCCTTGCACATCCTGGGTGAGGCAGTGCCCCCATCCTGCTTCAGCTGATTCTCTGTGGGCTGTATCCACTGTCTAACCCATCCCAATGAGATGAGCCGGGTACCTCTGTTGGGAACGCAGAAATCACCCACCTTCTGCGTGGATCTCACTGGGAGCTGCAGACCGGAGCTGTTCCTATTCAGTCATCTTGCCAGCCACCTCCTTATTGCATCTTATCATGTCACACATGATTTTGATGGTTCTCATCTTTGATAATCATTTTATTAAGAGGATGCCTTCTAGGCATCTTCACTTTAAAGGTACCCTTTTCCCATTTGTAATTAATAAATATCTAATGAGTTGCTTAAATAATCTGTAAATATCCTGTTTCTTATTGAGCATTTTATTTATTTATTTTGATGCTCCCACTGGCCAAAACTAGGACCAGTTGAACATCAAAATAAATGATGAAAGTCACAAGTTATAAGTCATTGAGTAAAATAGAAAAGGCAATCCCATGTTGGTAGAAGGTGGCTTGTGTGTTCTTGTGCTATGCCACCGTCCTTTTAGTAGCTCCTTGGTTTATTCTTTGGTTGATGATACAACCAGATATTCCAGATTTGTCTTGTATTTTGTTTTTCACCTTAGCCCTGTAGTCAGCCATTTCTCCATGGAACCATGATGGTGTTTTTATTTTATTTTATTTTATTTTTTTTGGTGCAAAATAGTATACAGAAGTCAAGGAAGGGCTACTAGACATGTTCACTGCTTTGGGGTTGACACTGACTCCCAGACCTCCCAGTGAATGAAGCTAGGGACACACACACACACACGCACACACGCACACGCACCCACTGCATCTATATTAATGTCTGTATCTACAAATACTAAAAATGGAGAGTTCACAGTGATGTCTCTAATTTCAAATCAATACCACAGGGTTTATTTTATTTTTTTCTCCTTTCCATGTTGTAACTCTCTTCTTTTTCCAGTGAGGAACTTGGTTTCTATTATCCTTGATATATTTGCTTCCATGTTCATTCATCCTGTGTATAACCAATCTCCCATCAATGCTGCTGTCTCCTCCCCCAACCCGGTAAATGCCCATTTTTCACTGTTTAGGCTCCAATATCTCGTCCTGGTTCACACCCTTCGCTGATGCCTCTTCAGCCTACTCAGATTTAACACCTTACATTTGATTGTCCCAACACAGACCATGCAGGCCAGCCCTTAGCATAGACTTCCTCTTCATTCTTCTTGGGCTCTGAGACCCACACTGGCTCACCTCCATGTTGGACTTTCATTTTTCTTAAACAGTTTATACCCAGAAACCTCATACTGGGCTGATCCCTTCACCTTGCTTGGTACTACTTTAGGACTGCAGTGTTTGAGAAGGTGAAGGAAAATAGACCTGCAATTCCAAGACTGAGATCATACAAGTTTACTTGGGTCTGTTGACTTTTTCTGCTCTCCCTCTCTGGAGCAGGTGGTGATGAGGAAGTTGAGGATTGCACCTAATTATCACAGGAATGCTCTGGGGCACAAGTGTTGCTGGGCCCAGGCAGAGTGCGCATGAGGCCCCCTTCAGATGGCCCTGGACCTCTTTCCTCATTTGGTCTTCTCCATTAGAGGGAAGAGGATCCCAATGACATTTTTGGGGGCTAGAATGTAGCACCTGTTTTCTAAATCAGTGTGCGCCTCCACTCAATGAGTCGGTATTATCCTTAAAGTTTTTCAGATAAAAAGTTAGGAAACTTACACGGCTACTCATGTCCACCAAGGGGCAGAAGCAGGATTTGGAGTTGGGGCTGTCTGCCTCCAACTCTGTTTACCTCCTTTTCTCTTGTAATGGAGGCATACCAGAGTTGCTTAAATCAATGTTAATATTAATGTCTGTGTGAAGAAAACATAAAATAAGAACTCTGGGGCTCTGGTGAGTTGAGACTTAAGCCCTGTGGCCAGGGAATATTCTCTTTTTCTTTCTGAGATATTATGGTAGGCATTGGGTTCAAGAAAAGCTGAGAAGTATTTTCTTGGACATCTTCATGAGATTATGATCTTACAAAGAATAAGAAAGTAATATGTATTGGGCATTTACTAGGTGTCTGACTCCATTCTAAAACTTTATACCTATCAATTTATTTAAGGGTCACTATGAGGTGAAGTGTACTATTTTCTTCTATTTATAGATAAGAACTTAAGGCACAGAGAGTTTAGGTAGCACCCAAGGTTATTATATTAGTCCATTCTCATGCTGCTAAAAAAGACATACCCAAGATGGGGTAATTTACAAAGGAAAGAGGTTTAAAGGACTCACAGTTCCACATGGCTGGGGAGGCCTCACAATCATGGCAGAAAATGAAGGAAGAGCAAAAGACGTCTTACATGGCAGCAGGCAAGCAAGCTTGTGCAAGGGAGCTCCCATTCATAAAACCATCAGAGCTCATGAGACTTACTCACTACCACAAGAACAGTATGAGAGAAACTGCCCCCAGGATTCAATTATTTCCAGCGGGCCCTGCCCTTGACATGCCGGGATTACTACAATTCAAGGTGAGAGTTGGGTGGGGACACAGCCAAACCATATCAGTTACAGAACTGGAAAGAAGAACAACCAGCGTTTGAGTGCAGACTGATTGGTACTTGGGTTCAGTTCTTCACTGAGCAATAGGTTTTACTCATTCAGACTTCTCAACTACTGGGTTCTAGAATTTAGCTGAATGTGCTTTTTCGTGAAACGACACATCACAATAAACCCAAAGGATATAAAAGCACTTTGCAAGATGGAAAAATTATCCAATGTTATGTTCATATTATTACTTATTGAGTTTTGTTAAATGTTTCCTTTAAGGTGTTTTGAGACAGGCATTAAAGTATTAATTCAGAAATTGTTAAGTCAGAATGAGTGGGTCTGGGTATTTACTGAACGCCACGTGCCAGGCATAATAATCAAAACCATGCCTTTAAAGAACTAGCCACCCAGTGAACCACCCAAGTGAACCAATATTACAATACCCTGTAGTAATTACTACAGCAGATGTAAGCAGAGGATGCGGCAGGAGTAAAAAGGAAGGGTACAGAAAAGATTCTCAAAAGGGAGAATCTAGGGTCAGAGTCTTGGCAGGATGTCAGTTTCACGCTTCATGGTTCAAGTGAGTGAACTTCCTTAAAGGGACTTTTTATAGGGGCATGGTCGAGATTAAAGAAGCCACAAAGAGATGTTGAGGCACCCAGAGTCTAGCAATCATGGGACACTCTTAACACTTTGAGGCTGAAAGGTCAAGGAAAGGAAATGGTTTTACCAGAGCCCAGTAAGAACTCGAGCTACAAAGGAGGGGGTGGCAGCTAGGAGCATGGCCTCAGCGAGATGCAGCTTTCACCAGATACAAGGGGGCAGGCAAAAAAGTACTCCAACCACTTTTAATTCCATCTTCTCAACTCCTGTGGCTGTTTCCCAGAAATAAAACCCAAATGAAAGTCAGCTGTCAAAAGGATCTAAGTAGGGCACTCTCTAGGGCTCAGCCATCCTGGCACAGAGCCGGAATGGTCAGAAAGTGGACCTGGGGTGAGAGCAAATGGAGAATAACCTGCATATCATAGAAGGCTTCCTAGAAAAGGTGGTTCCTTAATTAATGCTGAAGTATAGAGAAGAGTTTTCTAGGTAAACATGGAAGGGGAAGAAGACATGCCAGGCAGAGAATCTGTCCTGTTTAAAGGCATGATCCTGTCGGGAAACTATGATGTCTTCATGATGAATGGGGTGGGAAGGGTAAGAAAGATGCAGTGGTAGAATTACATTTTGCCCCAACCATATCTTCTTATCACCACTCTTCTTTCTTTGTGTTTAAAACATAAAATCATATTTGTTGGAGAGAAAAAAAATCACATCATTTTTTTTCCTTTAGCCCATTATTTTTCTTTTTTTTTTTTTTTTTTTTTAAATTATACTTTTAAGTTCTGGGGTACATGTGCAGAACGTGCACATTTGTTACGTAGGTATACACATGCTATGGGGGTTTACTGCACCCATCAACCTGTCACCTACATTAGGAATTTCTCTTAATGCTATCCCTCCCCTAGCCCCCGATCGGCCGACAGGCCCCAGTGTGTGATGTTCCCCTCTCTGTGTTCATGTGTTCTCCTTGTTCAACTCCCACTTACGAGTGAGAACATGTGGTATTTGGTTTTCTGTTCTTGTGATAGTTTGCTGAGAATGATGGTTTCCAGCTTCATGTTTCTGCAAGGACATGAACTCATCCTTTCTTATGGATGCATAGTATTCCATGGTGTTCCATGTGCCATATTTTCTTTAGCCAGTGTATCATTGATAGACTTTTGGGTTGGTTCCAAGTCTTTGCTACTGTGAATAGTACTGCAATAAACGTATGTGTGCCTGTGTCTTTATAGTAGAATTATTTATAATCCTTTGGGTATATACCCAGTAATGTGATTGCTGAGTCAAATGGTATTTCTTGTTCTAGATCCTTGAGGAATCGCCACATTGTCTTCTACAATGATTGAACTAATTTACACTCCCACCAACAGTTTAATATTCCTATTTCTCCACATCCTCTCCAGCATCTGTTGTTTTCTGACTTTTTAATGATCGCCATTCTAACTGACCTGAGATGGTATCTCATTGTAGTTTTGATTTGCATTTCTCTAATGACCAGTGATGATGAGCATTTTTTAATATATTTGTTGACTGCATAAATGTCTTTTTTTGAGAAGTATCTGTTCGTATCCTTTGCCCACTTTTTGATGGGATTTGTTTTTTCTTGTAAGTTTATGTTATTTGTCGATTCTGGATATTAGCCCTTTGTGAGATGGATAGATTGCAAAAATGTTCTCCGATTCTGTAGGTTGCTTGTTCACCCTGATGATAATTTCTTTTGCTGTGCAGAAACTTTTTAGTTTAATCAGATCCCATTTGTCAATTTTGGCTTTTGTTGCCATTGCTTTTGGTGTTTAGACATGAAGTCCTTGCTGATGCCTGTGTCCTGAATGGTATTGCCTAGGTTTTCTTCTAGGGTTTTTATGATTTTAGGTCTGGCATTTAAGTCTTTAATCCATCTTGAGTTGATTTTTGTATGAGGTGTAAGGAAGGGATCCAGTTCCAGTTTTTTGCATATGGCTAGCCAGGTTTCCCAGCACCATTTATTAGTTAGGGAATCTTTTCCCCGTTGCTTATTTTGTCAGGTTTGTCAAAGAGCAGATGGTTGTAGATGTGTAGCATTATTTCTGAGGGCTCTGTTCTGTTCCATTGGTCTATATCTCTGTTTTGGTACCAGTACCATGCTGTTTTGGTTACTGTAGCCTTGTGGTATAGTTTGAAGTCAGGTAGCATGATGTCTCCAGCTTTGTTCTTTTTGGTTAGGACTGGCTTGGCTGTGAAGGCTCTTTTTTGGTTCCATATGAAGTTTAAAGTAGTTTCTTCTAATTCTGTGAAGAAAGTCAATGGTAGTTTGATGAGGATAGCATTAAATCTATAAATTACTTTGGGCAGTATGGCCCAATTTTCATGATATTGATTCTTCCTATCCATGAACTTGGAATGTTTTTTTCCATTTGTTTGTGTCCTCTCTTATTTCCTTGAGCAGTGGGTTTGTAGTTCTCTTTAAAGAGGTCCTTCACATCCCTTTTAAGTTGAATTCCTAGGTATTTTATTCTATTTGTAGCAATTGTGAATGGGAGTTCACTCATGATTTAGCTCTCTGTGTGCCTATTGTTGGTGCATAGGAATGCTTGTGATTTTTGCACATTGATTTTTTCATCCTGAGACTTTGCTGAAGTTGGCTTACCAGCTTAGGGAGATTTTGGGCTGAGAGGATGGGGTTTTCTAAATATACAATCATGTCATCTGCAAGCAGAGACAATTTGACTTCCTCTTTTCCTATTTGAATACCCTTTATTTCTTTCTCTTGCCTGATTGCCCGGGCCAGAACTTCCAATACCATGTTGAATAGGAGTGGTGAAAGAGGGCATCCTTGTCTTGTGCTGATTTCCAAAGAGAATGCTTCCAGTTTTTGCCCATTCAGTATGAGAATGGCTGTGGGTTTGTCATAAATAGCTCTTATTATTTTGAGATACTTGCCATTGATACCTAGTTTATTGAGAGTTTTTAGCATGAAGGGATGTTGAATTTTGTGGAAGGCTTTTTCTGCATCTGTTAAGATAATCATGTGGCTTTTGTCATTGGTTCTGTTTATGTGATGGATTATGTTTATTGATTTGCATATGTTGAACCAGCCTTGCATCCCAGGTGTGAAGCTGGCTTGATTGTGGTGGATAAGCTTTTTGATGTGCTGGTGGATTCGGTTTGCTAGTATTTTATTGAAGATTTTTGCATCGATGTTTATCAGGGATAAAAATTGGCCTAACATTTTCCTTTTTTGTTATGTCTCTGCCAGGCTTTGGTATCAGGATGATGCTGGCCTCATAAAATGAGTTAGGGAGAATTCCCTCTTTTTCAGTTGTTTGGAATAGTTTCAGAAGGAATGGTACCAGCTCCTCTTTGTACCTCTGGTAGAATTCGGCTGTGAATCTGTCTGGTCCTGGACTGTTTTTGGTCAGTAGGCTATTAATTACTGCTCCAATTTTAGAACTTGTTATTGGTCTATTCAGGGATTCAACTTCTTCCTGGTTTAAACTTGGGTTAGTGTATGTGTCCAGGAATTTATCCACTTCTAGGTTTTCTAGTTTATTTGTGTAGATGTGTTTATAGTATTCTCTGACGGTAGTATGTATTTCTATGGGATTGGTGGTGATATCCCCTTCATCATTTTTTATTGCATCTATTTGAGTCTTCTCTCTTCTTTATTAGTCTGGTTAGCGGTCTATTTTGTTGATCTTTTCAAAAACCACGTCCTGGATTCATTGATTTTTTTTTTTTTTCAAGTGTTTCTCATGTCTTTATCTCCTTCAGTTCTCCTCTGATCTTAGTTATTTCTTGTCTCGGTGTTCTACATATTCAGAGAACTTCCCTGGTGATGAACTATAGAAATGATCCCTGAAAGTATAGCCTTATATCATTACTATGATAGAAGGGATCTCAAAAGGATCAGCCTCTGCATCATTCTAGCAACTTTCTGAGCCATGCAGCATAGGTGGCATCTGGGTTCCACCTAGAGTTAAACATCCTGCTGAGTTCTCTGTTTCACATCGAAATTTATATTCATCTTTCATAACTCACTGTTTTAGTCCCCTTGGGCTGCTGTAACAAAGTACCATAGACTTAGAACCAACAGAAATTCATTTCCCACAGTGCCGGTGGCTAGAAGTCTGAGACGAAGGCGCCCATAGACTCTGTGTCTGGTGAGGGCTTGCTCTTGACTTGGTAGACGGCACCTTCTTGCTGTGTCCTCACAGGGTGGAAGGGACAAGGCAGCTCTCTAGCTCCTCGTTTATAAGGGCACTAATCGCATTCATGACGGATTTGCCTTCACGACCTTATCATCTCCCAGAAGCCCTACCTCTTAACACCGTCACCTTTGGGAATTAGGATTTCAACCTATGAAGTTTAGAAAGACACATTTGGACGATAGCACCCATCATCATCTTCTACCAAGGCTTTTAATTTTATTTTTTAAGAGACAGGGTTTTACTCTATTGCCCAGGCTGGAGTGCAGTGGTGTGATCATAGCTCACTGCAGCTTTGAACTCCTGTGCTCAAGCGACCCTCTTGCCTCAGCCTCCTGAGTAGCCAGAAGTACAGGCGTGAACCACCATGCACAGCTAAATTTTGTAGTTTTTACAGAGATAGGGTATCATTATGTTGCCCAGGGTTGCATCAAAGTGATCCTCCTAGCTTGGCCTCCCAAAGCCTGGAATTCTGGGCATAAGCCACAACACTCAGCCTCCTACCCAGGCTCTTTTTTTTTTGAGAGGGAGTCTCGCTCTGTTGCCCAGGCTGGAGTGCAGTGGCCGGATCTCAGGTCACTGCAAGCTCCACCTCCCGCTACCCAGGCTCTTAACCTTACAGTAGTTTTAATACAGTGTTGTGGAAGGCCAAGGTCTAGACTGTTCTGAAGGGTTATTTTCAGCTTCAAGATCTTTGGCTTTCGCACCACGTCTGTCCTAATGCCTTAGAATTCCTTCCCCTTGCTAATACCAAGCCTAGCCCTCTCATTCTGCTTTTATGTCAGGAACCAGTGTAGGCCATAGCTAGGGCAGTCTGCACGGGGCCTGGAAAAGTAACAACAGCGTTCTGGCCATTTCCTTTCTTTCCACTCTACACATTCCTTATTCATGTGAAACTTACAGTGCTGATTATCTTCCTTGAGTGTTTTCTTCTGCTTGCCTTCTTAGAATTCCTAGTGACTTGACGTATCAATCATTTACCCATCACCCTAATGCTTTATGAAAAGATACCTTCAGTGTTCTCCTTATACAGATAAGAACAGTGAGACATAGACACCTGATGTCACACCCTTAGAAAGTGTAGAGTGACTGTTAAGATCAGTCTGACACAGAACACACACTCTTCACACTCTTTTCTCTTTCTTTCTTTCTTTTTTTTTTTTTGAGATGGAGTCTCGTTCTCTCTCTCAGGCTGCAGTGCAATGGCACAATCTCGGCTCACTGCAACCTCCGCCTCCCGGGTTCAAGCGATTCTCCTGCCTCAGCCTCCCCAGTAGCTGGGATTACAGGTGCATGCCACCATGCCTAGCTAATTTTGTATTTTTAGTAGAGATGGTGTTTCACCATGTTGGCCAGGCTGGTCTCAATCTCCTGACCTTAAGTGGTCTGCCTGCCTCGGCCTCCCGAAGTGCTGGTGAGCCACTGTACCCGGCCACTCTTCGCGCTATTCACTCTATGCTGGACTTCATCTTTAACAGACTTCACAAACAGACTTGCTTTTCTGACTTCTGTGATTTCCCTCCCACGTAGGACTGTGCTTTTTACTTCAGTATTCTTTCTAAATCACTGAGTACTCCTTCTTGTTTGAGATATCTTTATTTTCTTCTTAAAAATCTTAAATGTTATATTTTATGTTAGAGACAGGGTCTTGCTATGTTGCCCAGGGTGGAGTGCAGTGGTGATTCACAGGTGGGATCATTGCCTACTACAGTCTTTAACTTCTGACCTTAAGTGATCCTCTGTCTCAGCCCCCCAGTCACTGGGACTGTGCCACCACACTTGGCTGTTTTCTTTAATATTATGTCTTGCTGTTTCTGCTTCCTCAGTCTCAGATTCAATCTGAAGTCTCCTCTTACTGCTCTTACTGTTTCCACCTCTGACCCCATTATAAGCCTTTCCACAGCCCTGAGTCCAGCTGTTACCGGACACATGATTTTCTTGTTAATGGTGTGCCGTACGTACTGAGCACGTTCAGTTGAATCAGCCATTAAAGCCTCCCAAACTGGAAGTCTTACCCCTAATTCCAGCTGCAGCACCAGAAGTAAGGTGGTCTGAGACCTTGGTACCAAGTCCATGTTACCGTGCCTCTTCTTTACATTCTACTTCAACTGATTTGGATCTCTTGCCCCTGTATATCCCAATGGATTGGATGGCCAACGTCCTGGTTTGCCTGGGACAGTTAGGGTTTATGCTCACCATTCTGGTGTAATAATTAGTGGTTCCCTCTTGGACTCTCAAAAGTGTCCTAGTTTGAAGGTTACATCATGTGATCCTTGTACCTCTCGGCCCCTCAAAAGTGTCCTAGCTTGAAGGTTAGATCATGTGATCCTTGTACCTCTTGGCCCCTCTGAATGAAAAAGCGTGTTCGCTGTGATGAACGGGACAGGGCCTGACGTTTCATAGAATTACAAATTGAATGTGAGATAATACATGTGGGCAACACATGATGGGCCTGACTTTCTTAAAATAGAAAGGAAGCAACAGCTTGCACCTCTCTTTTTCAAAGCAGCTCCAGGTAATGTGATCAAATACTCAGCCAACTGTTAATGACATAGCCTGGAACTTGGTTGTGGGTAGATCTTTTTAGAGTAGTAGACCAACCAGACCCATCTGGTGATGAGAAAGACTTCCCTTGATCACCTGGCAGAGGCAGAGTGATACACATAGATGTGCCTCTGTGAAGCCACTCCCTTTTCACTCTGAGCATGTGCAAAGCTTACCTGGGATGCCAGTGGTACTGCTGTGCTGGACCTGGACTGTGAAGGGCTCCAGGATGTGGCTGGGAAGAAATGACTCCATTATCTCAGCAGAGCAGAGAGCTTGTGTTCCATTTGGCCTGGCACTGCTGTTTGGTTGTAGGGTGGCAATCCTAGGCCTCCCTCTCCTGCTTAAGAGCTTATCTTATGGCTTGCCCATCTGTCTAGGACAAAGTCCCAGGGAACAGGGCCAGGAAACAGAACAAGGAAGGTACTACTGGGTGAAATGCCATAGAAATGCATTTCAGAGAAGGTCCTCCTGCACTGGGTTACTGACTTTTCTGCCAGCGGCTACTAAAAAATGAATTCTTCAAAGTGCTTTTCACTGGCTCTTATAGGTGAATTGACTGGAAGGAACAATGAACAAAAACTGTGAGCTGTACATCATTAAGTCTCTGAGGGAGAAGAAAAATACAGCAGCCCTCTCTCTAAGTTGATTTTGTTGTTGTTGTTGTTTTTGAGACAGTTTCGCTCTTGTTGCCTAAGCTGGAGTGCAATGGGGCCATCTTGGCTCACTGCAACCTCTGCCTCTTAGGTTCAAGCGATTCTCCTTCCTCAGCCTCCCAAGTAGCTGGGATTACAGGCATGTGCCACCACACCTGGCTAAGTTTGTATTTTTAGTAGAGACAGGGTTTGTCTATGTTAGTCAGGCTGGTCTCAAACTCCTGGTCTCAGGTGATCTGCCCCCCTCAGCCTCCCAACGTGCTAGGTTTACAGGTGTGAGCCACCACACCCAGCCTCTCTAAAGTGATTTTAAAGGTCAGATATCCTGAAAGTGTGACCCTTGTCTCTGATGATTAGAATTATAAAAAGTTTTCCTAAGGAATGGAAGACGAAAAAAAAAGAGGCTTTTTTTTTCAGACCTTGCAAATCAGATGAAAATAATTTTGTTTGAGGGCTAGGGGGGAATGGAAGAGAAGGTGGGAAAGTTATAGTACGATAACTGGAAGGAGAAAGAAGTAGAAGCAGATAATTTGTACAAGTAGAGGAGCAGGTAGGAGAGCTGGGAGAAAGGAGGAATAAGAGTGCATGCAGGCCATGTGTGGCCTGGAACTGACCTCGCACAGGGATCAGCAGGGTTGCCAGGCCAGGAAAGGATGTAAGGGGCTCTTTGGGACCCAAGTCAATTTCCACAATTCTCTGCCATGCCCCAAATTCCTAGCTTGCTTGCTCTATTTTATTAGAGCATCAAAAGTCTCTGCTAAAATAGAAATTCCACTGCTACCTGTGAATAGTTTAGTGTAAAATACACGTTGAATGGCTTTAGACCCTTTTTTTGGACCCTCTGAAATATTTTGGAAAGGGAATACCAGGGTGTCAGTGGAATGGACTGTCATCTGAATGTAGCTGAAGGCTCTGGGAACCCTGGGGGAGAATGGAGCCTTGGACCTCTATGTACAGGAATTCTGAGAATAACTTTTAATGGCTTCATCATTTTATGCATATCTACAGTGAGGTTAGAACAGGCCGCCATTCATCTGTAGACCTATTTCATTTATTTATTCATTATATGCCTGCTATGGACTATATGGGAGGCTTGCTTGTGCTTTGGTGGTTAAGGCAGGCAGAGAATAGTCAGAAACACTTCCGAGAAGGGCAGAGGACCAGTTGGAACAAATGCATTTGTTTTTCTAGAGGGCAAGCAAGGAAGAAAGTGAGGCAGTTTCCTGTCTGGAACACTGGCCTCCTAGGGCAGTGAGGGGTTCGTTGGCACCGTCAACACTGACTAAGAGCAGCGTAGCCAAGATCAGGTATAGTGGGTTGAACAGTGTCCCCCCAAAATTCATGTCCACCTGGAACCTCAAAATATGACCTTAACTGGAAACAGTCTTTGCAGATGTGGTAAATTAAGACAAGGTCATACTGTATTAGTGTGGATCATAAATTGAATGACTGGTATCTTTATGGAGAAAATAGAGGGAGATATAGACACAGAGACACAGAGGAGACATAGGGACGAAGGCCACATGACAACAGAGGCAGAAGTTGCAGTGTTGCTGTCACAAGCCAAGGAAGGCCAAGGACTGCCAGCAAGCACCAGAAGCTAAAAGAGGAGCATGGTATGCTTTCCTGGGGGAGAGCTTCCAGAACCATTCCTGTGGACTCCTTCATTTTGGACTTCTGGCCTTCAGAACTGTGAGAGAATAAATTTTTGTTTTAAGCCACCCAGGTTGTGGCACATTGTTATGGCAGCCCTGGGGAATCCACGTATCAGGCTGTGAGGCTAGTCTTCCTGTCCCAGGGTTGGTTCGGGGAGAGTAAGGAGACACCAAGATGGTACTGGGTTAGTGTGAGAGCTCAAGACCAAGAGAGCATCTGAGACCAGGGAGGGCTCCCAGCAAGTGAAGGTGTGGCACAGATGCCAGAATGGCACAGATGCAATTTCTCCCACAGCATTCTTTAGAAATGAAGCAGTCATTTGTGAAGCCCTTGCCTGCCCTTGGGTGCTGTAGCCCGTTTTATGGGCATTGTGCCCTCAGGCCAATTGCACATGTGCGTCAACTAATTTTTCACATGGATCCTCCTGCTGTAAAAAGTCTTGGCCAGGTATGGTGGCTCATGCCTGTAATCTCAGCATTTTGGAAGGCTAAGGCAGGAGGATCATTTGAGCTCAGGAGTTCCAGAACAGCCTGGGCAACATCACAAAACCCTGCCTCTATTTTGAAACATTTAAAAAAGTTTCTCTTTCCAGAAATCCTTACAGTCAGACACCTTCAGAGGATCTGAGTCTTAGAGGGGAACATGGCTAAAAGCAAGTTAATAGCCTAGAACTTTCCTCAGGTTGCGATTATTTGGAGGCCTCTTAGGAGGGCAAATAGGGATAGTGACGAGTTGCGCTTTGTTCCACTGCGAAGAAAAACCATGGGGATGTGCATCTGTAGCTTGCCTAAAGTGAAGTAAGTCACTCTTAAAAAGTTACTCAGGAGTTCTAGGTTTATGATAATATGGAGGCAGAGAGGGCTGCAGTGGGGGTAAGTTCGGTCACCATGTTGACGGTAGGTGGTTGAATGCTCCCTGGAGGCTTTGTTTAATTTTCCTTGGAAAAATCGCTCTAAAGAGGATATGAGTAAACTAGTTCAACCATTATGGAAAACAGTGTGGCGATTCCTCAAGGATCTAGAACTAGAAGTACCATATGACCCAGCCATCCCATTACTGGGTATATACCCAAAGGATTATAAATTATGCTGCTACAAAGACACATGCACACGTATGTTTATTGTGGCACTATTCACAATAGCAAAGACTTGGAACCAACCCAAATGTCTGTCAGTGACAGACTGGATTAAGAAAATGTGGCACATATACACCATGGAATACTATACAGCCATAAAAAAGGATGAGTTTGTGTCCTTTGTAGGGACATGGATGCAGCTGGAAACCATCATTCTCAGCAAACTATCACAAGAACAGAAAAACATCCACGTGTTCTCACTCATAGGTGGGAACCGAACAATGAGATCACAATTGAAGATCAGCTTTGGAACTCCGGGAAGGAGAACAATCACACACCGGGGCCTATCAAAAATGGGGAAGAAGGGAGGGGGGGAGGGAATTTGCCATTGGGAAGTTTTTATACCTGAAATATTAAATGACGAGTTGATGGGTGCTGACGAGTTGATGGGTGCAGCACACCAACATGACACAAGTATACGTATGTAACAAACCTACACGTTATGCACATGTACCCTAAAACTTAAAGTATAAAAATAATAAAACAGGATATGAGCTTTTTCACTTTTGACTCCTCACCATCCAATGCTGGAGCAGTGAGCTCCCAGAAAGGCCGGGACATAGCGGACATAAAACATTTAAGCACTGAAAGGGCACTGGGAAAGCCTATTCAAACTTAAGTGACTTTGAATTTGATACCCTGATTATCTGCTAGACAGAATTATAAGAAGTAAATGGTAAGGCCTATAGGAGTTTGGAACAGGGAATTGTTGGAAAGCCCCATTAAGCCTGAGAGGGCTTATTAGGGATGCTACCCAATACTTGGATTCAAAGCTACATTTAACTAGGCTTCTTCTACCCTTCTTTCTGAATCTTTACTTGAGCCCTGGAGGTAGGGAGTATTTCATAGCAGGATAAAGTTGTATTTGCTAATTCTTGAGGATTAGCAGGAAGAGTATTAATGAGATCTTGATCAGGGCCTGCTGTGGTTATGGGGGTGGAAATTGGCTGTTTTTTTTTTTCCCCGGCTTTTTACAATATTTCTTAACACTCAGGATTCTATCCAATTTGAAATAGATACATTCAGTACGCTGGGGCCAGCAACAGGCTTAGCATGTTATGCACAAGACACAGTTTGGAGAGGCAAAAGTTGACTGTAGAAAGCCTTGTTCAGACAGCACTGCCCTTAGACCTTGGGCCTTGACTCAGGCCTATACTTCAGGGGACCCCATGCTTTGGAGTTTCTTGTTGACATTTTCTAAAACTCCCTCTGATGCCTTAGACAAACTGGGTCTGTCAGTGCACCCCAGGAAGAGAACTCAGAGTTCAGACAAGGGCTCCCCACCACCCTGGTTCCCATTTCTACCTTCTCCATCACTCTCTGACCCTCCGCATCCCTCACTCAACACACACACACACACACCACACAACACAATACACATACCCATACCCACTGGTACCACACCACACACACACCCCACACGCACCACCCACCTCCCCAAACACACCACACACGTACCACATACATACCACACACACCACGCACAAACCACACACAAAACACACTCCCCACACACACCCACACACCCATGCCACACCCACACCACACCCCTCCCCAAACACACCACACATGCCTCACATATATACCACACACACACCACACACACTCCCCCCACACAAACCACACACACTATACACAACACACACACCACACTACACACCCATAGACCACACATACATGACACACAACACACACCACACAATACAAAACACACAACACTCATTCTAACTTCGGTAGAACATTTACTAAAACACACAACACACACACCACACAAATACAACACACATCACATACACACACCACACAAAGACACCACACGCATACCACACACACACACCTGGCTTAGGGATATATATGTATAGCTTGACCAGATGTACCAAGGAACATTTGCAATGGTCCCCAGGTCTTCTGGCTGGGACCCAGTTCCAAGAGGAGCCTGGTGTGTGGACTTCTGCCAGCAGGTGTTGCATTTTTCTTGCAGGACCACAGAATATTAGTTCTGACTTGCTGACTTTGGATGGCCCTCATTTATGTCAGAGACAGGCTGAGTTCAGTGCTCTGTCCTTCAGTGGTCCACCTCCAACCCTTTGTTAAGTCACGCACGTGTGTCCCTGTGTTGGCGCTGACCCATTTCATGTTCTTTCCGTGGTGACACCTCCTGTCTACAGGACACAAGGGCAGTGGGATGCAGTAGCAATGGGGATTGCCAGCCTTTGCCTTCAGCCTGAGCCAGTGAGATAGAAGACATAACTGGAGAGACTCCTTTTACATTTTATTATCCTATGACAATGTGTCTAGACCCAGAGATGAGTGAGAGGATGGGAGATGGAAGCTGGGCTGGAGCTCTAAGTAAGAATGACCCCTGTAGGGGAATGTTTGATCTAATAGGGGATACATAGAAGCATAAGGTAAGAAGACACAGCTTTGAACCACCCAGCCAAATTAGCCTTTGGGAGTCCTGAGAGCAAGGACTAGGGCCACTAGCTGCAGAGCTCACTTTGAAAGCAAGCAAAGAGTTGTTGTCTTTGAGAATATAAGGAAAGGTAGCATTCTCAGTCTGGGAGAGCTTGAATTAGTGGCAGACCATCACAAGCAGGAATGAAAATCATGAGAAAACATGGGAGTGAGTGATATTAAGAATAGGGTATCTGGTGCATTTTCTAGGCTTAAGCCTGTGGCAAAGTCTTGGCTGGATTAGACATGATGATTGCATGTGTTAAATTGCAGTCCTGGCGTCTAAAATCTCTCATGAAGTAGTAAGACTGTGGATGCAGTTAGAGGCAATATCAGTTACTGGAGTGGAGAATGGTAATTGGGAAGAACAATGTTGGTAGTTCTTTTTCTGCATAAGCTGTGGCCAAGGAGGGGAACTTTAAACCCAGAGGTGATCCTGCCACTGGTGATGCAGCCTCCGGTCAAGTCCATTTCACCACAAGTTGTGCCTTGCTGGAGTACATCCAGGGAAAGAACATAAGCTTTGAGGCCAGTAAGATCGAGGAGCCTTAAGATCTTAGACAATCTCTCTCCAAGCCTCAGTTTACTAATCTAATAAGATGGAGAAAGCAAAACACCTTCCATGTTTCATTAAGGAGCGAACAAGTGGGTAAGGAAGATGCTTTGTTATCTGTAAGTCTTCCTCTGATACCTTGAACCTTAAACAATCTCTCTACATGCAGGTTGTTGTCCTTAGTTTTTCCCTTAATCTCTTTCTCCTTCTGAGGGCACATTTCAGCTCCGGAGTCTATGGAGCCTCTCCCCAGAGACCTCTTTCTTCAGCAAGAGTGTGTTCCTTCCCCTCTTCAGTTGCACAGATCAGGAGAGAACTTGGCCCTGAGGAGTAGCTCAGATGTGAACCGTTTGATTTCCTCTTTCCTTTAATGTTTTCAAAGATCAGGAAGATTGCCACTTCGTTTTGAATGCAGCTCTGGTGCTAGCAGAAAACACAGAAGCAAGGAAAATCCAGGGCCGATTCCAATCCAGGCTGACCTGAAGACCAAATTCTACGTGGAGATCTGGGGAGTCTCCTACAGGCTGGAGATCTACAAGCTGGCAAAAGAGAGGGCTGCTCAGGAAACTTCTTAGTGATGTGCATTGAAGTGAAATGGTCTCTCGGGAGAAGTCAGGAGCTGTCATCAGCATCTGATGAGCCCAGATGACCATGACAAAGTCCCCTGTCTTGTTTCAGCCCTTGGGCGGCATTTATTGACAAACTCTTCTGCCGCCTCTGAGTGCTGGAAGTGGCACTGCACGTTAGAGCTTGCTGAGCACTTTCAGCTGGCTGCAGAGTCAGCTTTGGCATCTTAGAGTAAGACATAGAGAAAAAAGGGCTTCTGCTCCTGTGGGAGTCTGCACATCATTCCCTCCCACACGTGATAGACACAGGAGAATTCTACATGACCAAGGGTCAGCACTGGGATTAGGTTTTCCACTCTTTTCAAAGCAGGTTTTCCAAAGATCTGGGGTCTCTGTGGGCTTCCCTCAGCCTTTAGGGTCTGGTGCAACTCCGCTGCATAGATTCAGACCTTGATCTTGAGGTGACAGCTTTTTTAACTTATGCATTCCAGATAAAATACATTATTCTGCAGTCCCACCTTCCTTATCCTTTGAAAGTACCAGTGAGTGCTCCCCATCAAACTGTGACTAAAAATGTCACATAATACAGATCAAGAAATAAGTATACATGCTATGAGTAAGCTATATCAATGTGTTATGTCTACATAAAATACACAGTAGAGGGACTCAATTAGCAATGTTTCTATCTATGGTAGTATTTGGATAAAAATATTTCTCTATTAATGCATGCACCAAGAAGTAGAAGCACCCCCGAGTCCTCCTCTTCCTCTTTTACCACCATGTGTGGAAAACTGGGGCCAGTCACAGTGGCTCACACCTGTAATCCCAGCACTTTGGAGTCCTGAGGTGGGCAGACTGCCTGAGGCCAGGAGTTCGAGACCAGCCTGGCCAATATAGTAAAACCACATCTCTACTAAAAATACGAGAATTAGCCAGGCATGGTGGTGTGTGCATATAATCCTAGTGACTTGGGAAGCTGAGGCAGGAGAATCACTTGAACCCAGGAGGTGGAGGTTGCAGTAAGCCATGATTACAGCACTGCACTCCTGCTTGGGGGGTAGAGTGACATTTCATCTCAAAAAAAAGGGAAAGAAAATTGGGCTGAGCCCCAACTAAAGGCACATGGGCTGTATATGCCCCATGGGTGGGTGGGTTGGGCTGGTTCTCCAGGGCCTCATTTCCCAGGACTCAGTGCTGTTAATGAGCAGCAGGAAAGCGTGGGAAGCAGAGGTCAGGGAAGTTGAGAAGGGTGCAGGGCCGCAGGGAAGTTGAATGAGCAGCACCGATGGTGGTGGTGAGGGGAGCCCGGGGAAGGCTTTACTGATGGTTTCCCCCTCTTTCCTGCAGAGCGTTCCTAACATACAATAGGCATCTGTTCCTTATTGGTCATCACATATGATTGGAAATACAGGGTTTCTCCACACCGTCCCCTCCACATTGCATTCTGTCTGACGAATTATGGCTGTTTATTCCCACTGATGTTTTATCTAAGTGCCTCTTCAATCCATTTGCTTTGTGACTGAAAAGAAAAAAATCTTTAGAAAAGTTGGATAACTTCATACATTTTCATCTATAGAGAAAGCAATCTATGAAAAGCCTTTCAAATTGTGCTTGTAACATATTTTCTCTGCTTTGTTGCTTATCCATTCCACTTTGGGGTCCCAGAAATATGTCATCAGCAATTGTTTCCTGGGTTTGGGCATTTTCCACTCTCTCTAGTAGAAAAGGTCTTGTGCAAGTTTTTCATTATATATAAAAATTTCTTTGTCCTATGTTGGATATAAGTAATTGTTTGAAAGTAAAGAGTATCATTCTAATACATTGTAGGTGGCAGTGAAAAGTGACACAAAGCCTCTTGGAAATCAGTGTAACTGTATCAAGAGGCTTTAAATGTTCATCAGTACCCTTTAAACTAAAAATTTCACTTCTTAGTATCTGTGCTAAAGAAACAATCTAAACATCAAAAACATACATAACAATGATGTTCACTACATTGTTTTAGATACATGTATAGATATATACATATTTTAAAAACTAAACAACTTAAATGTTCCACAAGTACAGGGTGTTTATGTAAATTCATAAATCCATTTGACAGAATGTTCTAATAGCAATCAAAATGGTGTTCAAAATGGAAGACTACAACATAAAGACATGAAAACACATGTCTCATAATTTAAATGACAACCCCCAGATATGCAGTTACATATGTGGCATGCGTATGACTACTTGTAAAGATGCATATTACAGAAAAGTAGGAAGGGACCAAGCCACCTTGTTAATGATGATTGGGTTTAGATACTTGTAGAAAGAATAATTTCTATACTTTTTCTCCATCCTATTTTTATGGTATCTTTTCTCTAAAACGTTTAAATGGGTATGACTACTTTCACCTGGAAATCAACCCATAAACAAAAAGAAAAAACACAGTCTTCATGTGTTTCTTGGTCAGCGTGGTGATAAATCTTTGTGGGCTCGTAGTAAGCAGAGACTTTTGGTAGTGTATATTTAGATAAACAATTGCATTTATATAAGAAAACAGAGTGGCATTATGGAAAGACCACTGGCTCGGGATTAGGGAGATGGGTCCCAGTCCTGATTTTACGATGGATGGTATAACACTGGCCAAGTCATTTTTCTCCTCTGGTCTACTGTGTCCTGTCTATAAAATAAGGGGGTCGTACTCAAAACCTCTATGGTTCCCAGGAGCTGTCTAACTTTTTGTGATGTAGAAACTAAACATGTAGAGACTTGAGACCGATAACTCCAGTAGAATGTTACTGGACAGACCTTCTGCAAATCCAGTGCTTCGGGTCCTACTTAGTGTTAGCGTGCCATGCTTTACATCCTGAACTTCCACTGTCATCTGGTGACAAGATTCTCATGGCAATTAAAACCTCACTCTTGTATAGAGCAGTAATTAAAAATGAGAAAGATGGAAAGGAGAAGGAAAAGAATGGAAAGTTGTAGTAATTTCAGTGTGAGCTATGCTGCCAAATTGAATTTAGCCCCCACACTGGAATACATATTAGATATCAGTATTTTACAGATGGGGAAATATATCTGAGAGGCCTACTGGATGCACAGACGTCCACATTCATGGACACAGTCACAGGGGCTAGGGAGGAACCAAGATGGGTCTCAAACCTGGAGACTCCCACTTCAGTGTATGCATTGCTGGAGTTGTAGTTGTTAACAGCAAAATCAGATTACATCCAATTTGTAACTATTGAATACCTGAATAATTAGAAATAACAATGTTGGCCGGGCGCAGTGGCTCAAGCCTGTAATCCCAGCACTTTGGGAGGCCGAGACGGGCGGATCACGAGGTCAGGAGATCGAGACCATCCTGGCTAACACGGTGAAACCCCGTCTCTACTTAAAAAAAATACAAAAAACTAGCCGGGCAAGGTGGCGGGCGCCTGTAGTCCCAGCTACTCGGGAGGCTGAGGCAGGAGAATGGCGTAAACCCGGGAGGCGGAGCTTGCAGTGAGCTGAGATCCGGCCCCTGCACTCCAGCCCGGGCGACAGAGCGAGACTCCGTCTCAAAAAAAAAAAAAAAAAAAAAAACAAAAAAAAACAATGTTACTTTACATGGACAGAGAGCTGTAAGATTTCCAAAATGCCCAGAACCATACTAATTATCATAGCTATACAATTGGGGTTTATGCAACAAAACTCATTACAGATGCTGGGTTCCACAAAAGCGATTGAAAGTTCCCCAATTCTATTATTTAAACTACATTCCTCCTAGTGCGTCTCAAATATACAAATAGAATTAAAATCTTTTGCTATTCATTCATGCATTCAACAAATATTTCTTGGGCACACTCCTCAGGGCTGGGAATCCCGGATGGGCCTGGTTCGTTTATTCATGGAGCTTTTGTTCCCTGGTTCTCCCTCTCTGCCAGTGGAGGGCGTTCCTGGACTTGACCTCAAGAGGTCAAAGTTACATGCATGAAGCAACAAGAGGTGGGGGGGAAAAATGAGATTGACCATCCATGCTGAGTGGTGTTTGTAACTCCAGATGCTCCTGATTCCAGTGAAGGCCAAATCCACAGGCTGAAACATGTGAAATCTAGGTTGAGCTCAGGAGGAAGAAAGCAGAGGCCATACAAACAAGAGCTGGACTTTCCATGGCAGCAGCTGAAAGGAAAAGAGATGTTAACATTTATTAAACCCCGACAGTACTCATGCATCTTACTGTGCACGTGTGTTCTAGAATTTGTTATTATTATCCCTGTTTTATAAATGAGGGAGCCAGAACCCAGCAGGGATATGGGTGTTGGATAAACCAAACCTGCACATACCCTTTTCTTATTCAATAGGCCGGTTCAGGTTTAGCCATTAGACCTTTAGGCAAATGCTGTACTTCCATGATCAGTAGGCAGTATGAACCAAGGCATGGAGGAAGGGCTGAGCAAGACAACAGAAAAGGACCCGTCTTCCAGTACAGACTTCATTAATCTCTCAATCCTACGAGTGTCAGACTTTCAGTTACCCACCCTGCCTCAAAAATATGCTTTATGTTGTCTTTAATAGAGGACTCATGTCTTATTGATCCCAGCCTGCATGCTGTCCCTACAGCATGCAGCCTCAGGTGAGAGAGAGAAGAAATCAATTTGGATCCTAGAGTGCAGAACTGTTTCCAGGTTTACTGGATTATCTTTTTTTCTCATTCCTTTAAACTGTGAAAGACTACCCCGTGTCCTAACTCTGAACATGGGCAGCACTTCCTGGGCTATGCAGCTATGATATTCAACAAGTCAGGTCTGACTCCTTTCCCAGATCAGATAGCTTAGGGAGCTCACAGTTGACCAGATGGAATGCAGTCATGTCACAGGGCAGGAGTGGGCAGGTGATGCTGATGAGCTACCTTTTGTGTACACTATCATCTGGTTTGAATGTTTTTTTCCCCCAAATGCCAAAGCCTCCATACCCAGGACTTCTTGCCATCATCAGTTCAGAAAGAATTTATTGAGCTCCCAATTAGTGTTGTCACTGCACTCTGTGCAATACATAGAATTACAAGACAAGGGCCAAGCTTGCAAGGAGTCACCATGAAATAATTAGAACTTCCAGGCCAAAGGGATAGATCAATGAGGGACAGAATAGAGGGCAGAGCAGGTGAGCTTGCATTTAACGGATAGATAATATTTGAGGAGACTGTGGGAAGAGGAGTGTGTCCGTGCGTAGATTTCTTCTCTACGCAATTCAGGAATTCCACTGATAAATTACTCAAATCCAGTTTCAATGGCCTCTACTTATTATATATACAGTAAAGGTCTATTCAGTCATTTATTGAGCACCAGCTGTGTGCAAGTCACTGTGTGTTACACCACAGACACAAAAATGAATAAGTCACATCCCCTGAACTAAGGAGATGCTGTACCACTATCTAAAGGGGAAATCATTCATTGTGCTGTAGTTGTTGGTGACTGAGACTAAATTCTGTAATTGGTGAATATATAAAGTACAGTGGGAACATGAGTGACTATTTCTGGGGACAAAGACAAGTCAGCAGAAACTACAGAGAGAAGCTGACATTTGAACCTGGACTTGAAAGATGTGTAAGCGTTCATGAGTGGAATAAAGCATTCCTAGCAGAGGAAACCGACCGAGCAAAAGAGCAGGGGTGTGGAAGCACTTGGTAGGATTAGGGAACAGGAAGAGTCTTGTGTAGACAGGGTTCAGGGGAGGTTGGAAGGTGCTGGCTAGACATAAGGCTACAAATCATACATGAAACACACAGTCTATCTAGGAGTGAAAGAGGCAGGGGCTTACTTAGGTGAGAGACGATGAAAGGCAGTGAGAGTCTAGGCCAGGTGAAGGACATTGGAGATGGAGTGAAGGGGATATATTAAACTCATATTTAGGAGATTAATCAGCAGTCCTTAAAAACTAATTGGATAAGAAAGGCATTGTATTTGCTGTTGGCACCTTGCGCAGATCCTTCACCGGGCAGGTGCACGTATCCCCAGCTGCTGTAAGTGTTGATTTCCAAGTCCTCACAGTGACCCCTTTTCTGGGACACTGACTCTGTCTGAATAGGACTGGACTCACCTGCGAGATGTGCGACCCTCCCTCACTGGAGCCTGTAGCCAATGGCTGACTGACATAGGAGTACAAAAAGCTGACATCCTGGCCTCAAGGTGACACTGGTCTCCAGCTGAGGCCACCTCCTTGTTCAGCTCCTCCCCTGCTCCACCCTTCTTCCCTCACTCCTTTTCTCCTGAGATCACTTTTTAAATCAGCCATCTACAGAAGAACCCCCACCTCAGGTTCCACTTTTAGGGAGCTCATCTTCAGACAGGATTGGGTAAGAAAGTGGGGAAAAGGCAATATGAATCCCGGGTTTCCTTTTGGGTAAGTGGGTGGCTGAAGATGCTGAAGACTGAATAGAGGAGGCTTAGAAGAGGATGAGGTTTGTGAGAGCAGAGAAGCTGTTTTGTTTACTGGAGAAGCAGATGTCATATCCAGGAAGCAGCTGGATACCTGCGGGTCTGCAGCCGGGAGAGAGCTCTAAATGTCACCAAACGTGACTAAATGACAGCTGAAACCGTGAGGTTGGTGAGGAAGAAATCATGGAGAAAAAGAGTGGTCTTAGGATGAACCTGGAGGAATGTGAGCATTATACACTGAGCAGAAAACTGGCAGGCAGCAGCGGAGCTATGCTCTTTTCTGTTTATTATCTCCAGTGAACTTGTGTTTGTGTTTGCTGTTACTACTGCTGGTAATCGGCTTTCAGATTGTGATCCAGTACACGTGGGTGTGTGTCTGTGTGTGTGTTTCTAGAGGCACATAATAAAGTTCCATGCAGTCAAACTTACCCTCACTATTACATATGATGCACTAGAATATTTGCTGTTCTATTCTGATAAAAATGCTGGTGTGGAATCTGCTAAATTAATTTTTTCAGCCACTGATTGGTCACATACCGCAGTTAAAAAACATTTCAAATGGTTATTTATAAGCTAAAAGAAACCAACCTATTTAGTTTTCTCTCACTAGTTGTGAGTGTGAAAAGCGTAACTGTGTATTTTGACTCCTGCTTTAGAAATTAGCACCTTTTACTCTGTTTTTCTATTATCTATTTCCCTATTTTTTTTTTACTTTTATTTATTTTTTATTTTTTAATTAAGTTCTAGGGTACATGTGCACAACGTGCAGATTTGTTACATATGTATACATGTGAGATCACTTGGACACGGGAAGGGGAACATCACACACTGGGGCCTATTGTGGGGAGCGGGGAGGGGAGAGGAATAGCATTAGGAGATATACCTAATGTAGATGACGAGTCTATTTCCTTGTTTTTAATTGCACTCTGATATTTTATTCCTGTATCGTTAAATCTGTATTTCTACATTTTATAAATGCTGTTAAAATTATCTTTGATAGTTTCAATCAATGTAATAGTTATAGTAACAGACCCAATTTTGTGAAACATGTATGTGTACATTTACATATTCACATATGTATATTTATGTATATATATGCAAAAGACCAGAAAGCAGTATGTTAAGTATTAATTATCCCAAGCTATGTATTTTGCAGGAGGTTTTTGCTTTGTGCATCCTTATAATTTATTTTCTAAACAAAGAACCAGCAATTATTTTAACCAGTAATAAACTCATAAAAGAACTTAAAATTTACTGATAATATTGTTGCATAATTTTATCTTTTATAATTATGTAATTTACTTAATTTTTTAGTCACAACTATATTTTACTTGGTAATATATTCCATATCTTTAAGTTTGGAAATTTATTTCCTATCTGGAAGTCAGATAATATCCCAGTTTTCTGGGTTTTAATAATTTAATTTTAATAGTTTTATATTTAATTTTTTATTCTTTTAAACTGTATTGTTGTCTATGTTGTACACATCCAATCTCCAACAGCAGGATCGGGGGCTCCAAGGAGGACCTATGAGGAACAGTGTCTGAAGTAGTGTTTCCCGATGAGTCACCCCTCTGGCTATGTGCAAATCCATGGCTCTGACTCCAGACCGTGGAATCAAAGTTTCTGGGTATGGAACCAAGGAATCTGCATCTTTTTCAAGTCTTTATCCCTACCCTCTTCCAATCCAGCAACTACTATTTATCCTAAATGTTGAGACCTGCCCTCCTAAAGGGAAAATAAAGAGAAGTCCCGGTTTGGCCAATGACTACCTCTATACACATGGGGCAAACTGCATCACTATTTAGAGGATCATTTTCTCAACTCTGAAATGATGGATTTAGATTAACTGTGTTAGAGTCTTTCAATGCTAAAAGATTGTCTCGCAGTTCATTTTTTTTTCTAAAATGGGAATAATACCTTTGTTCTGCCCATGTAGTAATCATAGGATGCATGAAGGTCAAATGAGTTAATGTTCACTAAAGCTTTATTATGTGACTATTTGAAAATGTTGTTGCTTTTCATCCCTTAGAATGAAGGAAACAAACCAATTTTTATTGGCTTCTGGCTTATTCAGTCCTCCAGCAATCTAGAAGATCTTTTCAAAGTTTAAGATAAGTTTTCCTTCTGCTTCATCATGGCAGAAACTAGGCACATGTTCATGAAACCCATTTATTCTCCAAATCTCCCAGTCTGTCTTGCCATTAGGAGTGGCTGTGTGATTGAATTCCAGCTACTGGGACGTGATAAATGCTCGGCCTCCAAAATACCTTTCATTAAATTTTCATTGCTTTCTCTTCCCTTTCCTTAGAGATGTGTCATTTGTGGTCACAGTGCCACAAATGACCATAGACCACACCACCCCTGGTTGTTGCTGGCTTTGGATTGGACTTTCAGTGAGCAAGAAATAAATTTTTATTGCCTCAAGTCACGGAAATCTTGGGATTTGTCTATTACACTAGTCAATTTTACCTTAACAAACATACTTGCCATCCCCATTAGGCATAGAGAATATTTGTGCTCATTTGCATGATGAGATGATTTATTTCCTTGCATAAATGGTGACCAGATGACAACATTTCTCAGAACTATGGATAATACACATCTGCCTTCAGTTACTAATGGTTGTCATTAGGGTGAAACTATCTGTCTCAGTTCAAATGTTACCTCCTTACAAAGGCTCTCCTGGCCTCTCTCTTCAAAGTATTCTATAACTCCCACTCCAGATAATTTTATCCCATTAATAATTTCAGTGGATATATTAGTCCATTTTCATGCTGCTGATAAAGACATATCCAAGAATGGGAAGAAGAAGAGGTTTAATGGACTTACAGTTCCAAGTGACTGGGAAAGTCTCGCAAACATGGCGGAAGGCAAGGAGAGGAGCAAGTCACATATTATATGGATGGCAGCAAACAGCTTGTGCAGGGAGACTCGTATTTTTAAAACCATTAGATCTCCTGAGACTGATTCACTATTTCAAGAACAGCACAGGAAAGACCCCCCTCCATGATGCAGTTATCTCCCACCAGGTCCCTCCATGATGCAGTTATCTCCCACCAGGTCCCTCCCGCAACATGTGGAAATTCAATATGAGATTTGGATGGGGACACAGCCAAACTCTCTCAGTGGATAATATTTTAAATATCCAGGGTTCAGCTGATTCTCCTGCTTCAGCCTCCTGAGTAGCTGGGATTACACGCATGTGCCACCACACCCTGCTAATTGGGATATTTTTGGTAGAAATCGGGTTTCATCATGTTGGCCAGGCTGGTCTCAAACTCCTGACCTCAAGTGACCCACCCGCCTCAGCCTTTCAAAGTGCCATGATTACAGCACTTTGGAGCCACTGCACGTGGTCCCAGGTAATATTTTTGATGGAATCTATCGGTTCCTGGAATGTATCACACATTTTCCTGACTTGTTACCTGTCTCTTCCATGAGAATGAAAACTCCATGATGGCAGGATTCTTCTCTTAGTCACTGATACATTCTTAGAGCCTAGAATTAGGCCTGACAAAGAGTCAGCATTCAGTTGTTTGAATAAGTATTTACAGTATTAGTTCACTATACGTCTGCTGTATTAAGCACCACAGGTGACCTCTTGCTCATCCCACATAACGTATGTTGCCTTGAGGTTGTCCTCAAAGTTCATGTGCTATACACTGACTTCATGATTTTGCGTGTACAATGCAGATGTCCTTTGAGTTAGCAAACTAAACTGGACCAAAGAGGGATGGCAGAGAGAGCACAAAGAGAATAGGGAGGATTGCTGCAAAAGACACTAGGAAAAGACTTTTGAGGTGAGTGTGTGACTTCATGCCTGTGTGAGTTTATGTGTTTGTGTATGTACATGTGTGTACATATGTGTCTGAGAGAAAGATAATATGTAGAATTCCCCAACTAGGAATTTTCTCAATAAATTATTATGAAAACATTTAAAATGCCTTTTTGTCCTTGAATAAATGATTTTAATCATATATTCATACTCTATATTCTTATAATAGAAGGCTGTCATCTCCTGAGGCTCTGCCTGTGTTTGGCTGCTAATTTCCTTCCCGAACTGATTCTGAATCCTCTGCGATTTTACGAGGTGATGAAGCAAACCCTATAGACCTTTTGAATTCCTGTTTTCTGTGAACTCTGCAGATGTTGGTTTATGCGTCTCGCTATTAATTTTGCAGAGATTTCTCATCAGAAAGGTGTTATACGGACTTGAGTTTAAAGGGCCAGATTTTCTACCCTCCCGGATGAGCTGTCAGTGGTGCTGAAAGAGTTGACAGGCTCATTCTCAGTCTTCGGATGTTTTCCGTACCTATGTGCGCTTTGGAAGGTGGCCTGCTGGGGTAGGTTGTTCTAATGCCAGTTACACAGTTGTGACTCTACCCTCCTACCTGTGCTGTGGAAAACCCATTGCGTTTCCTGCTATTCAGGTGATAGATGAGCTAATTTTATAGGTGAGCGTTAAGACCCAGGCTTGTTGAGCATTTAAAAGGCTTCATGGTTCTGTTGCTGGGTACCTGGGTACCTAAGTCACTAAATCTAAGCTCTTAAATTCTAATAGAATAATGTAAAAGACAACTGACAACATTTTCAAGAAAGATGTAAATTCCTTCAAACCATGCTTGTACAACAGTTTACCTCCAGTCCCATCTGGCTGAGCTACTAAGAATTTTAACCCCAAAACCAAGCTCTATTTATTTACTAAGATCAAGCTCTACCTCTTCATCAGTGAGAGTGTCAGGAATGTTGTAACTTTACATAAAGAGCACAGAAGAAAGTCTGGGGTCCCATCAATGGGCTTTTTCTTGTCGGTCTGACACTGACTTATGGAAATAAAGAAGATAACATAAGGAAAGAGAGTGGTACAGAGTAGGGGTCAGGATATGGTTCAGGGAACCTTTATAGCCTTTTCTTAACCAAAAACTGTATTAGTAATATTAGCTATGTTTAGAAACCCTTTATCACCCATCTGGCTATTTTGCTGGCCAAGGCCTCTGAGCGTGTGTGTTAGTGTGTGTCTAAGATTTACATGCTTGGAAGTGTGAGAGAAAAGGCCTGATGAATGATATAAACTGGGAAATGGTGTTTACAGTACTTACAATAAACTTAACCCAGTCTTAATCGTAACTGAAGTGTGCATTTCAGATATGCTAGTGTTAGTGTTGAGAGGAAGCAGCTGAATTGGCCCTGTGTTGATAGGAATAATCTGGGGCATGAGAGTGGTGGTTCAGAAGCATAGGCTGAATGAAACAGCAATGAAGAGAACAGGAAGCATTTTGAATAAGTGAACATGACAGTGGGATGGTTTCCTGCGGCCTGGATCTGTTAGGGATATATTCACTGGCCAAGAGTATCAAGAGGAAGAGAATTGAAAGAATTGAAGCATCTTTCAGGTACTGTTGGTGGAGGAGGTATTAATCATATGTTACTTTATTCCTCATGTTTTTCCATAAGGCACAACAACAAAGATTGGGGAGTGCTTCATTAGCCAGGGTAGGGCTAGAGTAGGAGGTATCATTATCAGGTGTAGTCTCTTGAATTCTCATACATTTTACAGTTTACCTAGAGCCATGCTATCTCATGGTCCACACAGCAATTTTGAGAGACTGTCCATCCTTACTTTTCAGATAAGAAAACTGTGGCTTCTAAGGATAAAATGACCTCCTCAGAGTCGTGCGGTTAGTAAATAGGACTCTGTGGCTGCGATAAAGAACTTTTGACTTCAAAATCAGTGTTCCTTTCATTCTGTTTTACTCACCACTATTAACAAAAATAAAAGTTTACTTATCTAAATTTGTCTTTACATTTATTTTAATGGCAAGGACAAACACTTCACAAATGTGTGAATTATCACCTCAACATTGACCCGGAAAAAGAAATTTCAGAAGTTTTAAAATTGTCTTATTCTTCTCATGTCATTCCCAACCATGGACCCAATAATATTTTAACTTTATTGAGCATCCACTATGTGCCAGGCACTGTGGCCAATGCATCATAAGCATCATTTTATTTAATTCTTAAAACAATTCCATGTAGTAGATACTACTATTATCTCCATTTTACAGTGAGGAAATTGACTTAGACAAGGTTAGTGACTTATCCAAGGTCATCACTAGTGAAAGTAATGACATTTACTGAGTACTTGCAACACAGCAGACATCCATCAGAGTACATTGTGGGTATTAGGTGGCTTAATGCATTCAGCCCCATAAATAGGGTATTTGAGTTTGCCCAAGAGAGTCATGGTTTACTCTTGCTGTTCCAGCATAATTATCAATAGTGCCCCTTTTTACTCTTAAAATTGTTCTTGTTTGAAGGATAAAGTTATATATTTTTTTCTGGGTATATTACATCTATTATTTTACTTAATTTTATCCTTAAAACGTTTCTTTGGGTTGCATATCTATATTTCTATTACTCAAATGAGAAAACAGAGGCTTTAGAGGGGTTAAAGAGTCAGCCCAAGATCACGTAGGTAGGAAATGAGGTTGTTAGAACTTGGTTCAGTTCTGCCTCATTCCAAGGTTCATATAATTTCAGTGTGGACACTGCACTCAAACACAAAGTGTTCTCCAAGGTCCTGACACAGCTCTTGGACTGTAACTCTTTAATCTTAACAATGAAACTATTCAGTTTGGAGCTCATGTCATCATTCTGAGGTTTAGAGGATAACACCTGCTTTTAAGTTAGGGACCCCAGTGACTTTACCCTGTGATAATTTCAGGCATCATGACAGTCTCAACAGGGTGAAAGGCCCTTCTCACTGTGGTAAATTGCACTCCCTGAGATAAGGCAAGGAGATCCAAGAGAAGCTTACATACAGTCGGTGAGCCAGTGAGGGGCTCGCTCTCTCTCCCTCCATTATTTCCCAAAGTCCCAATTCAGATCATTGAGCCGAGTTGCTGCACACTGGCCTGAGATGCAGGCCCTGGGCTTGGCATATGATGTTCCCCAGGCCACGTGCTATGCTGATTAACAGGGGATGGTGTGTCTCCCATTTCATACTCCATTAAAGAAGGATGAAACAGGCCAAGCTTGCAAATGATGACAGTAATGAGGTTCCGGTTATCCACTTTCTCTCTCCCTTGCTCCCCATGTGCTGTCTCTCTGAGGACCTCACCAGTGAATCCAAACAGATTCTGACACATGGGACATGCTTGAGCCACTATGAGAAGGCTTCTCTATAGATGGCTGGGGCAAAGCCATCTCCTTGCAAACCCAGGAGACAGGCTGGGCGACTGCTCTGATTCTTTTGGGAGGTGAGGTTTTAAGTCCCTCTCTCTGAATTCCTTAATGAGGCAGCCACGCTGTGGGAGTGATCTGTATGTGGATTGTTGAAGCATAAAAGATATCAAGTGGGTGGTTTGAACGGAAAAATGAAAGGGTTTTTTGGTGCTCTGGCAGCTAATGAAATCAGAAAGAGAAATGGAACTTACCCAATGTTGAGAGACTGGGAAAAAAAACCCCAGATTATTTTTTCTTTAAAAAAATTGAGAGGAGCTCATAGAAATGTCAAAATATCTTTTCATTCACGTTCAACAAAGGAAAGGGATAACGTGGTTTCAGTTGCATTTGTTGGCCAAAATTTTGAAGCTGTGTTCATCCTGTCTATAATTTTTATAGTAATTTGGCCACTCAGAATGACTAGGGAAAACGCACATCAGTGTGAGATATTAACTAAGACTGAAGATAATATGCCCACGGAGTCAGTACAAGCTTGGGATGTACAGAACTATGCCCATGCGGACACACACAATACATCCATAAAGACGGGACATGCCAGTGACGCCACACACGTTACTTCTATGGCAAGGACAAGCACTTACCAAATGCGTGAATTATTCCTCTGGCTCAACACAGACTGAGAAAGAATAATTTCAGAAAGTAGGTCACAAGTTTCACATCTGGATCACTCATGAGCTTTCAGCCATGAAATAATTTTTAAATTTTAAAAAATGTTTTATAGATTTATGGGACACAAGTCCAATTTTATTACATGGCTCTGTCTCACAGTGGTAAAGTCGGGACTTTTGGTGTAACTATCACCCATATAATGTACATTGTACACATTAGGTAATTTCTCATTCCTCATGCCCCTCCCACCCCACCCTCCCACCTTTTGTCTCCAGTGTTTCCTGTTCCACTCTCTATGTCTGAATAATATTTCATGGTTGTGTGTATCTCAAAATTAATGGGTACAATATACATTATTTGGGTAATGGTTACATGAAAGCTCTAAAAGACTGAGTTGAACATCAAATTGGAATTTTAGAAAATGTATCCTAATCAGTCTGCGGGTTGGCAGCATTATACATATATATGTATAATATATATGTACTATATTTTATATATATAATGTTTACTTTATCCGATCCATTGATGGACGCTAAGTTGATACCATATGTTTGCTATTGTGAATAGAGCTGTGATAAACATGGGAGTTCAGGTATCTTTTGATACAACGATTTCTTTTCTTTGCGTAGATACCCCTTAGTGAAATTACTGGATCAAATGGTAGTTCTGTTTTTAGTTCTATGAGAAATCTCCCTACCGAGCAATAAAACAATTTATGACTGATTTCCATCTGAAAGTGTGTCTTGAAGCCGTTCCTATTTACTCCCTCCTTGTGGCCTTTCTTGGCATTGGTCAAGCTAAAACTTGCTCACTCATTTGCTGTCCTGTGCTTTTCCCCTTGGCTCACTTTTCTTGAACTTCTGACCTTCATCCAAATGCTTCTTGCTGTGCCTCGGGAAGTGTGGTCCATCATTTAAAAAATTTAAAATCTTTTCAGCATATCCTAAAATAAAATCGGACATTCTCCCTGATGATACCGTTGTCCTTGCACTTTCTCAGGTGGAACTTGTTCATCCTCTTAAGATCTCAGTTATAAAGTAGGAGGTATCCTTGACCTGTCAATAGTTTATTTCTGCCACCAAGCTTTATTCCTGCACCCATGTGTGAAACCTTTATCCAGAGATGATTGCTTTCAATGCTGTCTGCCCCACTTTTTCCTACCACTCCTTTCCACCAACCTTTGGGGCTAGTCCTTCACATTCTTCAAGGGGAATGATTTCTGCCTGGAAGTACTCCTCTCCACAGCCTCTGCTTTCATTCTGAAGGGCTGCAATGCCTATGCTGGTAATTCCTTGACTTCCACAATTAGTGATTGACATTCCAACTCCCCACTCAAACTCGCTGTCATGGCCACATGCTGATAGACTCTGCCTCTGCAATCTAAAACTCTGATGCCCCATTCTTCATCCACAGTTTTTTTTCCTCCACCTCACTCAAACCTTCAATTTGTTTAGTTTCATCACATGTTTCTGTACAGTGGACACCTTAGCTCTAAGGAAAGTCTGGCAGAGATCCCGTTGACCTCCTCCCTAATTGTCGAATCCTCCTCTTTCTTCTTCCTCTTTGATCTCTCATTTGAACCAGTAGATCATACCTTCTATCATAAAATTGTCTTCTCCTTTGCAGTTTATATTGTAGTCTACGTATTTTTAATCCTCTTCCTTCCTGTTGCATGTCTTGGATATCTCCTCTTCTCACTGTATAAAGGAATGCTTTCTGAGTCATATTTTGGCCATTCTTGCCTCTTTATATATTCCCTATGAAATCTCACTTATTCTTATGACTGTAGCTTTCTTTTGAAACACCTTTCTCTGGACTCTAGTCCAACATATCCAACTGTCTGTCACATGAACCTGAAATGTCTACATTAGAAACATGCTAAATATTTTGAGCTTCAAAATGACTTCCAGCATGTTTTCCTGATCAAAATTCTCAATATCAGTTCAATCATTCAAGTTTAGAAACAGCATTTTTCTTGTTTTCTCACCTCATCCCTTTCAACCAAAGAATTAGTGATTAAGTTGTGACCATTTTAGTACTTACAGTGTTCTCAAATTCTTCCTCTCCCCTTCCTCTGTCCAGCTGACACTGTAGCTTCAGCCCTCACCATCTTTTTTCCCCAAATATTGCAGCACACTTCTAACTGGATTTGCATCTATGTTCCCTACTGGCACAGAGTGAATTTCCTGAAGCATAGATTCATTTATGAATTTGCTCTAATTGAAGCCCTGTGGTGCCCCTCCACCCATCACTACACAGTCAAACTTCAGAACATATATGTAAAGATACTTTGTGATCTTTTATCATGTGATCTCTGCCCACTTAACTAACTTCATTCTTCTCCACTGCACTAAACATGGTAGTGATACCAAACCATCTGTTGGTACCAAAACATGGCACAGGGCTTTACCACACACACCATTGCATATGCAGCTGTTTTTTGTTCTAAAATATTTTTCCTCCTCTGTCCTACCATCAAAACCCTATTTGTCTTTCAAGACTCACTTCAATGATAGCCTCTCTAGTCAGCTTACCTCTTGAGTACCATCTAGCACTGTTGTCCCTCTTTTAATCTCTGACTCCATCAGTGGTGAAATTTCTATATTTCCCCAAATGTGTCATATTCTCTTTCATGCCTTTCACTGTTCCCTTTGCTCTCACTATCCTTTCTTACCTGGTTAAACTCCTACTCAAGCATTAATCTCAGAGTAGATTCTATTTCCTTTGAAAGCTCTTTCTTCCTCCTGCTTCCAGTGTAAATTGAATCCTCTTATGTTATGGTTCCAGTATGGCCTATATCTCCCTTTTGGTAATAAAACACTTACAGTTCTCCACCCCCCCGCTTTAATATTTGAGTTTCATAAAAATTGTTATATCCTTAGGAAAGGAGACTTGTCTTTGTATTATTGCTTTATCTTAGGAATTCAGCACATTGCTTGGCACATATTAGATGCTCAATAAATATTTGCTGAATGTTGATGGAATTAAGTTTACCGATGATGCCTGCATAGAAATGACCATGCCGTCTTTTGAAACACCCTCCCTAACTGTACTTTGATACACGCCATGTCTGAATTACTTTTAAGAAATGCAGATCATGGAACTAGAAAGCTCTGAAAGACTGAGTTGGACTTCAAATTGGAATTTAAGAAATCTATCTCAGTCATCAGTTTGCAGGGTGGCAGCAATCAGAGGCAGGAGAACTGACCAAGCAACATGGCCAGGCAGGCTGCTGCACTTTCTCCAGGCCTGGGGCAGAGCCGCTGGTGCCCTCACAGGGTGCTTGTAAGAGTTCTTAAAGGGCTAAGCAGGCTCAGACACTGCAGTTTTGCTTTTGAGGTGGTGGTAGTGGTGAATATGGTTGATCTGTCCTTACCTGTTGACCTCCTCTTCTTGAATTTCAACCCCTGTGAACAAGGGGCTTTATTTTAACCAGTTTTGCATCTTAAGCCCTCACTACATTGTGCCCTTTGTGGAAGAAATATATGTGTAGTTACTTTCCTCATCTAAAAGCTGATTATTTGCAGCTTTATTTACAAATAAAAGCTTGTTCTTCATGCCTTGATTAAAAAGATTTGTGTAAGAATGTGCTGAACTTTACATACTGTTTTAAAATGCAAGTTTTATGAAATTCAATCTGTGAAATGCAAACACAACCACAGCCTATTAGTGGCTTGTAATCAAAGAATAACCTGCTAGTTAAATGAACCATTAGCTTTGAAAATTGAAGCATAAACAGATGAATTTGCTGTGTGTGTGTTCCTACTCTGACTATTAGCCCAGGAGTTAGCCGGAAAAGTATACACTAGGCTGAATGAATGGATAGAACTCCAAACGGAAGAAACTCCAAATGGAAATAACTGCTATGGCCAGTGGTGCATTGTCATAGCTGAAGGGTACACGGTGTAACTAACTGCTATGACTGGTGAAAGTAGGATACTGATACAAATTCACTTCTCTTTGTCATGTAATGGATTTCCCTTGAGAGGCATACCAAGGAAGTGGGAGGCAATGGTAGTGGTCTTCAACTGGGTAGAGGCAATAACGATGTGTGTTGTCGACAGATAATTAAAAAAAATATTGACTAAAATTGGTTAACTTTTGTCATGACTATGCATTGGCAGTTCTAACCAATGTCAGTGATAAAACACCCTTCCTTTCAATAATTCTTTTGTTGTTCTATATTCTAAATAATTATAGCAGTTACTGTTGAATTTTAATCATATATGTGAGCTTCAAATTAGCACGTTTTTATAACATACCTTTTAACAAACATTGTAATCCATATAGAAGTTAATTTGTGGAACTTCCAGTATACTGTTGGCCTCTGACACATGAGGACTGAGAACACCTGTTTATTTCCAGAGTGAATATTTAACAGTTACTAACTGTCAAATGTGCTCTGGTACACAGTCAGTGGGAGAACATAATTTTGTGTTTGAACAGTGGATAAGAAATAATAATAGCACAGTGATTGTAAAAATAAACGTAACTTGAGCCACGTCAGTTCTGTCTTTCTATCTGATACTTTACAATTCTTGTGGTTATAATTTAAAATAGTAAAACAGAATGAGAATTGAGGGATTCAATAATTCTTTTTTGGTAAGTCCAAATTTTTGTTAATATGTGACATATATTTATTTTATCTCATTATAATTGCCAAAATAACTTTGTTGTACAAAGGAGAAAGAGAAGGATGTTAAAACATAATCTGCTTCACGTCTCAGGTAGGTCAAATATACTAGGTTTTCCACTGTTTCCTCACTCCTGCCTTTCTTCTCTCTTCCTGGCATTGTGAGAGGTCCTAAATACACATGATCATGTCTTCCCTTGGGCCTTTCATCCTTCAAGGAGGAGCAGAGTCTGGCTCAACAACTCTGCCACTAGGTATCCCAGGCTGTTTGCATTCTGACTTCCTATTTTCACACTAAGGTTACTGGGTCCTTTTCTCAACACCTCCGCTCCATATATTTGCGTTGATCCCTTCTGTATCTTTCAGATGTGCCACATTAGTGCTTCCCTATCTTCTTGGTCATATTCTCTGCAATGTCCCCTCACCTCCTCATCCTCTTACTCAAATCATTCACAGATCTACCATGACGCCCTTTCTGAATGCTTCGTTACCTCAATCACTCTCCCTGCCAGAACCTCCCATAGCGTTTGGTGTCTGCACTGCTCTTGCTTTTATTGACCGCTAGTTTTCCTTTTTAATTTAACTGTGGTGAAATAGACACCACAAAATTTATTCTCACCCATTTTTAAGTGTACAGTTCAGTGGCTTAATGCCACTTCATCCACATTGTTTTGCAACCATCATTCTCATTCTCCAGAGCTCTTTTGATCTTGCAAAACTGAAACTTTGTACCCATTAAACAAAAATTACCCACTTCCTCCTCCTGTCAGCCCCCGGCAACTACGATGCCATTTTCTGTCTGTATGAATTTGGCTACTCTATATGAGATCCTCATATAAGTGGAATGATACAGCATTTGTCTTTTTGTGACTTGCTTATTCACTTAGTACAATGTTCTCAAGTTATATCCATGTTGTAGTGTGTGAAAGGATTTATTTCCTTTTTAAGGCTGAATAATCGTCTGTTCTATATACCACCTTTTGTTTATTCGTTTATCCATTCATGGACATTTGAGTTAATTCTACTTCTTGGCTATTGTGATCAGTACTGCTGTAAACATGGGTGTGGAAATACCTCTTGAAGATCCTATTTTTCATTTTGGGTGATACATACCCAGTAGCAGATTGGTGGATCATATGGCAATTCTATTTCTAATCGTTTGAGGAGCTGACATGCTGCTTTCTATAATGTTTGTACCATTTTACTTTCCTGTCAACAGTGCACAAGGGTTCCAACTTCTCCCTATTTTTATCATAATTTATTTATTTTTTTGTTTACTTATTTGTTGGTTTTTAATAGCCATCCTAATGGGTGTGAGGTGGTATCTCATTGTAGTTTTGATGCATTTCTGAAATGATAGTGACATCGAGCTTCTTTTTGTGTGCTTCTAGGCCATTTGTACATGTCTTTGAGGAAATGTCTATTCAAGTCCTTTGACCATTTTTAAATGGAGTTACTTGGTTTTTGTTGCTGATGTTGAGTTGTAGAAGTTCTTTATGTATTATGAGTGTTAACCTCTTATTAGATATATGATTTGCAAATATTTTCTGTCATTCCATGGGTTAGCTTTTAACTCTGTTGGTAGTATGCTTCAATGCACAGAGGTTTTAATTATTGTGTAGCACAATTTATTTTTTCTCGTTTTCTGTGTTTTTGATGTCATATTCAAGAAATTTTTGCCAAATCCAATGTCATGAAGTTCTTCCCTTGTATTTTCTTCTAAGAGTTGTTATAAGTTTAGCTGTTGTGTCCATTGTGAGTTGGTTTTTGTTTATGGTGTTTGAGAATGGTTCAACCTCATTCTTTTGCATGTGAATATCCACTTTTCCAAACACCACTTGTTGAAAAAAAAAAAAACAAAAAACTGCCTCTTCCTCATTCAGTGGTCTTGGCACCCTTGTCAAAAATCATTTGGCCATATATGAAAGGGTTTATTTCTGGACTCTCTATTCTATTCTATTACAAATGGGGAACAAATGGGGAAACCAATATTTATGGAGGTCAGCCACGTTGCCCAAGTGTACATAATTAGCAAATGACCAAACTGAGATTCAAACTCCATTTTATCTCACTCAAAAGCCCACATTCTTTTTGCTCTACCACCAAGTTGATCCTTGACAGGAGGAACCAGGTCTCTCTGAACTTACATTTTATTTTCCTTTCTAAACTATCAAGCATAGTTGGGCCCACTCAGATGTTCAATAGCTTGTTGATGCGTCCATTGTCCACATATAAATCCATTTCTAAATGCCCTAAGAGCTTTTCTCCTCCCTGTTGAAAAGTGAAGCTGGACTTTTCAGGCAGGTAATACACTGTCACCTTGCCAAACATAATGCTTGATGTGGGCTACAGGCCCTCTCTTTGGGCCCCTAAGCGTGGCTTTCTAAATTATTCATCCTCCAGCTTGCATGCCCCATGCTCTGTCTCCAGCAATTACAGCCACTTATGTTTGGGTTCCTACTACCTGATTCATAGCAGCAGCAGTGCCTTTGCTGCTTTCTTCTCCTTGTTTGTGTCTTGGGTCACCCTAACAGCGGAGGCACATTGCCCTAGAGAAACAAGGGAACCTACTGAAAACCCATTTCGCTCCAAGGACTACAAGGACTACTTTTCTTCTTGGCCAGAGTGGAAAAAAAGCAATCTGTGGGAGCCAAATTGATTATTTTGTCAAAAGGAAAGGGTAAAATTAACTGCTCAGGCTAGATCCCCATTCCCAGAACAAAAATCTTAAAAGTACAATAGCCTTGGTCCACAGGCAGACTAGGAAAAGATACAATCCTGCCCTTGGCATACCTCCTATCTTGGGTTCTGAAGTTTGCAGCAGGGCAGAAGTAAGGTTACAGAGAAATAAACTCTCTCTCATTAGGATAACTCCACATGCCCCTATTTTCTAAGACATTTTAATTGCAAACAATTAAGTTTGTGCGTCATAAGACTAAATGATTACTGTGTGTTGGACCATTTGTTTGATTTTTGTTTCAGAAAAGATGGTCACCATAATAGGAAAAATAAATCAAGGAGTCAAAAGTACTTTCACGCTGTAACTCTTACTACAGTCCTCTGTGTATGTGCCTGCAAAGTAATTATGTATTTGTGTGTTTGTGTACCGTAACATCTCCAGATGCTGATTACAATTTAAATCCATGGGAAGCAATAACTTCTGATGTCCGTTATCTTTCCCTATATGTGCACATACACTTTGGGTTGGCTATTTTTGACCAGCTCACCTAGAGGATCAAGAATGAGTATATGACCTATATACAGGGCTTCTCATGAGACTTCCTGCCTGAATGTGAAATGGAGACAGGCAGGAAGATGGACATACTTCATTCTCCATCTGCGAAAAACCAGATTCCTTCTGAGGTCCCAGAGAGCTGGCTTCAGCTGGGGGGTGTTGACATTTGCCCTTCAACATCTGAACTTCCTGCTCTGACTCATTGCCTTTTCTTCTCTGTCTGTGGAGGGAGTTGGGCTCTGAGGGAACCTGAGGTTGGAAAGTGTGAGACCATGGCAATGAGGAGACAGAAGGAAGGTGTTAGCCTGTGTGGGGGTAGAGGAAAGAGCCTGGAGTTTGGAGTCAGGCAATTCTGCCTTAGCCACTTCATATTTGTGTGGCCTTGGCAAGTTGCTTAACCTTCTGATACTCAGAATCTTCCTTTGCAAAATGAACATTGTTCTTCTCAGGGTCCTTGTGACAATCAGGAAGTACCTACATAAAGTGGTTGGTGCATTGTAACAGCTCACGAAATGGAAGTTATTACTACTATTAGGATTGGTCTAGTCAACAGTCTTGTGTAGATGAGAATATGGGAGCCCAGACAGGTGACATAAGTTGTCCAATGTCATGCAGTCAGTTGATAAGAGTCAGGACTGGAGCCTAGTGATTCTCTCTCTGAATCACTTTGCCTCCTAAGATTTGCAGCAGTGGGAGATATTAGAACTAAAACATAGTCTTTGTCATTCTTGAGGACTCTATAATCGAATGAAAGACAGATACATGAAAAAAACCCACAAGGGTACTTAAATAAAAAATGGAGAAGTGAATACGTGCATGTGTGTTTGCCCAAATACAGAGTGGGAGAAAGTCTCTGCAGTTAGACCACTGAAGAACAGCACAGCATGTGTCTGGCTCCCGATTGTAGGTAAGAGAAGTGGCATAATTTTCTGTCCTAATTTTCTTGGAATTTATAAAGCCTGTAATTGTAGAAGTCATTTTGACTCCCCTGTATTTGTACATGTTGACTTTTTTAAAAATAAACTGATGTATTCTCCCAGTGGCTTCTCAAGACAGGCTCTATAGAATGTAAACTGGCTTCTCTGCACACACACCATTTGTCTTTACTACAAGGAGAAACTGGCCCTCCTTGTCCTCTAAGTGACTTGGAGTTCCCGACAGAGGGTAAGGAAGTGGACAGACAGGGCAAACATCTCTTCTGCTTCCCATCCTGGCCCACATAGCACAAGTGCCTGGCACACTGTAGGTGCTTCATCACCATCAGCTCATGAGATTACACATGGGTCAGGCTCCCTGGTCCTCCTGCTCAAAGGGGCTCTCCTCCCTGCAGCATGGAGACCAGTCTAGGAAATGTTTCCTCGACATGTGGTTCAGGTAAGACATGAAAAGCTTTTGCCAGGAGATGGCCATATTGAAAATTCCTTCTTTCCAGCCTGATTGGTCTTACCAGATCTGCTGGAACCTCCCTTGAATTTTTCCCACTTCTAACCCTCCTCCCAGCCTCATCAACCAATGTGATTCTATAGGTTGTGGAAGATGTCCAGCCTTCCTCATGGATCTCCTCAGGCCATCCAGGCACTGTCACATCTTCTTTTCCTGAAAACTTTGTATCTCTGGCACACAACTATGTGACACCTTTTGTAGCGAACTTATCCTCATCCATGTGTGTGTTTTCTCCATGACTAAGACTATTGATACCTTGAGAAGAGGGACTTCCACCCTCTGGATCCCTCACAGACCCTCACGTGGGTGCAGGTGGCCTATAATAGGTGCTTAACAATCTTTTGTTTAAGGATCCCTCTGGACCAGGGTGGTGGCTCACACCTGAAATCCCAGCACTTGGGGAGTCTGAGTTGGGAGGATCACTTGTGTCCAGAAGTTCAAGACCAAGCTGGATAACATAGTGAAACCCCATCTCTACAAAAGATCAAAACTTAGCCAGGGATGGTGACTCACACCTGTGGTACCAGCTCTTTGGGAGGCTGAGGTGGGAGGATTGCTTGAATCTGAGTTGAGGCTTCAGTTAGCCATGATTATGTCAGGGCACTCCATCCTGAATGACAGAGTGAGATGCTTTATGTCTCTTTTTTTTTTTGAGAAAGAGTCTAGCTCTGTTGCCCAGGCTGGAGTACAGTGGTGCAGTCTTGCTCACTGCAACATCTGTCTCCCAGGTTCAAGCAATTCTCCTGTCTCAGCCTCCCCAGTAGCTGGGATTACAGGCATGCATCACCACACCTGGCTAATTTCTGTATTTTTAGCAGAGATGGATTTTCACCAGGTTGGCCAGGCTGGCCTCAAACTCCTGACCTCAAGTGATCCACTTGCCTTGGCCTCCCAAAGTGCTGGGATGAACAGGCATGAACCACCACTCCTGGCAGTGAGCCTGTTTCTCAAAAAGTAAAAATAAATCAAGAGCCCTCTAGTTCTTGGACAGTATGGCTACTAACATCTTAAACTAATCAAGTTGTGAGTGACATTATTTCTATTTATGCTTTTCCTTCAAGGAAGCTTAGAGCCAGATGTAGGGTCAGTTTCTAGCAACTGCATGTGACTGTACCGTCTTCACTGTACACAGCAGCACCTCCACTTCTTTGCACTCCTCTATACTTTTTTTGAGACAGAGTCTCACTCTGTCACCCAGGTTGGAGTACAGTGGTGCGATCTCAGCTCAATGCAGCCTCCACCTACTGGCTTCAAGTGATTCTGCTGCCTCAGCCTCCTGAGTAGCTGGGATTACAGGTGCCCACCACAGCTAATTTTTGTATTTTTAGTAGAGACAGGTTTCACCATATTGGCCAGGCTGGTCTTGAACTCCTGACCTCAAGTGATCTACCTGTTTTGGCCTCCCAAAGTGCTGAGATCGCAGGCATGAGCCACCATGCCTGGCCTATAGTTATTTGAAAAAAAAAAAATCATTTATTTCTCTGTGTGTCTCTTTCATGTGTAGACTTACGTCAAGAGGTTACGAATGAATGCATATGAAATATAAAGTAATTACTTGAAGTTATCTATGGTTAAAAATGACCTACCCATATTAAGCTGGTAATTTTGCACTGAAATAAAAAATGAGGCCATAATCCAAAGGACTATGTCTCCAACGGGGGCAATTCAAGTAATAGGATCGTTGAATTGGGCCTCTTGGTGTCTCCCTGGTTTTTTGCAAGTGTAAATGCCTTTTGCACCTGGGGCTAGGGTTGCTGATGCTTAGAGTACAAAAGAAGTCACAGCTGAGGTTAGGCTTTTCTTTCTTTGCCTTCATCCTATGCAACAGCCTTTCAGCCCTTAGGGAGCTGTCCCTGGCTGACGGTTCAGGGCCATCCACAAAGCTGCACACATCTGTTTTACTTGACACCACACAGTGGAGAAAGAAGAACTTTCTAGTGATGGGCATGAATCACAAAATTTGGTTTTTCTAATTCTCTACCAGTCCCAGGAACCCAGGCACAAGCCTCAAGGAGATATTTGAACAAGGAGAAAATAAATACAAGAGGGGCAGTGGTTTCATGACAATAGAATCCCAAAATGTCAGAGAAGACATCCTCATTTTACAGATGAGTAAAACAGAGGCTTGGAGAGGGGAGATGACTAACCCTGTATCACATGGTGAATGGTTGCCAGAACCAAGGCTGATAATCACCTGTCATGAAGACTGAGGAGCTTCCTCTGGGTCTACAGCGTCTCCTGCCATAGGATTCAAAATTCTGAACAGAATCTTCTGGTTCTGTTCCTTCATTGCCTTTAGGCTATGCCCTTGCTGTTTATTTAAGGCTCAAACCCAATTCTCTACCACTCTGTTGAGTACTGGAAATTTGCATTTTAACAAGCACTCTAGGTGATGGCTGGAAACATTTAAGCCTCAGAACCTCAGGTGCAAAGGGAACATGCCACTGGAAGCCAGCCACAGGCTCTCCATCTCCCTCCAGGTAGACCCGGGACACTAAGTAACAGGCTGACTGACCATGCACCAGCAGGCCTGACATGATGCACTATCTGGGGAAGGACTGTCAGGACAGGGGCAGCTCCAGAAGCATTTGCAAATAAAACCTACTATGTGACCATATGTGTTGAGAAAAACTAGCTTCTTTTCTTAGTGCTTGATCAAAAAGCCCAGTTTTGTTGTATTGCTAACACAAAGCCCAAAATGCTATTGCTCGGTCCACCACCTCCACTCTCTCCTCCTCTTTCTCCCAAACCCAAGACTCCCACCCAACCTCAGGATTTCCTTTTATACACTTCTTACCTTATTTGTCTTTGAGCCTTTGTTTTGCCTTGTCTTAACTCCCACTCAGTCAACTGGGGGATTTAATATTTTCTCCCAAGGGCAATACAAAAATAGTGATGACAGTGATCACAGGGTGGCCGTGCTCCGACCCTGGCTTTGACAAAGCCTTGCAGGTAAATGTCAGCATTTACCAGGACACACCTGCTTTACTTGCCCAGTTGGCTTTAGATTATGAAAGCAATTTCTTTTCTTTACTTAAAATTAGTTGCACCTCTCCCTGAGGTGGATGGCCATTTCTAAGGTTGGGCCTCATGCTGGTGCATGTATAGCTGGTTCACACTTTCATCAGGCCACTCACGTGTATGGAGCTCACACTGGCCTACGTATGCATCGTCTGGCAGAGGCAGCTTACAAAGGAAAGAAGGCCTCGCCTGAGAGTCATGGAGAGAGAAGTGAAGAGTAGAAGAAAGGAGAAGCCTCCATTTCTCTGCTGAGGCTAATTAAATGATTTGGGAGAGATGGCTGGACAGTGAGCTTGAGAGCCAGAGAACCCCAGTTTCCCTGGGCTATATTGCCCGGTGAACGATGGAGGGATTCGTTAAGTTGTGATTCAGTGAGAAGGAGACCAGCTAAGTGCTGGCAGCAGGGGAGGGATTACAAAGTAATGGCACTGGAGCTGTTTTGTTCTCAGTCATAGATGTAATTATCTCTCTAATAGGGACCTTGATAAGCCGATCAAGATAAGTAAATATCATGTAAGTTCTGTTTATCAGTTGGGCTGAAGGACTTCACTGCATACAAAGGGAGAAATATACAGGAAGATATTAATGTATGTGTACATGTGCACACGTCTATATACGTAAACCTCATTCACATCCACTGGCAGAAGAACACATACAGTTACAGTCAGTCACACAAAGATAGATAGATAGATAGATAGATATATGTAAAGACATACACGTACAACTATATGCATATGTGCATGTGCCAACATGCCATCTTACACACATGGATGCATGCTAATGTGTACATTCCAATTAGTCCTACACACAGGTGTAAATAGGTACACTAGCTCACACATGCAAATCAGAATAAAATGGAATAAAATCAGAATGTGTCCATGGCATGGTGGCCACTTGACTTATAGGAGACCATACTGAGCCAAGGACGAGGTTTTTTCTTTTTTCTTTTTTTTAATATACTTTAAGTTCTAGGGTACAAGTGCACAACGTGCAGCTTTGTTACATATGTATACATGTGCCATGTTGGTGTGCTGCACCCATCAACTTGTCAGCACCCATCGCCTTGTCATTTACATCAGTTATAACTCTGAATGCCATCCCTCCCCCGCCCCATAATAGGCCCCAGTGTGTGATGTTCCCCTTCCCATGTCCAAGTGATTTCATTGTTCATTTCCCACCTATGAGTGAGAACATTGGTGTTTGGTTTTCTGTTCTTGTGATAGTTTGCTGAGAATGAT